>NC_052069.1:137352822-137694199 GCF_015852505.1 Tachyglossus aculeatus | reverse complement strand
AGCTGTTATGCTGGGCTGGAAATCCCAGGTGCCAAAGCAATGGGGCCGAAATTCCAGGATTCAGTCCGTTGGAAAGGGGAGCATGAACTAAGTGTCGATGGGGGGCCAGTGGGGGCTTACAGGAAAGAGAGAGTGACAGGCTTTACAATCTCACTATTTAATTCAGTCCACGAAGTCCAGTGACCTCCATTACGGTATTAACTAATAAGAAGACTAATAGTGGCATTTGTTAAGTGCTAAGTGCCAAGCACTGGGCTTAATACTGGGGTAGATGTAATACCACTGGACAGAACACAGACCCTGTCCCACCTGGGGCTAAGAGGGACAGAGAATGGCCACTGCATCCCCATTTTACAAATGGGGAAACTGAGGCCTAGAGAATCCATCAACAAATTGTATTCTTTGAGCACCTGTGCTCAAAGCGCTTGGGAGAGTTCCAAAGAACAGAAAATAACAATAATAATAATAATAATAATAGTAATGGCATTTATTAAGCACTTACTATGTGCAAAGCACTGTTCCAAGCGCTGGGGAGGTTACAAGGTGATCAGGCTGTCCCCCGGGGGGCTCAAAGTCTTAATCCCCATTTTACAGATGAGCTAACTGAGGCCCAGAGAAGTGAAGTGACTTGCCCAGAGTCACACAGCTGACAACTGGCAGAGCTGGGATTTGAACCCATGACCTTGGACTCCACAGCCCGTGCTCTTTCCACTGAGCCACGCTGCTTCTTGAAAAGTGAAGTGACTTACCCAAGGACATAGGGCAAGCAGGCAGTGGAGCTGAGATTAGAACCCAGGACTCCTGAATCCCAGGCCTGTGCTTTTGTCACTAGGCCATGCTGTTTCTCCACCAAAGCCCTTCTCAATATGCCCTGAGTTTCTGAGATATGTTACATGGTAACAAGACTATTTAGCCCTTAACGATACATCCAATCAATCAAATCTACCCAGTGCTTACTGTGTGCAGAATACTATACCAAGTGCTTGGGAGAGTACAACAGAGTTGGTACATACATCCCCTTCCCAAAAAGAGCTCACAGGCTAAAGGAAAAGACAGATATTAATCTAAATCAATAAATTATAGATAGGTACATAAGTGCTGTTGGGCTGAGGGAGGGGTGAATACAGGGCGTAAATCAGGGAGATGCAGAAGGGGAAAAGAGGAATTGAGAGCTTAGTCAGGGAAGGCCTCTTGGGGAAGATGCACCTAGAACAGTGCTTTGAAGGTGGACTGAGTAATTGTCTGTAGGATGCGAAGACGGACGGTGTTCCAGGCCAGAGGCAGGACGTGGGCGAGAGGTCGGTGGCGAGATGCTTGACCTCGTGGGCGAGAGGTCCGTGGCGAGATGCTTGACCTCAAAGTACTGTAAATAGGGTGGCGTTAGAGGAGTGAAGTGGGTTGGGTTGTAGCGGGAAAGCAGCCAGGTAAGGTAGGAGAGGAAAAGGTGATTGAGTGCTTTAAAGCCGATGGTAAGGAGCTTCTGGTTGATGTGGAAGTCGGGGGGGGGGGGGGGGGGGGGGGGTGGGGGGGGCAAGTGAGGAAGCATTGGAAGGGAAGGGGACATTTCTGGAGAAAAATGATCCAGGCAGCAGCGCGAAGTAGGGCCTGGAGTGGGGTGAGACGGAAGGCAGGGAGGTCACCGAGGAGGCTGATACAGTAATCAAGATGGGGTAGGATAAACGTTTGGATTAATGTGATAGCAGTGTGGATGCAGAGGAAAAGGCAGATTTTAGGGACGTACTAAAGGTTGAACCGACAGAATTTAGTGATAGATTGAAAATGCAGGCTGAATGAGAAGAGTCAAGGATAAAACCAAGCTTAGGGGTTTGAGAGACAGGAAGGATTACTCTATTTATTTATTTGACTTGTATATATCTATTCTATTTATTTTATTTTGTTAATATGTTTTGTTTTGTTCTCTATCTCCCCCTTCTAGACCGTGAGCCCACTGTTGGGTAGCGACCGTCTCTATATGTTGCCAACTTGTACTTCCCAAGCGCTTAGTACAGTGCTCTGCACACAGTAAGTGCTCAATAAATACGATTGATTGATTGATTGATGGTGGGGCTTCTACAGGGATGGGAAAATCAGGAGGAGGACAAGTCCATTTACAAGCTAAATATGTTTATTTTGCTAACACCCGTGAGTGAACTAACTCCCACCTTTACCATATATGCTTTATATTTGGAACCACTTGCATCCCTGATTTTTTCTTATATTTGCAAAGTGCTTACTAAGTGCCAGGCACTCCACTAAGCGCTGAGGTAGATACAAGCTAATCAGGTTGGACACAGTCCATGTCCCACAAGGGGCTCACAGTTTTAATCCCCATTTTATAGATGAGGTAACTGAGGCACAGAAGTGAAGTGACTTGCCCAAGGTCACACAGCAGACAAGTAGCAGAGCTGGGATTAGAACCCAGGTCCTTCTGTCTCCCAGGCCCATGTTCATCAATAGGTGATGCTTCTTCCCGGAATTTGGGAATTCTCGTTCTCTAGCTACCTGATGAGTTTAGAGAATACTTGATACACTGTCTTCTAGAACCCCCCGGATTCTTCCTTCGAGACTTGGAGGAGCATATTTTACCTGCCAATGAAGTGTAAGTCGCTAATCAAACGGCTTCAATTAAAAAAAAACTCAACCAGGTCATAGGACGTATTAACAGGCAGCATGGCTCAGTGGAAAGAGCCCGGGTTTAGGAGTCAGAGTTCATGAGTTCTAATCCCGGCTCCGCCACTTGTCAGCTGTGTGACTTTGGGCAAGTCACTTCTCTGACCCTCAGTTATCTCATCTGTAAAACGGGGACTAAGACTGTGAGCCCCATGTGGGACAACCTGATCAGCTTGTATCCTCCCCAGTGCTTAGAACAGTGCTTCGCACATAGTAAGCGCTTAACAAATGCCATCATTATTATTTTCTAGACTGTGAGCCCGCCCGTTGTTGGGCAGGGACCGTCTCTACATGTTGCCGACTTGTACTTCCCAAGCGCTTAGGACAGTGCTCTGTACACAGTAAGCGCTCAATAAATACGACAATGAATGAATGAACAGGAGCGGGAGCTTTAAGGAGTCAGAAAGACTGCCATGGTACCCACCTATGTAATTAAGAAAAGAAAAGAACTGAGGAGTTTAGCCTGGAGAAGAGGCAGCTAAGGAGTCTTCTTGAGAAGAAACCTTGAAGAATCACAAGGGTTCTTCTGAAGACGACAATTGCCTCTTTGTCCCTAGAAGACCAACAAGAAGAATGCCTCCTTGCATTCAAGGGGGAGAGCTCAATAGGACATTTGAGCAGACGTGGGAATGTGTCTGTCTGTTCTATTGCACCCTCCCAAGCGCTTCGTACGGTTTCTGCACAGAGTAAGTGCTCAGTAAATACGACTGATTGACATAGCCCTGGGAGGGGTTAGGAAAGCAGGGGGTGGGCAGACAGGAGGGGGCACAATGACCCAGAATCCCAGGAAACTCCAAGTCCTCAGGGCCTAACTCGGTGCTACTGACTGACCATTGCGGGTGAACATTGGCCATTTTCCTGTTTGCTGACCCCGAGATGGAGGGAAGGGTGGGGGCCACAAAGCAGGAATCCCATCCAGGATTACAACTCCGTTAAGCAGCTCCCGCCTAAACGTCCCCAGCCTGGCTCTGATGTTTCACTGTTCGGAATTCCTGGTGGAAACACCACCTAACCTTGGTTTTCTGAGCCAGTTCTAACCCTCTTCCCCTCAATTCCCTTTCCAGTCTGCGCAGACCTGAGGTGAATCCTCGGATATTAAACAGAACTCATGCCCTTTTGAAGGTTTGTACTTTTATCTTTATGCTTTAAAATGCCCTGTCTGTTCTTTAATCTTGGCTCCCGGGGTCAGGCCTTTGTGCCTGGAGCCAAAACACGTGGGTGAGAAACACTTGGCTAGTGGAGGCCATGGCCTGAGACTTGGCTACATGTAAGCCCACGGAATGAACAGTTTCTCCTCGTTGATTAACAACATTAGCACTCCTTTCAGGAGGCCAACACATCAGGCCCAGCTGGGACGCTTCCCCAAGATCTTGCTTACAGCATCGTGACTACTATACATTATAAATTATGTATATGAACATTATATAATATTAATGATGCACTACTGCTATACGCATTATACACACACACACGCGCAGATCTATCAGGGCCAGGGGCCATGTCTAATTCCCACCTGTACTCTCTCTCAGTGCTTAGCACAGTGCTCTGCCCACAGTAGGCACTTTATAAATAAAATGGCTAAACGCACACGTGCACATTTGCTAAAAATACAAGGGAGAGGGAATCACTTCCTCCGCAGGGTCAGTTAGGTTCCATTTCATCTCCTTAACCTCATTGGTCTAGTGGAAAGAGCCCAGGACTGGGAGTCAGAGAACCTGGGTTCTAATCCCCGTGACATCACTTGTCTGCTGGGCAAGTCACTTCACTGCTCTGGGCCTCAGTTTCCTCACTTGCAAAATGGAGACTCAATACCTGTTCTCCCTCCTGCTTAGACTGTGAGTCCCCACGTTGGATCTGACCACCTTGTATCTACCTCAGTGCTTAGTACAGTGCTTCACAAATAGCATCATCATTATTATTATCAACATAGAACATCAGATGGGCGACTCAAAAAACAAGGGGATAATTTAAACGAGGGCTGCAACTTGTTCCCGACAGACTCCTGAGAAGAGGGTTTGGCTTGGTGGTTTTATCACAGTAGGGTTCTTAGTTCAAAAACTGATGATGTGGTCATCTTATTGACAAAAAAAAATCCCCAAGGATTTCTATGGAAGAAATGGCCCATGTGGAGATCTCAAAGCTAGCGATATCTCTCCGGGTCTTTCTTGACAAGAGGTTCTGCTTTAATGCTATTAAAGTCCCGCTCTAGCCCGTAAGCTCACTGAGGGCAGGGAATGTATCTGTTTGTTGTTGTACTGTACTCTCCCAAGCACTTAGTACAGTGCAGGGCACACAGTAAGCGCTCAATATGATGGAATGAATGAATGAAAAGGTGTTTCCTGGGCAGCCTGCTCTTGGCCTAAGTACCACGCCCTGGTGGTCAAACCTCACCAGGTAGCCTAATAATAATACTGATAATGGCATTTGTTAAGCACTTACTATGTGCCAAGCACTGTTCTAAGCACTGGAGGGATACAAGGTAGTCCGGTTGTCCCACATGGGGCTCACGGTCTTAATACCCATTTTACAGATGAGGTCACTGAGGCCCAGAGAAGTTAAGTGACTTGCCCAAAGTCACACAGCTGACAAGTGACGGAGCCGGGATTAGAAGCCATGACCTCTGACTCCCAAGCTCGGGCTCTTTCCACTAAGCCACACTGCTTCGCTCAGAAACAACTCTAGCCACTGGGAAGCTCTACCATTTGGAAGGCAAGCCCAAACTCTTTAGATCCTCATGCTGCACTGGGATCAATCCACCAATGGTACTTACTGAGCACTTCCTGTGTGCAGAGCACTGTACTAAGCATTTGGGAGAGGACAACACCAAAGAGTTGGTCGACGCATTCCCTGACCATGAGGAGCTCACACTGTACAAACAAAATCAACTGCTGGGGTGGGGGAGGAAGGTGACATCCAACAGGACCTGATGACAATTACTGGAAGCTGTGGCAGGAAAAGACGACGCTCACCTCACCCCGGAATTCTCCACATGAAGACAAAGAGCCATCTGGCTTGAGGTCCATGCTAATAATAATAATAATAATAATAATAATAATAATAATAATAGTGATGACATTTGTTAAGCGCTTACTACATGTGAAGCACTGTTCTAAGCGCTGGGGGGATACAAGGTGATCAGATTGTCCCATGTGGGGCTCACAGTCTTAATCCCCATTTGACAGATGAGGGAACTGAGGCCCAGGGAAGTTAAGTGACTTGACCAAAGTCACCCAGCTGACAAGCGGCGGAGCTGGGATTGGAACCCATGACCTCTGGCTAAGCCCGGGCTTTTTCCACTGAGCCACGCTGCTTCTCTAAAGGGTCCGAAGAGAGCCACAGATGTGATTCTGTGGCTCAAGCTGAGGGCAGACGACAGGTTTCGACAACGTCCTACACGTCCTGACCTCTGGGAGAAGAATGGAAAGAGGCCAAGCCCAGAGTGGACTGTGGTGATGCCCTTGGCTCTTGTTTCACCACAGCTTACCCCTAACCGGGGATACGAAGTGGAGGAGGAGGCCAGGACTGGACCTCCATGTCAGGGAGGGAGATGAATGAACCAGAAAAACCTGTCGAAGCAGAGTGAGTACAGGAAGGGGAAAATAGGCGGGGTTTCTAAAGCCTGGGGTTGGCTCTCCTCAGCACCAGCCTGGTGAAGGGGGCTTTCTATGTGAGAGCGAGGAGGAAGAGAAGGTGGCAAGGACTATTAGGGGTTTTAAAGACACCAGGAAATAACTCAGGCACGGTGCTCTAGCTCTGATTTTGAGGGTAGTTGGCAAACACTTGCAAGTCTCTTTGAGGGTTCCTCACAGAAATTGTCACGGTCCTTTAGCTCCTCTTTGTAAAATGCAAAAAAGTCACCCCACACCAAGGACGGGGCTATGTGCCTGGGCCACCCACTGAGGATTTCATTCTCGGTGATCAGATCCATTCTTTTTAGAAGCTCCTCACTTTGTTGTAGTGTACATCTCCCTCCCCTTTCCTCCCCACCCCACCACATAAAATGTTTGGCAGATGAGGGGGAGAAAAGAGAGACAAAATCAGGAGAGTCAGGGTTCAGTCTCCCCTTTCTGCTCTTACGTGAGGTCAGAAAGTTATTTCCCTTCTTTCCCTCATCCCTGGCTGCTTCCAACCTCCCGGGGAAATAATAAGCCTTTTTAAAGTCTGATCCAAGGTGAGGCCTGGTCTCCACCCTCATTCACTTGCCAGTTCCTGCCACTGATCATCCCACAACCTACTCTGCCCTGGGGTTTCCACGTCACCACCTTTACTCCCATTCTAACTTTTCCCTGATAGCTCCTTCAGAGATTCCACCTTTTCAAACCTCTAGCTGACTAGCGGGGCTACTCTTGGGGGTCTCTCCAGGGTGCTCCTCAACCCATGTCCTTACCCTCTCCACCCATTCATTATTCGGCATCCAGCATTTTAGCTTTTGCATAGGTACGCCACACCTGAATCTTCCACCCCAACCTCTTTCAGCGGGCTAATCTCACAGCCTCTCCTCCTCTACGCAAAAAGCAACCTGGAAGACTAAACCACTCATTTTTGGCCTGGGCCCTTACCTCTTCTCTAATCTAATAATAATAATAATGTTTGTTAAACGCGTACCATGGGCCAAGCACTGTTCTAAACGCTGGGGTAGATACAAGGTAATCAGGTTGGACACAGTCCCTGTCCCACAAGGGGCTCACAGTCTTAATCTCCATTTGACAGATAAGCTAAAATGACAGAGGAGCGAAATGACTTGCCCAAGGTCACAAAGCAGACAAGTGGCAGAGCCGGGATTAGAACCCATGTCCTTTGACTCCCAAGCCCGTGTTCATTTATTCATTCAATCGTATTTACTGAACGCTTACTGTGTGTTACTGTACTAAGCGCTTGGAAAGAACAATTCGGCAACAGATAGAGACAACAACGGGCTCCCAGTCTAGAAGGGGGAGACAGACAACAAAACAAAACAAGTAGACAGGCATCAATAGTATCAAAATAAATAGAATTATAGACACATACCCATCATTAATAAAATAAATAGAATAATAAACATGTACAAATATACACAAGTGCTGTGGGATGGGGAAGGGGTTAGAGCAGAGGGAGGGAGGAGGGGAGATGGGGAGGAGGAGCAGAAGAAAAGGGGGCTTCAGATGCATTGCTAGACTGCAAGCTCCTTAAGAGTAGGGATCAGGTCTACTAGTAATAATAATAATAATGATGGTATTTGTTAAGTGCTTCCTATGTGCCAGGCACTGTACTAAGCACTGGGGTGGATACAAGCAAGTCGGGTTGGACACAGTCCCAATCTCATGATGAGCTCACAGTCTTAATCCCCATTTGAAAGATGAGGTAACTGAGGCCCAAAGTACTACAGCAGAGAAGATCAACTCTGTTGAACCCTCTCAAGGGCTTAATCCAGTGTTCTGCACACAGGAAGCGCTCAACAGATCTCTCGCAAGAACGCAATCCGGGAAGATATCTTCTTTCCCTACCTCTATCAAATCCTGCCTCTCGAACCTGTCTTGGAAAAAAGCCCGCCGATCAGAGGATTGAGCCCTGACTAGCCAGTTCCTAAATCGTCCGCACCAAGGGTGAAACTAACTACCAAAGGCCATTTCCTCAGGACCCCAGATGTTCAGGGGGTCCACGAGGGTCTCCGTTCCCCTCCAGGCTGTGCTGCCTTGGAAAGCATTTTCAGAGAAGCAGCGTGGCTTAGTGGAAATAGCACGGGTTTGGGAGTCAGTGGTCGTGGGTTCTAATCCCGGCCCCGCCACCTGTCAGTTGGGTGACTTCGGGCAAATCACTTCACTTCTCTGTGCCTCAGTTACCTCATCTGTAAAATGGGGATTAAGACTGTGAGCCCCATGTGGGACAACTTGATTACCTTGTATCTACCCCAGCGCTTAGAACTGGGCTTGGGACATAGTATGAACGGAACAAATACCATTATTATTGTTATTATTATTATTATTACACTGCTCCGAAAAGCTCTGGCTTTCTAAGTCTGAGGCTTGGGGTGTGGGGAACTCTCTCTGAGTGCAGCTCAAAGGCCCAGACTCCAAAATCACGGTGGAGTTACTTCCAAAGCGGGTAATCAGCAGACCTGACCAGGGGAGAGGTAACCTGACCTGACCCAAGGCCTCCAGTCTGTCCTCCACTTCCCCAACCGGCAGGGTCCAGGCTCCACTCTTCCCTGGACCACGGGGTCAGGATGTCTGGCCACTCAGCTCCAGCCTAGTTGTTCTGCTCTAATTAAGCCCTCCCGTCCACTGAAGGCCCTTCTCTGGGCTTCAGCGTCCCATGTGGGCTTGACTCATGGGTGGGGCTGAGGACAGGCGGGCTCCGGCTGGCCCAGAGAAGCAGCGTGGCCTGACTCCGCCACTTCCCTGCTGGGTCAATCTGGGCAAGTCACTTCCCTTCTGTGGGCTTCAGTTTTCTCACTTGTAAAACTCACTCATTTAGTCGTACTTACTGAGTGCTCACTATGTGTGCAGAGAACTGTACTAAGCGCTTGGGACAATGCGATAAAACAACACACAGATTCCCTGCCCTTAGCGAACTTACAGTCTAGAGATGAGTCGATTCAATCCCCGATCACCCTTCTGTTTAGACTGTGAGCCCGGGTGGGACAGAAATCGTGCCCGATACACTTGATTTGTACCTTCCCCAGCGCTTAGTACAGTGCTTTTTTAAAAAAATGGCATTTGTCAAGTGCTTATACTTTGTGCCAGACACTGTACTAAGCGCTGAGGTAGATACGAGATAATAAGGTTGGACACACTCTGAGAAGCAGCATGGTTCAATGGAAAAAGCACGGGCTTTGGAGTCAGACATCCTGGGTTCAAATCTCAGCTCTGCCAATTGTCAGCAATGTGACTTTGGGCAAGTCACTTAACTTCTCTGTGCCTCAGTTACCTCACCTGAAAAATGGGGATTAAGACTGTGAGCCCCCGTGGGACAACCTGATCACCTTGTAATCTCCCCAGTACTTAGAACAGTACTTTGCACATAGTAAGTGCTTAATAAATGCCATCATTATTATTATTTCATATAGGGTTTACAGTCACTTGGCACATAGTAACCGCTCAACCAATACCATCATTTGCAATTATTATTATTGCTATTATTATGGACTTCCCTCCCCTCAGGTTCCCCATTGGCAATTAGTCAAGGGTATTTATTGAGTGCTTACTGTGTGCAGAGAACTGTACGAAGAAGAATACAATACGACGGAGTTGGTAGGTGCGTTCCTTGCCGAAAAGGATTTTACAGACTAGAGGGGAAGACAGACATGAATATAAATAAATTCCTCACAAATCTGGTAACTACGGCACCACCCACACTGTCTGCATATGAACCCAAATTTTCTCAGACTAATTATGTGCTCCAATTCCCAAACTTCAACCTCAGCATTTAGTGGGATGGAGAAGAGAACCTCCCATCCAACGTCCGGAAGACGGCAGGAAGGTTTTTGTCTAATTACTCAAAGCTGGACACAATTCAGTCCAGTCAGCCTTGGACGAGATGCCTGCAGACAAACCTGAGTTCCTACTTGAGTCCATCAGGACTGTCTCAAGTAGCACGGTGCAGAGAGAAGCAGCGTGGCTCAGTGGAAAGAGCTCGGGCTTTGGAGTCAGAGGTCTTGGGTTCAAATCCCGGCTCCGTCAATTGTCAGCTGTGTGACTTGGGGCAAGTCATTTAACTTCTCTGTGCCTCAGTTACCTCATCAGTAAAATGAGGATTAAGACTGTGAGCCCCCCGTGGGACAACCTGATCACCTTGGAACCTCCCCAGCGCTTAGAACAGTGCTTTGCACATAGTAAGCACTTAATAAATGCCATTATTATTATTATTATTATTATCTGGGCCTCGGTTAGCTCAGCTGTAAAATGGAGATTGAGACTGCACGCCCCACGTGGGGCAGGTATGGTGTCCAACCCGATTTGCTTGAATCCACCTCAATGCTTAGTACAGTGCCTGGCACATAGTAAGCACTTAACAAATACCATAATTACTATAATTGTTAAGATAATTAACAACAATAATAATAATTTAAAAAGCGGTATTTGTTAAGCCAAGCATTGCATTTTATTGCTAGGAATCAAGATATTCTGGTCAGATCCTGTCCTTGCCCCACCTGAAACTCACAGGAGGGTGGGAGAGCAGGAACTGAATCCCCATTTTACAAATGAGGAAGCTGAGGTCCAGAAAACTTAGATGACTTGCCCGAGGTCACACGGCAGGCAAGTGGCCGAGCTGGGATGCGAACCTGGGCCCTCTGATTTCCTGGTCTGGCCTCTTTCCACTAAGCCACACTGCTTCCCAGCTGTTTGGCTTTTAAGACTACACCCCCCCCTGCAAGGACTAACATAAGAAATTAAAGATTTGCAAGGACTGGTTGGTTAAACGGAGCATCCGGGCTAAAGTCCTGCTGACCACAAAGTTCCAGCTCAAACCCACGTTCTGCCACTCTGCAAATTCCGGGGGATACAGTCCCAATCTGAAACCTTTTTGTTTCCTGTCCTATTTTACAAAGGTGCCCCTCCCCTGCCCCACTCTGAGGTGGCAACTCCTTTCTTGTCTTGAAAGCACTTTGGGATGTCACCTTCCTTTCGGAAAGATCATCTGGAAACACGTGGCGTAAAGTGCGGAATTTTGGTGGACAAAAAAGGAGTGACCATCTAATCCATGGGCCCCACCCGCTCTTGGAAACTTGAACCAATTAGATTTACAAAATCTGAGACTCTGCTTCTGGTCAGAACCCAACTGAAAGGCAGGGGCTCTTTCTTGCTCCCCTTCAAGGCAAAAAACGATTTCTTATTTCCCAAAACAATCCACAGGTCACTGGGTGACACGCATGCCCACACGGTGGAGAAGTCCCATGAATACACCTTCAAAGCTGAAAAGACACACACAATCACTTCACCACAGAGGACAATTTCAAATATGCACCGTTTGCCCAAAAGACACGATGGACCTCAGAAATCCAAACTGCTTCCCCAAATATTTTTACAGTCTCACATCTGCGTACGGTTTCCTGTCGGGTTAATCTACTGACCGCTTTATCATTACTAAGAAGCAGCGTAGTTCACTGGATGGAGCATGGGCTTTGGAGTCAGAGGTCATGGGTTCAAATCCCAGCTCTGCCAATTGTCAGCTGTGTGACTTTTGGGCAAGTCACTTAACATCTCTGTGCCTCAGTTCCCTCATCTGTAAAATAGGGATTGACTGTGAGCCCCCCGTGGGACAACCTGATCACCCTGTAACCTCCCCAGTGCTTAGAACAGTGCTTTGCACATAGTAAGTGTTTAATAAATGCCATCATTATTATTTATTATTTACCGCTCCGTTGGAAACTGACAAAGGGTCACAATTATTTGGGCAAACGGGAGCTACGTGGAGTCATCCAGGGACTGTGTCCAACCCGATTACCTTGTATCTGCCCCAGTGCTTTGAACAGTGCTTGGCACATAGTAAGCGCTTAACAAATACCATTATTATTACTATGATTCCAGGTTACCTAGGGGTGAAGCAGGGAGGCTAATACACAGGGGAAGGGAAGGAGAATAATAATACTAATAACAATAATTACGATACTCGTTAAGTGCCTACTATGTGCCAAGCACTGTTCTAAGCACCGGGAGAGTACAAGTTGATCCTGTTGGACACAGTCCCTGTCTCAATGGTGCTCACACCCTTAACCCCCAATTTACAGATGAGGTCACTGAGGCCCAGAAGTGAAATGCCTTGCCCAAGGTCACACAGCAGACAAGTGGCAGAGCTGGGATCAGAACCCAGGTACTTCTGACTCGCGGGGCCGGGCTCTATCCATGAAGCCACGTCGCTGCACCTGCTGCTACTGGACATCTCTCCCTCTCTCTCCCTCACACACAGACACACACAGAGAGTCACGTCACTCCTGGCTGCCACTTGAACCCTTCTGCCCTCCACCCCGGTTTCCCGTACTCCCGGCCACCTCCTCGGTACGCAACGAGAGAAAGTGCCAGAAACTCACACTGCCAGTGAAGCAGCGTGGCTCAGTGGCAAGAGCCCGGGCTTTGGAGTCAGAGGGCATGGGTTCAAATCCCGGCTCCGCCACTTGTCAGCTATGTGACTTTGCGCAAGTCACTTCACTTCGCTGGGCCTCAGTTCCCTCATCTGGAAAATGGGAATTAAGACTGTGAGCCCCACGTGGGACAACCTGATCACCTTGTATCCCCCGAGTGCTTAGAACAGTGCTTTGCACATAGAAAGCGCTTCATAAATGCCATCATTATTATTAGAAACTCACCTCGTTCTCAACCAGCCATACGGCTGGCATGAACCATCTACAATCATCACTGTTTTGAGGAATGCTGCCTTATGCTGGAGGCTCATCAAAATTCTGGGTGGGTACCCACCCAGGATGAGGCAGAACATCACCAACTGATGGCAACTGGACATACGCAAACACGTGAAACCAGTGAACGCCTCTGAAACCGACATACAAAACTGTGGGAGAGAGAAGGGGTTTGGGGTGTATGTGTGTATGTATGTGCCGGGGCATGGGGGGAGAGCCAGAGAACACCTTGTAAAGACTTAGTAAGTGGAATCTTTTAAATAAAAGCTACACTAAGCCCCTTGTCCTGGAGCATACGCTACACACACACAAAAAGGCAATCTCTCTTATTTTTTTGGAACTCCATGCCTGCCTTGATAGATCCAATTTTTATGTCCTTTAGCTCCATTCTTCGGTAAACACATATGTAAAGATGGAGAAAATCCTACATTTTCCTAGATTAAGTGTGACTCACTAGTCTGCCAGCTCCTTGTGGGCAGGAATCGCACCTACCAACTCTATTGTACTGAACTCTCCCGAATGCTTAGTCCAGTGCTCTGCACGCAGTAAGCGCTCAGTCAATACCAGTGCCTGCCTGTCACCACCCCGACACAAGTTTAACTGAGAACAACGGGAGGACTGAGCTCTCTCCCCTACTGGACCGTACAACGTCCAGGTCTTTGCTGCCAAGGAAAGTCAGGTCAGCCCTCCGACGACCCGCGGGAAGAGCTCCCGGCGAAACCTGTGCGAAGAAAAACGGGCGGGAGGATGCTCGGCAATTGATCAGTCAGTGGTATGCACTGAGCATTTACCGTGTGCAGAGCATTCTACTAAGCCCTTGGGTGAGTACACCACCACAGGGTTGGTGGATACGTTCCCAGCCCACAACGAGCTTAGAGTCTAGGGAAGAGACAGACGTTAATATATAAATTATGGATACATACACAAAGTCCTGTGGGGCTGAAGGCTGGGTGAATAAAGCCTGCAAATTCAACTGCAAGGGAGACTCAGAAAGGAGTGGGAGAAGAGGAGATGAGGGCTTAGTTGAGGAAGGCCTCTTGGAGGAGATGTGCTTTAAATGAAGCTTTGGAGGTGGGGAAAGTGATCTATGATCTTGTCTGTCAGACATGACGGGGGACGGAGTTCGGGGCCAGAGGCGGAACGTAGGTGACAGGTCAACAGCGAGATGGACGACGGACATCGTGTTGTACTTCGTTCAGACACACGGCAGCATAATGATGTTCCTTCCTTCCCCAGTACTGTTCTAATCTAAAACCAAGGTTATGGAACAGAGTGAGCATAGGGATAAATAACTTCCGGTTTGAGATAATGTTCGTGCTTATTAGGTATCAGACACTGTGCTGAGCCCTGAGGTGGTTAAGAGATAATCAGATCGGACACGGTCCCTGCCCCGCACAAGAGATTCACGGTTCTGAAGAAGGGAGGACTGGCATTTTATCACCTTTTTACGGATGAGGAAACCAAAGCTTAGAGAAATTAAGGCCACACAGCAGGTAAATGGGAGGCAGTGGGGGATGGGAGGGTGTAGCAGGAGGAAGGGGGTGCAAGATTAGAACTCAGGACTC
Organism: Tachyglossus aculeatus; assembly: GCF_015852505.1. Classification (NCBI taxonomy): domain Eukaryota; kingdom Metazoa; phylum Chordata; class Mammalia; order Monotremata; family Tachyglossidae; genus Tachyglossus; species Tachyglossus aculeatus. The sequence goes on along the minus strand of NC_052069.1, from coordinate 137,679,634 downwards.
CTGTCTCCCAGGCCTGAGTACTCTCAGGTCATGCTGCCTCAGTGGCAAAACTGAATATAGGAAACTTCCATCTTCCAAAATATCTGCATAACCAGAACCACCTCAATCCTCTTCTAGATATTCAAATTTTATTGAACAAATTCTGGGCTACCTAGACAACTACAAAATCGAGTAGGTTTTTATAGACAGGAGATAAAGAAGAGGTCTTCCTGACAGTCAGGATTGAGAAACGAGCCCTTGTCTGTAATAAACACTCCCCCTTACTGAAAGTCAACGTGGGAATAAAACCCCTGAAGATCTGGCACCTCAGACCCAGAAATGGGATCAGCACACTTCAGAGGGGCCTGAGCCATCCTGGGGAAGCTCTGGGCCACAGGAGAGGGAGTGCAATAATCAAGGGTGGCATTTTTTTGTGGTATTTGTTAAATGCTTACCATGTGTCGGGCAATGTACTAAGTTAATCAGGTGGGACACAGTCCCACATAGGATTCACGGTCTTAGCCCCCATTTTGCAGATGAGGTCACTGAGACACAGAAAAGTGAAGTGACTCGCCCAAGGTCACCCGGCAGACAAGTGGCAGGGCCGGGATTAGAACCCAGGTCTTTCTGACTCCCAAGCCTGCGCTCTATCCACTAGGCCACGCTTCCTCCAGCCTACCAGCTCCTGCTGGTCCCATTTTTTTCTTTCCAGGATTTCACCCCTGAAGGAAAATGGCCTCGCCACGCAGCCGCTTCCTTTTGGTTTGGACGGTAAATGGGAGAACCAAGGGTAGCTGACGGATGAGGGGCGTTTCTCAAACTCTTTCTAGTTTGAAAGTTAAGGCTGGCATTCCTGCTGGATGCCAATTTAGGATTTGCCACCTTTTAAGGAGCCAGGACCTCCCCTACCCCATCCCTCGCGGATTGATATAGCGTTGTCCCATGGCAGCATTCACAAAAGCCCAGTTTCCCAGGGCTCCACTAGGGCAGAGGAAGGCGGCAAGGAACAGCTGATAATAATAATAATTAGAGTATTTGCTAAGGGCTTACTACGTACCAGTCACTGTACTAAGAGCCGGATACGGCGGGGAAGCAGAAACAGCCCAGGTCAGGGAGTCAGAGGACCCAAGTTCTAATCCCGCCTTGGCCACCTGCCTGCTCTGTGACCTTGGGCAATTCATTCATTCATTCAATTGTATTTACTGGGCGCTTACTGTGTGCAGAGCACTGTACTAAGCGCTTGGGAAGTCCAAGTTGGCAACATATAGAGACGGTCCCTACCCAACAGTGGGCTCACAGTCTAGAAGGGGGAGACAGAGAACAAAACCAAACATATTAACAAAATAAAATCAATAGAATAACTATGTACAAATAAAATAAATAAAAAAATAGAGTAATAAATACATACAAACATATATACATATATACAGGTGCTGTGGGGAGGGGAAGGAGGTAAGGCTCTGGGTCTCAGTGTCCTCATTTGTAAAATAGGGACTCAATCCCTGCTCTCCCTCCTGTTTAGACCGTGAGCCCCATTTGGGATAGGGACTGCATCCAACTTATCTTGTGTCTGCCCCAGTGCTTCGCACATAAGCACTTAAATACCACACTCATAATAGTAATAATAACATGATGATGATATAGGCAACGAGGGACAGAGAAGGCCAGGCTGACTAACTGCCACTTGGCCCGTCTAAGAACCAAAAGAACTTTGAGAAGCCACATCTGCTATTGCCACATCTGACAATGCGGCGTTTGATTCTGCCACACTGAACTGTCTCTCGGCCCTGGTGTCGTTCTGTGATATTCTACAGCAATCTCTGTCTCTGCCCCTCAGGATTCCCACTGATTTCCACGAAGCTCGCAAACATCAGGATCGCAGAACTGCCCCTGGTATGGCAATAGCGCCTTCGGACTGTCAAAAATCCTGAACGATATTCAACTAAGGCGGCATCTGTGATGGGTGGCAAAAGGCCCCCTACCCTACCGAGCTAATGAATTCAATTCTCTAAAGGGAAGCTGTCAAGCCTGATAGGTTTGGAAACTACAGACACAGACGCACACACACACACACTGTGACTCAAAGTGTTCAGGCTATGTTTTGACAGCGCTGCCAGGAGGAGCAAGGCTACATGCTGACTCGCAGGTTTACGCCTCAGGATTGGCGGCCCCGCCACCCTTCCACGTTCTGCTTCTTTAATTCTCTGCCTGTTTCTTTTTTTCCTCTAAGCCCCTACCCCACAGCTAATAACTGTGGCATTCGTTCAGCACCTGCTATGAGCCAAGCACCACGCTAAAACTCGGGAATCCCTTGCAATTTATAGGCTGCGTTTTAAAAACCCCTTTTTTGGAGCTTTCCAGAGGCCTCTGCACAAGGAATCCCCGCATTTGAAAATACAAGCATGTCTGGTTGTTATTGGCTGTTTTATTTTTAATGTATCAAGAAAACGTCATCATTCCATCACGAGGCTTTGAGCCACCCATCGCTCAAATGCAATGAATTAGCTGTGAGAGTTCATTCTGCGAAGTTACGACAAGGAAAAATTCCAGCCCCTTCAACTTCCTTAACACTCAGGCACCAGCTCTTTGTGCTCTGGGTCTAGTGAGTTTGTAGCCCTATCTCTCCCAGGTCAAGGCTGCACGGAGCCTGATTACCAACTCTGTTGTACTGCACTCTCCCAAGCGCGTAGTAGAGTGCTCTGCACACAATCAAGAAATACCAATGATGATGAAGACATGAGCTCTGAGACCTCTCTCACGTTGGGCACTGGGTGATTAAACCCCAACGTAACACCTCGATGGAGCAAAATAACCAATGGTAGAGACTTGAGACACAATGCCAAACGACTGTTCTGAATTTACAGGCCGGGAATCCAACAAAAGAACAAAGGTAGAGAGGTGGAAATGTACCCAGAGGGAGGAACTGCAATTTTGCTTTGTCTTCATTCAAAGGACCGAGAAAATTCCAGACAGAGAGCGGCATGGCTTTAGGTCGGTCACCATAACCTTTCTTGGCTTACGCTGCAGCTCCAAGATACGAGGTTGGCAGGCAGCGTGACTGGGCCCGACCCAGCATCGTCTCGGCAAGATGGAAGTTGCGCCTCTCCCGCGGTGCCAGCCGTGCCACCTTGGCAAGTTAGCAGCGGAGAAGAGTGGGCGGCACCATACAAGCTCGAGGGACCCCGAGAGGACGAACACGACTCCTTCATAGCCAAATGACAGGAATACCCTGAAGATGAAAACTAGACCTCAAACTCTCTAACCCAGATCCCACATTTCCGAACCCGATTTAATCTGTTACTGGGCTGGCCGGCAGGTCCCTGCCGTGGTTCTGACATGCCGATTTGGTGGTCCGACTTGAAATTCCTGTTTTGTACACGGACGGACGACCTAAGGCGGGAAAAGTATGCTCTGCAGCCAAATGTCAACAGGCTCGGGGAGAGCTCAATACCGACCTGGGGCTCGGCCCAGACACTTTGGATGAATAAAGCAGAACAACAAGTATGAAGAAAAACTGACCGTATATCCCTCCCAGCCCACGGCCTAGCGGATAGAGCACAGGCTTGGGAGTCAGAAAGACACGGGTTCTAATTCCGGCTCGGCCACTTGTCAGCTGTGTGAACTTGGGTAAGTCACTTCGCTCCTCTGGGCCTCGGTTACCTCATCTGTAAAATGGGGATTAATGTCCATGTGGGACATGGACTGCGTCCAACCTGATTAGCTTGTATCTACCCCAGTGCTTAGAACAGTGCCTGGCACATAGTAAGCGCCTAACAAATATCATCATCATGATACAGGGAAGAAAGTGAAAAACAGAAAACCAAAACGTTCAGAAAGCCTGACAGAGATCAGTGTAAACCAACAGCCCAGCCTGGTAAAATAAATACCGACAATTCTCTCAGACTGCCCTCAAATTCCCTCCATAAATCCTGAGGAAGGAAAAGAAACGTACGCTACAAAGGACCAGCCCAGAGGTGGGGTCTGTCCCGAGATTTCTTTCAACACCCAGCAATCTTAAAAAATATAGAAAATTAAACCAAAAGGCAAATCCATGTTCCAGACGACCACTTCCTAAGACTTTTACAGGCTGTATATGAACACGGCTCAAGGCCGGGTGACAAAATTTTCCAACGGTGAAATGAGCCCACGTCAGCCCTAAGTGGCTCATCTATGAATGGATTTTTATAGCCTGTAAATTAGAGAGGAAGGTTGTGTTTCATAACCCCATAATCAACTCCTCAAATGTACAAATCTTGAAATAAAGAACACGTCTACAGTGAGCCAAGCTTTTGCAAAACAGTGTGAGATCTAGCACTGGGGGTGCTCATAAAAATAAACTAGCCCAGTCACATTCACCCTCTCCCCATTTGGGCCAGTTGACTTCCCCCACTCTAGGGAAGCAGCGTGGCCTAGTGGCTAGAGCCCGGGCCTGGGAGTCAGGTCATGGGTTCTAATCCCGGCTCCGCCACTTGTTTGCTGTGTGGCCTTGAACAAGTCGCTTCACTTCAATGGGCCTCAGTGACCTCATCTGTAAAATGGGGATTGAGCCTGTGAGCCCCACGTGGGACACGGACTGTGTCCAACCCGATTTGCTTGTATCCACCCCAGCGATCAGTACAGTACCTGGCATATACTAAGTGCTCAACCAATATCGTAATTATTATTATTATTATTATTATGAGAAGCAGTGTGGCTTAGTGGAAAGAGCCCAGACTTGGGAGTCAGAAGATGCGGGTTCTAATCCCGGCTCCACCACTTGTCTGCTGTGTGACCTTGGGCAAGAAACTTCACTTCTCTGTGCCTCAGTTACCTCATCTGTAAAATGGGAATTACGACTGTGAGCTCCACGTGGGACAACCGGATTACCTTAGATCTACCCCAGTGCTTAGAACAGTGCTTGGCAGAGAGTAAGCGCTTAAATACCATAATTATTATTAGTATTACTAAAATGGGGATTAAAACTGTGAGCTCAATGTGGGACGGGGACTATGTCCAACCCAAATATCTTGCCCCAGCGCTCAGTACAGCGCCTGGCACATAGTAAGCACTTTAACAAATACCAGTTATTATAGTTATTATTATTAAACCGTGAGTCCCAGGTACGATAGGGACTGTGTGCCACCTGGTTGTCTTGTGTCTACCCCAGCGCTTAGAACTGAGCTTGATACTAAGTGCTTAACACCATAATATAAACACTAAAGACATGCTAAACACCGCAGTGTTTCTAATAATAATGGCAATAATATTTGTTAGCTCTTACTCCGTGCCAAGCACTCTGAGAAGATAATCAGACGGGACCCAGGGACCCATGCCCCGCCGCCCATGGGGCTTGGTTCCAGGTAAGCACATCTGTAACTCTAGAAAAACTTTCCGAAATCTTAGCCAGATGACGGCATGGTGATGTTCTCCCTATTCCGCATTTCAATCTGCAAAGATCAACCGGCGCGTGGCCCAGTCCAGCCATGCTGCCACCTCATTCGTCCCTAGCTTTCCTTTTTAGGTCTCCCAACAGCTGTTAAGTACGGCCCTACTGCTTTGGTTTTATTGGAGCTAAAAAGTTTAATCCTTAAAGCCGTCCACCACAAATCAAGCGGTGTATTCGTCCTCGGGATAACTGAAGCGAAAGGAGTTCTTCAAACCCCCCCCGGGGGGAATCGGAAAGCCGACGGTTCCGAGCCACTGAACCGTGGCAGGGCGAGCCCGGCCCGGCCGAGGGAAGGCGTTGACTATCCCGGCTCACGTTTTGCCAGTAGGGATCTGCAGGGTGGCCAGCCATCCTTCTCCTAGGGGTCAGGAGATCCGGCATCCAACGCTTGATGATGGAAAGCGGGGGGCTTTCATCCCTCCGCAGGCACCCAAAAAAGCCTTAAATGAGGACGGGGTGGGGAGGGGGTAAAGGGGGCGTGTGGCAGGCGGATCATCCACCATCAGGCAGTCCAAAGAAAGAAGAGCAAGAGTTGGCCAACTTCGCAAAAGCATCAATATTTTTACCTCATATAATAATAAAAATGATGGTATTTGTTAAGCGTTTACTATGTGCCAAGCACTGTTCTAAGCACTGGGCGGGGGGGGAACGACAAAGTAATCAGGTCGTCCCACTTGGGGCTCACAGTCTTAATCTCCATTTTACAGATGAGGGAACTGAGGCCCAGAGAAGCGAAGTGACCCGGCTGACAAGTGGCGGAGCCGGAATTAGAACCCACGACCTCTGACTCCCAAGCCCGGGCTCTTCCCACTGAGCCACGCCGCTTCTCGCCACTGCTCCCTCCTCCTCGAGCCCTCCGCGGGGCACTGGGGACAGGGGTGACAAGGTCTAACCCAACCTTGGGAGAAAGGTGGGAATCTGGTTCGGGGAGGGTCCTGAGGGTGTGGGAGGGTTAAAGAGCAGTTCCAGCTGGCTCAGACAACATCTCAGGGAGGCCCATCTCCTCCAAGAAGCCTTCCCAGACTAAGTCCCACTTTTCCCTCACTTCCCACTCCCTTCTGCGCCGCCCTGACTTGCTCTTCCCCGCTCCCGGCCCCACGGCATCTATGGCTTCGCATGTAGTAAGTGCTTCACAAATACCATTATTATTATTATTAGAACAGTGTTTCGCACATAGTAAGCGCTTAAAACCATCATTATCATTATTATTATTAGAACAGTGCTTCGCAAGTAGTAATCACTTAATAAATACCATTATTAATAATTAGTAGTAGTAGTAGTATTGGAACAGTGCTTCGCACATAGTAAGCGCTTCACAAATACCATTATTATTATTATTATTATTATTATTAGAACGGTGCTTCGCCCTTAGGAATCGCTTGATACCATCATTATCATTATTATTAGAACAGTGCTTTGCACATAGTAAGTGCTTAATACCATCATTATCATTATTCTTATTATTAGAACAGTGCTTCGCATGTACTAATCACTTAATAAATGCCATTATTATTATTAATGATAATTAATAATAATAATTATTATTATTATTGGAACAGTGCTTTGCACATAGTACGCACTTCACAAATACCATTATTATCAGAACAGTGCTTCGCCTGTAGGAATAGCTTAATACCATCATTATCATTATTCTTATTATTAGAACAGTGCTTCGCATGTAGCAAGCGCTTCACAAATACCATTATTATTATTAGAACAGTGCTTCACCCATAGTAAGTGCTTAATACCATCATTATCATTATTCTTCTTATTAGAACAGTGCTTCGCACTTAGTAGGCACTTCACAAATACCATTATTCTTATTATTAGAACAGTGCTTTGCCCATAGGAATCACTTAATACCATCATTATCACTATTCTTATTATTAGAACAGTGCTTCGCACATAGTAAGCACTTCACAAATACCATAATTATTATTATTAGAACAGTGCTTCGCACACAGTAAGCGCCTAATACCATCATTATCATTATTATTATTATTAGAACAGTGCTTCGCGCATAGTAAGCGCTTCACAAATACCATTATTATTAGAACAGTGCTTCGCACATAGTAAGCGCTTAATACCATCATTATCATTATTCTTATTATTAGAACAGTGCCTCACATGTACTAATCACTTAATAAATACCATTATTAATAATAATAATTATTATTATTATTGGAACAGTGCTTCGCACATAGTAAGCACTTCACAGATACCATTATCATTATTATTATTATTATTCTTAGAACAGTGCTTCGCACATAGTAAGTGCTTAATACCATCATTATCATTATTCTTATTATTAGAACACTGCTTCACATGTAGTAATCACATAATAGATACCACTATTAATAATAACAATAATTATTATTATTATTGGAACAGTGCTTCGCACATAGTAAGCACTTCACAAATACCATTATTATTATTATTAGAACAGTGCTTCGCCCATAGGAATCACTTAATACCATCATTATCATTATTCTTATTAGAACAGTGCTTCGCCCATAGTAAGTGCTTAATACCATCATTATCATTATTATTATTAGAACAGTGCTTCGCATGTAGTGAGCGCTTCACAAATACCATTACTATTATTAGAACAGTGCTTTGCCCACAGTAAGCGCTTACTACCATCATTACCATTATTCTTATTATTAGAACAGTGCTTCGCACGTAGTAAGTGCCTCACAAATACCATTATTATTATTATTAGAACAGTGCTTCGCACATAGTAAGCGCTTAATACCATCATCATTATTCTTATTATTAGAACAGTGCTTCGCACGTAGTAAGCACTTCACAAATACCATTATTATTATTATTATTAGAACAGTGCTTCGCCCTCAGGAATCGCTTAGTACCATCATTACCATTACTCTTATTATTAGAAAAGTGCTTCGCACGTAGTAAGCGCTTCATAAATACCATTATTATTATTATTAGAACAGTGCTTCGCACATAGTAAGCGCTTAATACCATCATTATCATTATTCTCATTATTAGAACAGTGCTTCGCTTAATAAATACCATTATTAATAATAATTATTAGTATTGGAACAGTGCTTCGCACACAGTAAGCACTTCACAAATATCATTATTATTATTATTAGAACAATGCTTCGCCCATTGTAAGCGCTTAATACCATCATTCTTATCATTCTTACTATTAGAACAGTGTTTCGCACATAGTAAGCGCTTAATAAACACCCTGATGACTGCTAGTGTAGTAAGCGCTCACAATCCTGTCAGGAAGGGAAGGCGCCCCCGCCCCCCCCCCTCGCGCATGCGCGCCGGCCCCTCTCCCCCCCCCCCCCACGCCGCCTCGCGCGCGGCCTCCTCTCCCGCGCATGCGCCGCCCGCCCGCGCGGCCTCCCGAGCACGCGAACGTTCCACGCGCGAGCAAACGCGCGCGCGCGCCGCCGGCCCCCCTCCCCTCTCCCCCCCCCACCCGCAAACACACAGCCCCACCATCTCGTCTCGCCTACCGGGGCCGAGGAGAAACTCCTCCGCCCGACGACAGTCCGCCACGTCGGCCGCCGTCCCCGCTGTCGTGGTCGCCGCCGTCTCCTCGGCCCAAGGCTACCGACAAGGGAGCCACGGTCGCCGCCACTCGCTCAGTTACCACACACGGCCACCACACGCTCCCCCGCGCCGGCCCCGCCTCCGCGGCCGCCCGTTGGCCCGACCCCACCGCCCCGCGCCTCCTATTGGACTGGGCGGACGCCACTCAATCCCGAAGGGCCCACCCGCGGTGGTGATTGGCCGGGATGCGGGGAGGGGGCGCCCCGAGCCCCGCCTCCGGGCCGTCCTCGCCTTCGATTGGCCGGCGCGTCCGCCATCCCGCCCCCGCGTCCTCGGCGACGGTCAGCGCCGGCTCTCATTGGTCCGCGGGATTGCCCGATCTGGACGACGATTGGTCCTAGGGGGGCGGCGGTCCCCACGTGGGGGAGGGAGTCCTCGGGGGTTTGTTTACACGGCACCGGCCCGGGGCACCGCCCCATTGGTCGAGAGGGCCGTCGGTCAAACGGTGGTCTGACCAATCACCAGAAAGAACGGCCGGGGGCGGTACGGATCCGCGGGAATCTCCCCGGCTTCGAGAGCTAATGGGAAGGGGAGGGAATCCGGAATCGTAATACTCTCCCAAGCGCTCAGTACAGTGCTCTACACACAGGAAGCGCTCAATAAGTACGATTGAATGAAGAATGGGGCTTACGGGCGCTTAGTACAGTGCTCTGCAATCAATCAATCGTATTTATTGAGCGCTTACTGTGTGCAGAGCACTGTACTAAGCGCTTCGGAAGTACGAGTTGGCAACATATAGAGACGGTCCCTACCCAACAGCGGGCTCACAGTCTAGAAGGGGGAGACAGACAACAAAACAAAACATATTAACAAAATAAAATAAATAGAATAGATATATACAAGAAAAATAAATCAATAAATATGTACAAACATATATACATATATACCGGTGCTGTGGGGAAGGGAAGGAGGTAAGGCGGGAGGGATGGAGAGGGGGACGAGGGGGAGAGGAAGGAGGGGGCTCAGTCTGGCCTGCACACGGGAAGCGCTCAATAAGTACGACTGAAGAATGGGGTTTATGGGCGCTTAGTACAGTGCTCTGAACACAGGAAGCGCTCAGTAAGTACGATTGAATGAAGAATGGGGTATAGGGGCGATTAGTACAGTGCTCTGCCCACGGGAAGCGCTCAATAAGTACGACTGAATGAAGAATGGGGTTTACGGGCGCTTAGTACAGTGCTATGCCCACGGGAAGCGCTCAGTAAGTACGACTGATTGAAGAATGGGGATTACGGGCGCTTAGTACAGTGCTCTGACAGGAAGCGCTCAGTAAGTACGACTGAATGAAGAATGGGGTTTACAGGCGCTTAGTACAGTGCTCTGCACACGGGAAGCGCTCAATAAGTACGATTGAATGAAAAATAGGGTTTACGGGCACTTAGTGCAGTGCTCTGCACACGGGAAGCGCTCAATAAATACGATTGAATGAAGAATGGGGTTTAGGGGCGCTTAGTACAGTGCTCTGCACACGGGAAGCGCTCAATAAGTCCGACTGAATGAAGAATGGGGTTTACGGGGGCTTAGTACAATACTCGGCACACGGGAAGCGCTCAATAAGTACGATTGAATGAAGAATGGAGTTTACGGGTGCTTAATACAGTGCTCTGCACAAAGGAAGCGCTCAATAAGTACGACTGACTGAAGAATGGGGTTTACGGGCGCTTAGTACAGTGCTCTGCACGCAGGAAGCGCTCAATAAAGTACGACTGAATAAAGAATGGGGTTTACGGGCGCTTAGTACAGTGCTCTGCACACAGGAAGCGCTCAATAAAAGTACGACTGAATAAAGAATGGGGTCTACGGGCGCTTAGTATAATGCTCTGCACACGGGAAGCGCTCAATAAAAGTACGTCTGAATAAAGAGTGGGGTTTACGGGCGCTTAGTATAATGCTCTGCACACGGGAAGCGCTCAGTAAGTACGATTGAATGAAGAATGGGGTTTACGGGCGCTTAGTACAGTGCTCTGCACACAGGAAGCGCTCAATAAAAGTACGATTGAATGAACAATGGGGTTTACGGGCACTTAGTACAGTGCTCTGCACACGGGAAGTGCTCAATAAATACGATTGAATGAAAAATTGGGTTTACGGGCGCTTACTACTGTGCTCTGCACACGGGAAGCACTCAGTAAGTACGACTGACTGAAGAATGGGGTTTACGGGTTCTTAGTACAGTGCTCAGCACACGGGAAGTGCTCAATTAGTACGATTGAATGAAGAATGGGGTTTACCGGCAGGAAGCGCTCGATAAGTACGATTGAATGAAGAATGGGGCTTACCGGCGCTTAGTATAGTGCTCTGCACACAGGAAGCGCTGAATAAGTGCGATTGGATGAAGAATGGGGTTTACGGGCGCTTAGTATAGTGCTCTGCACACAGAAAGCGCTCAATAAGTACGACTGAATAAACAATGGGGTTTACGGGCGCTTAGTATAGTGCTCTGCACACAGGAAGCACTCAGTAAGTACGACTGAATGAAGAATGGGGTTTACGGTCGCTTAGTATAGTGCTCTGCACGCAGGAAGCGCTCAATAAGTACGATTGAATGAAGAATGGGGTTTATGGGGGCTTAGTACAGTGCTCTGCACACAGGAAGAGCTCACTAAATACGAATGAATGAAGAATGGGGTTTACGGGCGCTTAGTACAGTGCTCTGCACACAGGAAGCGCTCAAGTACGATTGTATGAAGAATGGGGTTTACGGGCATTCATTCTTCATTCATTCATTCAATCGTACTTATTCAATCAATCAATCGTATTTATTGAGCACTTACTGTGTGCAGAGCACTGTACTAAGCGCTTGGGAAGTACAAGTTGGCAACAAACAGAGACAGTCCCTACCCAACAGTGGGCTCACAGTCTAAAAGGGGGCGACAGAAAACAAAACTAAACATACTAACAAAATAAAATAAAATAAATGGAATAGATATGTACAAGTCAAATAAATAAATAAATAAATAAATAGAGTAATAACTACGTACATACATATTTACATATATACAGCTGCTGTGGGGAAGGGAAGGAGGTAAGATGGGATGGAGAGTGGGAGGAGGGGGAGAGGAAGTAAGGGCTCAGTCTGGGAAGGCCTCCTGGAGGAGGTGAGCTCTCAGTAGGGCTTTGAAGGGAGGAAAAGAGCTAGCTTGGGGGATGGGCAGAGGGAGGGCATTCCAGGCCCGGGGGATGACGTGGGCCGGGGGTCGATGGCGGGACAGGCGAGAACAAGGCCTAACGGTGAGGAGATTAGCGGCAGAGGAGCGCAGGGGTGCAGGGTGGGCTGTAGAAGGAGAGAAGGGAGGTGATGTAGGAGGGGGCGAGGTGATGGACAGCCTTGAAGCCCAAGGTGAGGAGTTTCTGCCTGATGCACAGATTGATCGGTAGCCATTGGAGATTTTTGAGGAGGGGAGTAATATGACCAGAGCGTTTCTGGACAAAGACAATCTGGGCAGCAGCATGAAGTATGGATTGAAGTGGGGAGAGACACGAGGATGGGAGATGAGAGAGAAGGCTGATGCAGTAGTCCAGATGGGGACTATTGAGCGCTTACTGTGTGCAGAGCACTGTACTAAGCTCTTGGAAAGTCCAAGTGGGCAACATCTAGAGACGGTCCCTACCCGAAAGCGGGCTCACGGTCTAGAAGCGGGAGACGGACCACACAACCAAACATATTAACCAAATAAAAGAAATAGAATAGTAAATATATACAAGTATAATAAATAGAGTTATAAATCTGTACAAATATATATACAGGTGCTGTGGGGTGGGGAAGGAGGTAGGGCCGGGGAGATGGGGAGGGGGAGAAGGGGGAGAAGAAGTGGGGGGCTCAGTGTGGGAAGGCCTTCTGGAGGAGGTGAGCTCTCAGTAGGGCTTTGAAGGGAGGAAGAGAGCTAGCTTGGCGGATGTGCGGAGGGAGGGAATTCTGGGCCAGGGGGAGGACGTGGGCCGGGGGTCGACGGCGCGACGGGCGAGAACGAGGCCCGGTTAGGAGGTGAGCGGCGGCAGAGGAGCGGAGGGTGCGGGCTGGGCTGGAGAAGGAAAGAATGGAGGTGAGGTAGGAGGGGGCAACGTGATTCAGTGCTTTACAATGGTAAGGGGTTTCTGTTTAATGCAGCTGGATGGGAAACTATTGGAGGTTCTTGAAAACTGGAGAAGCGCAGATTGAACGGTTTTGTAGAATAATGGTCTGGACAGCAGAGTGAGTGGGCAGAAACAGGAGGCAGGGAGGCCAGAAAGGAGGCTGATGCAGTAATCAAGGCAGTGTAGGATAAGTGCTTGGATCAGTGGGGCTGCAGTTTGAATGAAGGGGAAGGAGTGTCAGGATCCTCACTCTCAGTCTCCAGTTTCTCCCCTCTCCAGATGATACATCACTCTGCTGCCAAGATGATTTTTCTAAAACAGACTGGCCACTTCTCAAACACTTCCATTGGTTTGGGGTCATTCCTATCGACAACAAGTAGAAACTCCTGACCATTGGCTTTAAAGCACTCAATCAGCTTTCTTTTCTTTTCTCCTTTCCTTCCCTCCCTCCCTCCCTCTCTCTCTCTCTCTCTCTCTCTCCCATCCACTCCATTCTCCCACTACACCCCAATTGGCGGTCTTCACTCTTCTCAAGCTAACCTACTCTAAGTGCCTTATTCATGTATCTCCTGCTACACACTTCTTGCCCAGGCCTTCCCTGAAGCAAAGGACTTCGTCCCCTGTCAGTCAATAGTATTTATTGAGCACTTACTGTATGCAAAGCACTGTACTAAGCACTTGAGAGAGTACAATACAACAATAAACAGATAAATTCCCTGCCCACAGTGAGCTTCATGTCTGAAAAATGACAACTCTCACCAGCTTAAAAAGCCCTTCTGAAATCACATTTCCCTACGCAAGCCTTCTCTGTAAGCTCATCTGGACTGTAAACATGTTTTGAGCAGGGAGCATATCTGCTAATTCTGTTGTACTGTACTCTCCCAAGTACTTAATACAGTGCTCTGCACATAGTAAGTGCTCAATAAATAGCATTGATTGATTGATTAATCTTTACTATCCCCATATTACAGTCCCAAATTTTACTAAGCTCTTCTATGCCACTGGTGTATTTAAATTCCCACAACCCCCACAGCATTTCCTTACACAACTTGTACAATCGTTAGTAAGTACTCAGCACTCATTGTGAGCAGAGCACTGTACTAAGCGCTTGAGAGAGTACAATCTTAAACATTCTCCTTTATCTGCCATGTAACTGTCCATCCCACCAGCTAGTCTATAAACCCCTTGGGGAGCAGGGATTGTAATTTCTAAACCTTTTTACTCTCCCAAGCACTTAGTAGACTGCTGGGCACATAGTAGTGACTCAACTGACAGTATTTTTATGGTATTTGTTCAGCTCTTACTATGTGCCAGGCATATAGTACTGATTAGTTGGCTGATTTGAGCAAAGGGAGAATGGGCTATGGTCAATCAATCGACAATAAGAGATATTTATTGAGTACTTACTGTGTGCAGAGCACTGAACTAAGCACTTTCGAAGTTTCAATATAACAGTTATCAGGAACGTGCCCTGCCCACAGGGAGCTTACTATCTATCTAGAGAGGCGCTTACTATTTTATTAGCCAGGGCAGTCCCAGGCTGCCCGGGCAAATTTCAGAAAGGGGTCTTACTTATCCAGCAAAATAAAAATTAAGAAAAGGACTAGAACTGAGAAATTCTAATAGTTAAAAGAACCTCAGTTATTTCTGTTTTGAAGTCCGTAAACCAGAGATGAATTTATCTCTCCAATTCCATTGCACCCTCCACTGTCAGCAGGCATAGAGGCATGCAGGGGCTACTGATTATCTTTTGTTTCTCAATTCAGTCCCTTTCCATTTTAGATCCCTGGATCGTCTTCTAGGCTCCGTCTACACCCACTCTTTTGGAGAACTCATTCACTTCCACAGCTTCAACTACCATCTCTGTGTGGATGATTCCTAAATCTACATCTCCATTCCTGACCTCTCTCTTTCTGCAGTCTCACATTTCCTCCTGCCTCTGTAGGACACCTCTACATGGATATCCCATCAATGCCTCAAACTTAAACAGAGCTCCTCATTTTCCCACCATAACCCTCTCCTCCCCTTGACTTTCCCAGCACTGTACACAGCACCTCCAAACTCCCTGTCTCATAAGCCCATAACCTTGGCATTATCCTGGACTCACCTCTCTCATTCAACCCACACATTCAACCTTCACATCACCACTAAAATCCACCCTTTCCTCTCCATCCAAACCGATACGTTAATCCAAGACCTTTTCCTATCCCACCTTGATTACTGCATCAACTTTCTTGCTGACCTCCCTGCCTCCTTTCTCTCCTTACTCCAATCCATACTTCACTCCATTGCCTGGATCATTTTTCTACACAAAGGTTCAGTCCCTGTTTCCCCACTCCTCAAGAACCTCCAGTGATTCACCCACCCACCTTTGCACCAAACAGAAACCCTTTACCGTGGAGTTTAAAAAGCACAATCGCCTTGCGCCTCCTACTTTACCTCTCGGATTTCCTACTACACCTTCTAGACTGTAAGCCCGTTGTTTGGTTGGGATTGTCTCTGTTGCTGAACTGTACTTTCCAAGCACTTCGTACAGTGCTCTGAACACAGTAAGCACTCAATAAATACGATTGAATGGATGAATCCCAGACCCCATGCTTCACTTCTCTAATGGTAACCTACTCACCGTAGCGTGATCTTGTCTGTATCTCCCCACCGGCACCTTTGCCACATCCTGTCTCTGGCCTGGAATTGCCCTCCCTCTTCATATCCGACAGACAATCACTCTTCCCACCTTCAAAGCATTACTGAAGGCACATCTTCTCCAAGAGGCCTTCCCCAACTAAGCCCTCATCTCCTCTTCATCCCACTCCCTTCTGTGTCCCCCTTGGACTTGGATCTGTATCCTTTAGTCAACCATTCCCCCAGCCCCAAGGCACTTATGTACACTTACCCTTCATTTATTCATCTGTATTCAATGTCTCTCTCCCCCTCTAGACTGTCAGCTGGTTGTGGGCAGGGAACTTGTCCACCAACTTTATGGTGTACTCTCCTAAGCGCCTAGTACAGTGCTCCGCACACAGTAAGTACTCACTCAATAGGATTGATCCCTCAACTAGACAAAAGGCAGACACACCGTAGCCTTGCTCTCTTTCTCCCAAGTCCCACCTCCCATTCTTCACCACTGGTTAGATTACAGAAGGTGCTGGCTATGACAACTCTGAAGATTTCTGAAAATTTCACCTTGCTTTGACCAAGAAACCCTTCTCTTCATCCCCTTTCTCTTCTGTGTACACCGACACTTTGGGGAAACTGCACGGCCAGGACCAATTTCATTTCATCTCATGGTGTAGTAGATCGGGTACAGGCCTGGGAGTCAGAAAGCCATGAGTTCTAATCCTCACTCTACCACTCATCAGCTGGGTGACCATGGACAAGTTATTTAACTTCTCTGTGCCTCAGGTACCTCATCTGTAAAAAATGGGGATGAAGAATTGAGCCCACTGTGGGACAGGGACTGTGTCCGACTGTATTAACCTGTTCCTACCCCAGTGCTTAGAATGAGGCTTGGCACGTAGTAAGGGCTTAACAAGTACCATAACTCTTATTATGTGATTCTACCTCAACTGCCGGTATTTTTGAAGTGGGGATGCAGACACACACACACACACACACACACACACACACACACACACACACACACACACACACACACACTCTCTCTCTCCCCACCCCCCCACCCC
Organism: Tachyglossus aculeatus; assembly: GCF_015852505.1. Classification (NCBI taxonomy): domain Eukaryota; kingdom Metazoa; phylum Chordata; class Mammalia; order Monotremata; family Tachyglossidae; genus Tachyglossus; species Tachyglossus aculeatus. Next base: position 137,662,882 of record NC_052069.1, on the reverse strand, counting down.
GAAGGTAGCAGCATTACTGACTTAAGAAGCCAAGTTTGCCCCAGTCAACAGCAATGGCAGTCGCCCATGGGGAATTTTTTTATGTGTGCTTTTATGATACGCTCACCATGTGCCAGACACTGTGCTAAGCGCTGGGGTGGATACAAGCTAATCAGGTTGGACACAGTCCCTGTCCCCCACGGGGCTCACCATCTTCACCCCCATTTCCCAGATGAGAGAACTGAGGCCCAGAGAAGTGAAGTGACTCGTCCGAAGTCACCCAGCAGTCAAGGGTAGGAACTGGGATTGGAACCCAGGTCTTCCTGACTCCCAGGCCCAGGCTCTAATAATAATGATAGTATTCGTTAAGTGCCTACTATGTGCCAAGCACTGTTCTAAGCACTGGGGTAGATACAAAGTAATCAGGTTGTCTCAAGTGGGGCTCACAGTCTTAATCCTCATTTTAAGAGATGAGGTAACTGAGGCACAGAGAAGTGAACTGACTTGCCCAAAGTCACACAGCTGACAAGTAGCGGAGTCGGGATTACAACCCATGACCGCTGATTCCCAAGCAAGTGCTTGTTCCACTAAGCCACGGGCTCTAGCCACTGGGCCGCGCTGCTTTTGACGGACAGAACCCCCCGACGGCCGCGGTGATCACAGCCGGGCCGCAGCGCCGGCCCTGAGGGCGGGGGCCTCAGTAGCCACCACAGTCTTCCCTGCCAGGGTAGGCGGGCCCCTTCAGGCTTCCCGCTGCGCCTGTTCACCTTGCGGAATGTTGTTCTTTCCCAAGCGCTTTGTGCAGTGCGTTGCAAACAGTAGGTGGTCAAGAGTCCTCTTGACTGATTCCCATCCAGATGGCAAAGCTCCAGAAAAATCAGCTGGAGCAACACAAAATCTACAGAACAATGGATTCAAAAGCTAAATCCAAGAGGCGTAATCAAAGTAAAGCATGGACCGCTTAAAAAGAACCCTGCCTGTCCCATGAAGACCTAACCGGAAGAGAAATACTGCTGTAGACGTGGGTAAAAAAAAATAAAAATCAATAGCTATTTGAAAGCCAATTTCTAGATAGAATAAACATCTAAACGACAACTTGATTTCATTATTCATGAGAATTTCTTCAAGCTACAGCTTACGTAGACAGTGGAGAAGCAGCTTGGCCTAGTGGCTAGAGTCTGGGCCTGGGAGTCAGGAGGACCTGGGTTCTAGTCCCAGCTCCACCACTTGTCTGCCGTGTGACCCTGGGCAAGTCACTTCGCTTTTCTGGGCCTCAGTTCCCGCATCTGTTAAATGGGGATTAAGACTGTGAACCCCACGTGGGACAGAGACTGCATCCAACCTGATTATCTTCCATCTACCCTAGCGCTTTGAACAGTGCTCGACACATAATCAATGCTTAACAAAGACGACCGTCATCATCGAAACAAAGTGAGATGTAAGTCCGGTATGACGAAAGAAAACGTGGGCCGCAATTCCACCTCATTTTTCCAGCTGGTCAGTGGGAAATGAACCGCTGTGGCCTCATTAAGACAGAGGACCCCATAGCTGCCTTCTCTCCCACACTCAGAGCGACCATCAGGCGCTAAGCAAGTAGAACCGTCACCTCAGAAAGTTCCCGCAGACAGGCCCCGAGGCACCTTTTACAGCGATGGCACCGCCCGGCCCTACTTAAGGATGGCGACCACCGGGTCCTAATCAAAGATGGTGGCCTACTAGCCCTATTTGAAGATGGCGGCAGGATGGAAACCCCCCATTTGTGAGGAGTAAGTCGGGGTCCCAGAGCCAAGCTACATCAGATGATCGGTTGAAGGAGGGCTAAAAGGGGTGGGAGGGTGGTTAATAATAATGAGAATAATAATGATGGCATTTGTTAAGCGCTTACTATGTGCAAAACACTGTTCTAAGCACTGGGGTTGATACAAGGTAATGAGGTTGTCCCACATGGGGCTCACAGTCTAAATCCCCATTTTTAGATGGGGTAACTGAGGCAGCGCTCAATAAATATGATTGAATGAACGAATGAATGAATGAATGAAGTGACTTGCCCTAAATCACACAGCTGATAAGTGGCAGAACCAGGATTAGAACCCACGACCTCTGACTCCCAAGCCCGGGCTCTTTCCATAGAGAAGCAGCGTGGCTCAGTGGAAAGAGCCCGGGCTTTGGGGTCAGAGGTCATGGGTTCGAATCCCTGTTCTGCCAACTGTCAGCTGTGTGACTTTGGGCAGGTCACTTCACTTCTCTGTGCCTCAGTTCCCTCATCTGTAAAATGGGGATGCAGTCTGTGAGCCCCACGTGGGACAACCTGATCACCTTGTAACCTTCCCGGTGCTTCAAACAGTGCTTTGCATATAGTAAGCACTTAATAAATGCCATTATTATTATTACTGAGCCACGCACTGCACTCTGTTTCTCAACAATCAATCAATCAATCAATCGTATTTATTGAGCGCTTACTGTGTGCAGAGCACTGTACAACCGCGAGGCCCACGTCCTACCTCTGGCCTGGAATGCCCTCCCTCCACATATCCGCCACACTAGCTCTCTTCCTCCCTTCAAAGCCCTCCTGAGAGCTCACCTCCGCCAGGAGGCCTTCCCAGACTGAGCCCCCCCCCTTCCTCTGCTCCTTCTCTCCTCCCCATCGACCCCTCCCCAAAGCACTTGTGTATATATGTATGTATTTATTACTCTATTTTATTCATGATTGTGCATATATCTATAATTCTATTTATTCTGAAGGTATTGACACCTGTCTACTTGGTTTGTTTTGTTGTCTTTATCCCCTGTCTAGACCGTGGGCCCGTTGCTGCTTGTCATACTCAGGAGCTAGAGTAGACTGTACGCTCCTCCACTCTTCCACAGGAAGCGCTCAGTAAGTACGATTGAATGCAGAATGGGGTTTACGGGCACTTACTGCAGTGCTCGGCACATGGGAAGTGCTCAATAAATACGATTGAATGAAGAATGGGGTTTACGGGCGCTTAGTACAGTGGCTACATCTTCACGCCTCCTAAAGATTATTTCTTACTTTGTCATTGGCGGGCATTTACTTAAAACTTTTGTCTGTGGTGTGTGATGAAACCAATCCAATAATCTGCTTTTAAAACCCAACTCCTCCTCTAAACTCCTTGTGGGCAGGGGTGACATGTACGAACTCTGTTGTAGTGTACCCTCCGGAGAGTTTTGTACGGGGCTCTCCACAAAACAAAGGAGAGCTCAGTACATACCAGAGATCAATCGATAACCATCGATATATAAGCAGTATGGCATAGGGATAGGGCACGGGCCTGGGAGTCAGAAGGTTAGCTGCCATTTGTCTGCTGCATAGGGATAGAGCACGGGCCTGGGAGTCAGGTAGCCATCTAGTATCGGCTTTCTACCGCTTCAGCAGAACCCTGTAATTTTTGCCTCATGATGGCTTCTGCTTAGTTACTTGGTTTTATGAAGAAAAACTGGATCTGGCACCTGCAGTATTGGGGAACATCCAGCTCCTCCATTTTACTTGCTTTTGGCCCGCTACACATCCCCCATACACCCCCTGGCCTTGAATGCCCCCCCCCCCCCCACCCCCCCGCCCGGCACCATCCGCCAAGCTAGCTCTCTTCCTCCCTTCAAGGACCTACGGAGAGCTCACCTCCTCCAGGAGGTCTTCTCAGACTGAGCCCCCTCGTTCCTCTCCCCCTCTTTCCACTCTCCATCCCTCCCGCCTTACCTCCTTCCATTCCCCACAGCACCTGTATATATGTATATATATTTGTCGGTATTTATTACTCTATTTATTTTACTTGTACATATCTATTCTATTTATTTAATTTTGTTAATATGTTTTGTTTTGTTCTCTGTCACTCCCTTCTAGACTGTGAGCCCACCGCTGGGTAGGGACCATCTCTGTGTGTTGCCAACTTGTACTTCCCAAGCGCTTAGAACAGTGCTCCGCACACAGTAAGTGCTCAATAAGTACGATTGATTGATTGATTGCTCTGCACACAGGAAGCGCTCAATAAAAGTACGACTGAATGAACAATGGGGTTTACGGGCGCTAGGTACAGTGCACTGCACACAGGAAGCGCTCAATAAAAGTATGACTCAATAAAGAATGGAGTTTACGGGCGCTTAGTACAGTGCTCTGCACACAGGAAGCGCTCACAAAAAGTACGACTGAATGAAGAATGGGGTTTACAGGCGCTTAGTACAGTGCTCTGCACACAAAAAGCGCTCAATAAAAGTACGACTGAATGAAGAATGGGGTTTACGGGCCCTTAGTACAGTGGCTACATCTTCACGTCTCCTAAAGATGATTTCTTACTTTGTCATTTGCAGGCATTTACTTAAAACGTTTGTCTGTGGGGTGTGATGAAACCAATCCAATAATCTGCTTTTAACGCCCAACTCCTCCTCTAAACTCCTTGTGGGCAGGGGTCACATCTACCGACTCTGTTTAGTGTACCCTCCGGAGCGTTTTGTACGGGGCTCTCCGCAAAATAAGCGAGCACTCAGTACATACCAGAGATCAATCGATAACCATCGATAGATAAGCAGTATGGCATAGGGATAGGGTACGGGCCTGGGAGTCAGAAGGTTTGCTGCCATTTGTCTGCTGCATAGGGATAGAGTACGGGCATGGGAGTCAGGTAGCCATCTAGTCTCGGCCTGCTACCGCTTCACCAGAACCAATTAATTTTTGCCTCATGATGGCTTCTGCTTAGTTACTCGGTTTTATGAAGAAAAATTGGATCTGCCACCTGCAGTATTGGGGAACATCCAGCTCCTCAATTTTACTCGCTTTTGGCCCACTACACATCCGCCATACACCCCCTGGCCTGGAACTCACCCGCGCCCCCTCCACATCTGCCAAGCTAGCTCTCTTCCTCCCTTAAGGCCCTACTGAGACCTCACTTCCTCCAGGAGGCCTTCTCAGACTGCGCCCCCTCCTTCCTCTCCCCCTCCTCCCACTCTCCATCCCTCCCGCCTTACCTCCTTCCCTTCCCCACAAAACCTGTATATATGTATATATGTTTGTACGTATTTATTACTCCATTTATTTATTTATTTTACTTGTACATAGCTATTCTATTTATTTTATTTTGTTAATAGGTTTTGTTTTGTTCTCTGTCAACCCCTTCTAGACTGTGAGCCCACTGTTGTGTAGGGACCATCTCTGTGAGTTGCCAACCTGTACTTCCCAAGCGCTTAGTACCATGCTCTGCACAAGGTAAGCGCTCAATAAATACGATTGATTGATTGATTGATTGATTAGTCTGTACACGGGAAGCGCTCAATAAAAGTATGACTGAATGAAGAATGGGGTTTACGGGCGCTAGGTACAGTGCTCTGCACACGGAGCGCTTAATAAAAGTATGACTGAGTCTCTTCCTCCCTTCAAGGCCCTGCTGAGAGCTCACCTCCTCCAGGAGGCCTTCCCAGACTGAGCCCCTTCCCTCCTCTCCCCCCTCGTCCCCCTCTCCATCCCCCCATCTTACCTCCTTCCCTTCCCCACAGCACCTGTATATATGTATATATGGTTGTACATATTTATTACTCTATTTATTTATTTATTTATTTATCTTACTTGTACATTTCTATCCTATTTATTTTATTTTGTTGGTATGTTTGGTTCTGTTCTCTGTCTCCCCCTTTTAGACTGTGAGCCCACTGTTGGGTAGGGACTGTCTCTATGTGTTGCCAATTTGTACTTCCCAAGCGCTTAGTACAGTGCTCTGCACATAGTAAGCGCTCAATAAATATGATTGATTGATTGATTGATTGATTTTCAGGCACTGGGTACAGTGCTCTGCACACAGGAAGCACTCAATAAAAGTACGACAATGAAGAATGGGGTTTATGGGCGCTTAGTACAGTGCTCTGCACACAGGAAGCGCTAACTAAAGTACTACTGAATGAAGAATGGGGTTTACGGGCACTTAGTACAGTGCTCTGCACACAGGAAGCGCTCAATAAAAGAACGACAATCAAGAATGGGGTTAACGGGCGCTTAGTAAAGTGCTCTTCACACAGGAAGCGTTCAGTAAGTACGAATGAATGAAGAATGGGGTTTACGGGTGCTTAGTATAGTGGCTACATCTTCACGCCTCCTAAAAATGATTTCTTACTTTGGCAGGCGTTTACTTAAAACTTTTGTCTCTGGGGTGTGATGAAACCAATCCAATAATCTGCTTTTAACGCCCAACTCCTCCTCTAAACTCCTTGTGGGCAGGGATCACATCTACCAACGCTGTTGTAGTGTACCCTCCGGAGCGTTTTGTACAGAGCACTCCACAAAGCAAGCGAGCGCTCAGTATATACCAGAGATCAATCGATAATCATCGAGAGATAAGCAGTATGGCATAGGGATAGGGTACTGGCCTGGGAGTCAGTAGGTTTGCTGCCATTTTTCTGCTGCATACGGATAGAGCACGGGCCTGGGAGTCAGAAGGTTTGCTGCCATTTGTCTGCTGCAGAGGGATAGAATACGGGCCTGGGAGTCAGGTAGCCATCTAGTCTCGGCTTCCTACCGCTTCAGCAGAACCCTTTAATTTTTGCCTCATGATGGCTTCTGCTTAGTTACTCGGTTATATGAAGAAAAATTGGATCTGCCACCTGCAGGATTGGGGAACATCCAGCTCCTCAATCTTACTCGGTTTTGGCCCGCTACAAATCCACCACACACCCCCTGGCCTGGAACCCCCCCCGCCCCACATCCGCCAAGCTAGGGCTCTTCCTCCCTTAAGGCCCTACCGAGAGCTCACCTCCTCCAGGAGGCCGTCTCAGACTGAGCCGCCTCCTTCCTTTCCCCCTCCTCCCCCTCTCCATCCCTCCCACGTTACCTCCTTCCATTCCCCACAGCACCTGTATATATGTATATATGTCTGTACGTATTTATTACTCTATTTATTTTACTTGTACATATCTATTTTATTTATTTAATTATGTTAATATGTTTTGTTTTGTTCTCTGTCACCCCCTTCTAGACTGTGAGCCCACCGTTGGGTAGGGACCATCTTTATTTGTTGCCAACTTGTACTTCCCAAGCGCTCAGTCCAGTGCTCTGCACAAAGGACGCGCTCAATAAGTGCGACTGAATGAAGAATGGGGTTTACGGGCGCTTAGTACACTGGCTACATCTTCACGCCTCCTAAAGATGATTTCTTACTTTGTCATTGGCAGGCATTTACTTAAAACATTTGTCTGTGGGGTGTGATGAAACCAATCCAATAATCTGCTTTTAATGCCCAACTCCTCCTCTAATCACCTTGTGGGCAGGGGTCACATCTACCAACTCTGTTGTACTGCACTCTCCAGAGCGTTTTGTACAGGGCTCTCCACAAAATAAGCGAGCGCTCAGTACATACTAGAGATCAATCGATAACCATCGATAGATAAGCAGTATGGCATAGGGTTAGGGTACGGGCCTGGGAGTCAGAAGGTTTGCTGCCATTTGTCTGCTGCATAGGGATAGAACACAGGCCTGGGAGTCAGGTAGCCATCTAGTCACGGCTTGTTACCGCTTCAGCAGAACCCTTTAATTTTTGCCTCATGATGGCTTCTGCTTAGTTACTCGGATTTATGAAGAAAAAATGGATCTGCCACCTGCAGTATTGGAAACATCCAGCTCCTCAATTTTACTCGCTTTTGGCCCGCTACACATCCGCCATACACCCCCTGGCCAGGAATCCCGACCCCCCCCACAACCGCCAAGATAGGTCTCTTCCTCCCTTAAGGCCCTACTGAGAGCTCACCTCCTCCCGGAGACCTTCTCAGACTGAGCCCCCAACTTCCTCTCCCCCTCCTCCCACTCTCCATCCCTCCCGCCTTATCTCCTTCCCTTCCCCACAGCACGTGAATATATGTATATATGTTTGTACGCATTTATTACTCTATTTATTTATTTAGTTTCCATGGACATATTTATTCTATTTATTTTATTTTGTTAATATGTTTTGTTTTGTTCTCTGTCACCGCCTTCTAGACTGTGAGCCCACTGATGGGGAGGGGACCGTCTCTATGAGTTGCCAACCTGTACTTCCCAAGCGCTTAGTACAGTGCTCTGCAAACAGTAAGCACTCAATAAATACGATTGATTGTTTGATTGATTGCTCTGTACACAGGAAGCGCTCAATAACAGTAAGATTGAATGAAGAATGGAGTTTACGGGCGCTAGGTACAGTGCGCTCCACACAGGGAGCGCTCAATAAAAGTACGACTGAGTGGAGAATGGGGTTCTCGGGCAATAGGTACAGTGCTCTGCACACAGGAAGCGCTCAATAAAAGTGCGACTGAAGGAAGAATGGGGTTTACGGGCGCTTAGTACAGTGCTCTGCACACAGGAAGCGCTGAATAAAAGTACGACTGAATGAAGAATGGGGTTTACGGGTGCTTAGTACAGTGGCTCCATCTTCACGACTCCTAAAAATGATTTCTTACTTTGGCAGGCGTTTACTTAAAACGTGTGTCTGTGGGGTGTGATGAAACAAATCCAATAATCTGCTTTTAACGCCCAACTCCTCCTCTAAACTCCTTGTGGGCAGGGGTCACATCTACCAACTCTGTTGTAGCGTACCCTCCGGAGCGTTTACTACGGGGCTCTCCGCAAAATAAGCGAGAGCTCAGTACATACCAGAGATCAATCGATAACCATAGATAGATAAGCAGTATGGCATAGGGATAGGGTACGGGCCTGGGAGTCAGAAGGTTTGCTGCCATTTGTCTGCTGCATAGGGATAGACAACGGGCCTGGGAGCCAGGTAGCCATCTAGTCTCGGCTTGCTACCGCTTCAGCAGAACCCTTTAATTTTTGCCTCATGATGGCTTTTGCTTAGTTACTCGGTTTCATGAAGAAAAATTGGATCTGCCACCTGCAGTATTGAGGAACATTCAGCTCCTCAATTGTACTCGCTTTTGGCCCGCTACAAATCTGCCATACACCCCCCTGGCCTGGAATTCCTCCCCGCCCCACATCCGCCAAGCTAGGTCTCTTCCTCCCTTAAGGCCCTACTGAGAGGTCACCTCCTCCAGGAGGCCTTCTCAGACTGAGCCCCCTCCTTCCTCTCCCCCTCCTCCCACTCTCCATCCCTCCCGCCTTACCTCCTACCCTTCCCTTCCCTACAGCACCTGTATATATGTACATATGTTTATACGTCTTTATTACTCTATTTATTTATTTATTTTACTCGTACATATCTATTCTAGTTATTTTATTTTGTTAATATGTTTTGTTTTGTTCTCTCTCACCCCCATCTAGACTGTGAGCCCACTGTTGGGTAGGGACTGTCGCTATGTATTGCTACCTTGTATTTTCCAAGGGCTTAGTACAGTGCTCTGCACACAGTAAGCGCTCAAGAAATACGATTGATTGATTGACTGATTGCTCTGCACACAGGAAGCGCTCAATAAAAGAAGGACTGAATGAAGAATGGGCTTTACGGGCGCTGGGTACAGTGCTAGGCACAGAGGAAGCGCTCAATAAAAGTACGACTGAATGAAGAATGGGGTTTATGGGTGCTAGGTACAGTGCTCTGCACACAGGAAGCGCTCAATAAAAGTACGACTGAATGAAGAATGGGGTTTAAGGGCGCTTAGTACAGTGCTCTGCACACAGAAAGCCTTCAGTGAAAGTACGACTGAATGAAGAATGGGGTTTACGGGCGCTTACTACAGTGCTCTGCACACAGGAAGCGCTCAATAAAAGTACGACTGAACGAAGAATGGGGTTTACGGGTGCTTAGTACAGTGCTCTGCACAAAGGAAGCGCTCAATAAGTACGACTGAATGAAGAATGGGGTTTACGGGCCCTTAGTACAGTGGCTACATCCTCACGCCTCCTAAAGATGATTTCTTACTTTGTCATTGGCAGGCATTTACTTAAAACATTTGTCTGTGGGGTGTGATGAAACAAATCCAATAATCTGCTTTTAACGCCCAACTCCTCTTCTAAACTCCTTGTGGGCAGGGGTCACATCTACCAACTCTGTTGTAGTGTACCCTCCGGAGCGTTTTGTACGGGTCCCTCCACAAAATAAGCGAGCGTTCAGTACGTACCAGAGATCAATAGATAACCATTGATAGATAAGCAGTATGGCATAGGGATAGGGTACGGGCCTGGGAGTCAGAAGGTTTGCTGCTATTTGTCTATTGCATAGGGATAGAGGACGGGCCTGGGAGTCAGAAGGCTTGCTGCCATTTGTCTGCTGCATACGGATAGAGCACGGGCCTGGGAGTCAGAAGGTTTGCTGCCATTTGTCTGCTGCATAGGGATAGAACACGGGCCTGGGAGTCAGGTAGCCATCTAGTCTCGGCTTGCTACCGCTTCAGCAGAACCCTTAAATTTTTGCCTCATGGTGGCTTCTGCTTAGTTACTCGGTTTTATGAAGAAACATTGGATCTGCCACCTGCAGTATTGGGGAACATCCAGCTCCTCAATTTTACTCGCTTTTGGCCCGCTACAAATCCGACATACACCCCCTGGCCTGGAATCCCTCCCCGCAACCCACATCCGCCAAACTAGCTCTCTTCCTCCCTTAAGGCCCTACTGAGAGCTCACCTCCTCCAGGAGGCCTTCTCAGACATAGCCCCCTCCTTCCTCTCCCCCTTCTCCCCCTCTCCATCCCACCCGCCTTACCTCCTTCCCTTCCCCACAGCACCTGTACACATGTACACATGTTTGTACGTATTTATTACTCTATTTATTTATTTATTGTACTTGTTCTTATCTATTCTATTTATTTTATTTTGTTAATATGTTTGGTTTTATACTCGGTCACCCTCTTCTAGACTGTGAGCCCACTGTTGGGTAGGGACCGTCTCTATGTGTTGCCAACTTGTACTTCCCAAGCGCTTAGTACAGTGCTCTGCACAAAGTAAGTGCTCAATAAATACGATTGATTGATTGATTGCTTTGCACACAGGAAGCGCTCAATAAAAGTATAGCTGAATGAAGAATGGGGTTTACTAGGTACAGTGCTCTGAACACAGGAAATGCTCAGTAAAAGTAGACTGAATGAAGAATGGGGGTTACGGGCGCTTGATACACTGCTCTGCACATAGGAAGCGCTCAATAAACGTAGGAATGAATGGGGAATGGGATTTACGGTTGCTTAGTACAGTGCTCTGCACACAGGAATCGCTCAATAAAAGTACGACTGAATGAAGAATGGGGTTTATGGGCGCTTAGTACAGTGTTCTGCACAAAGGAAGCGCGCAATAAGTACAACTGAATGAAGAATGGGGTTTACGGGCGCTTAGTACAGTGGCTACATCTTCATGCCTCCTAAAGATGATTTCTTACATTGTCATTGGTAGGCATTTACTTAAAACGTTTGTCTGTGGGGTGTGATGAAACCAATCCAATAAACTGCTTTTAACGCCCAACTCCTCCTCTAAACTTCTTGTGGGCAGGGGTCACATCTACCAACTCTGTTGTACTGTACTTTCCGGAGCGTTTTGTACAGGGCTCTCCACAAAATAAGCGAGCGCTCAGTACATATAAGAGATCAATTGATAACCATCGATAGATAAGCAGTATGGCATAGTGTTAGGGTACGGGCCTGGGAGTCAGAAGGTTTGCTGCCATTTGTCTGCTGCATAGGGATAGAACACGGGCCTGGGAGTCAGGTAGCCATCTAGTCTCGGCTTGCTACCGCTTCAGCAGAACCCTTTAATTTTTGCCTTCTGATGGCTTCTGCTTAGTTACTCGGTTTTATGTAGAAAAATTGAATCTGCCACCTGCAGTATCAGGGAACATACAGCTCCTCAATTTTGCTCGCTTTTGGCCCGCTACAAATCCCCCATACACCCCTTGGCCTGGAATCCCTCCCCTCCCCACATCTGCCAACCTAGGTTTCTTCCTCCCTTAAGGCCCTACTGAGAGATCACCTCCTCCCGGAGGCCTTCTCAGACTGAGCCCCCTCCTTCCCTCCCCCCTCCTCCCACTCTCCATCCCTCCTGCCTTACCTCCTTCCCTTCTCTACAGCACCTGTATATATGTATATATGTTTGTATGTATTTATAACTCTATTTATTTATTTTACTCGTTCTTATCTATTCTATTTATTTTATTTTGTTAATATGTTTTGTTTTGTTCTCTGTCACCCCCTTCTAGACTGTGAGCCCACTGCTGGGTAGGGACCGTCTCTATGAGTTGAAATCTTGTACTTCCCAAGCGCTTAGTACAGTGCTCTGCACACAGTAAGCGCTCAATAAATACGATTGATTGATTGATTGATTGATTGCTCTGTACACAGGAAGCGCTCAATAAAATTACGACTGAATGAAGAATGGGGTTTACAGGCGCTAGGTACAGTGCGCTGTACACAGGGAGCGCTCAATAAAAGTACGACTGAGTGGAGAATGGGGTTTTCGGGCACTAGGTACAGTTCTCTGCACACAGGAAACGCTGAATAAAAGTTCGACTGAATGAAGACTGGGGTTTACGGGCGCTTTGTACAGTGCTCTGCACACTGGAAGCGCTCAATAAGAGTACAACAATCAAGAATGGGGTTTACGGGCGCTTAGTACAGTGGCTCCATCTTCACGCCTCCTAAAAATGATTTCATACTTTGGCAGAAGTTTACTTAAAACGTTTGTCTGTGGGGTGCAATGAAACCAATCCAATAATCTGCTTTTAACCCCCAACTCCTCCTCTAAGCTCTTTGTGGGCAGGGGTCATATCTACCAACTCTGTTGTAGTGTACCCTCCGGAGCCTTCTGTACGGGGCTCTCCACAAAGCAAGCGAGCGCTCAGTACATACCAGAGATCAATCGATAACCATCGAGAGATAAGCAGTATGGCATAGGGATAGGGTACTGGCCTGGGAGTCAGTAGGTTTGCTGCCATTTGTCTGCGGTATACGGATAGAGCATGGGCCTGGGAGTCAGAAGGTTTGCTGCCATTTGTCTGCTGCAGAGGGATAGAACACGGGCCTGGGAGTCAGGTAGCCATCTAGTCTCGGCTTACTACCGCTTCAGCAGAACCCTTAAATTTTTGCCTCATGATGGCTTCTGCTTAGTTACTCGGTTTTATGAAGAAAAACTCGATCTGGCACCTGCAATATTGGGGAACATCCAGCTCCTCAATTTTACTCACTTTTGGCCCGCTACAAATCCGACATACACCCCATGGCCTGGAATCCCTCCCCCCCAGCATCCGCCATGGTAGCTCTCTACCTCCCTTAAGGCCCTACTGAGAGCTCACCTCCTCCAGGAGGCCTTCTCAGACATAGCCCCCTTCTTCCTCTCCCCCTCCTCCCCCTCTCCATCCCACCCGCCTTACCTCCTTCCCTTCCCCACAGCACCTGTACATACGTATATATATTTGTATGTATTCATTACTCCATTTATTTGTTTATTGTACTTGTTCTTATCTATTCTATTTATTTTATTTTGTTAATATGTTCGGTTTTGTACTCTGTCACCCTCATCTAGACTGTGAGCCCACTGTTGGGTAGGGACCGTCTCTATGTGTTGCCAACTTGTACTTCCCAAGTGCTTAGTACAGTGCTCTGCACACAGTAAGCGCTCAATAAATACGATTGATTGATTGATTGCTTTACACACAGGAAGCGCTCAATAAAAGTATAGCTGAATGAAGAATGGGGTTTACTAGGTACAGTGCTCTGAACACAGGAAACGCTCAATAAAAGTATGACTGAATGAAGAATGGGGGTTACGGGCGCTTGATACACTGCTCTGCACACAGGAAGCGCTCAATAAAGGTACGACTGAATGAGGAATGGGGTTTACGGGTGCTTAGTACAGCACTCTGCACACAGGAATCGCTCAATAAAAGTACGACTGAATGAATAATGGGGTTTACGGGCGCTTAGTACAGTGTTCTGCACAAAAGAAGCGCTCAATAAGTACGACTGAATGAAGAATGGGGTTTACGGGCGCTTAGCACAGTGGCTACATCTTCATGCCTCCTAAAGATGATTTCTTACATTGTCATTGGTAGGCATTTACTTAAAACGTTTGTCTGTGGGGTGTGATGAAACCAATCCAATAATCTGCTTTTAACGCCCAACTCCTCCTCTAAACTCCTTGTGGGCAGGGGTCACATCTACCAACTCTGTTGTACTGTACTGTCCAGAGCGTTTTGTACAGGGCTCTCCACAAAATAAGCGAGCGCTCAGTACATACTAGAGATCAATCGATAACCATCGATAGATAAGCAGTATGGCACAGGGTTGGGGTACGGGCCTGGGAGTCAGAAGGTTGGCTGCCAACGGGCCTGGGACTCAGAAGGTTTGCTGCCATTTGTCTGCTGCATAGGGAAAGAACACGGGCCTGGGAGTCAGGTAGCCATCTAGTCTTGGCTTGTTACCGCTTCAGCAGAACCCTTTAATTTTTGCCTCTTGATGGCTTCTGCTTAGTTACTCGGTTTTATGAAGAAAAATTGGATCTGCCACCTGCAGTATTGGGGAACATCCAGCTCACATCTACCAACTCTGTTGTACTGTACTCTCCGGAGCGTTTTGTACAGGGCTCACCCCAAAATAAGCGAGCGCTCAGTACATACCAGAGATCAATCGATACCCATGGACACATAAGCAGTATAGCATAGGGATAGGGCACGGGCCTGGGAGTCAGAAGCTTTGCTGCCATTTGTGCCCTGCATAGGGATAGAGCACGGGTCTGGGAGTCAGGTAGTCATCTAGAATCGGCTTGCTACCTTGTCAGCAGAACCTTTTAATTTTTGCCTCATGATGGCTTCTGCTTAGTTACTCGGTTTTATGAAAAAAAAATTGGATCTACCACCTGCAGTATTGGGGAACATCCAGCTCCTCAATTTTATTCGCTTTTGGCCGGCTACATATCCGCCATACACTCCCTGGCCTGGAATGCCCAGCCCCACAAACCCACCAAGCTAGCTCTCTTCCTCCCTTAAGGCCCTACTGAGAGCTCAACTCCTCCAGGAGGCCTTCTCAGACTGAGCCCCCTCCTTCCTCTCCTCCTCCTCCCCCTCTCCATCCCTCCCGCCTTACCTCCTTCCCTTCCCCACAGCACCTGTATATATGTATATATGTTTGCACTTATTTATTACTCTATTTATTTATTTTACTTGTACATATCTATTCTATTTATTTTATTTTGTTAATATCAATCAATCAATCAATCAATCAATCGTATTTATTGAGCGCTTACTATGTGCAGAGCACTGTACTAAGTGCTTGGGAAGTACAAATTGGACTCGTTTTGTTTTGTTTTGTTCTCTTTCACTCCCTTCTAGAATGTGAGCCCACTGTTGGGTAGGGACCATCTCTATGTGTTGCCAACTTCTACTTCCCAAGCGCTTAGTACAGTGCTCTGCACACAGTAAGTGCTCCATAAATACGATTGATTGATTGATTGCTCTGCACACAGGAAGCGCTCAATAAAAATACGACTGAATGAAGAATGGGGTTTACGGGCGCTTGGTACAGTGCTCTGCACACAGGAAGCGCTCAATAAAAGTACGACTGAATGAAGAATGGGTTTACGGGCGCTTAGTACCGTGCTCTGCACACAGGAAGTGCTCAATAAAAGTACGACTGAATGAAGAATGGGGTTTACGGGCGCTTAGTACAGTGGCTACATTTTCATGCCTCCTAAAGATGATTTCTTACTTTGTCACTGACAGGCATTTACTTGAAATGCTTGTCTATGGGGTGTGATGAAACCAATTCAATAATCTGCTTTTAACGCCCAACTCCTCCTCTAAGCTCCTTGTGGCCAGGGGTCACATCTACCAACTCTGTTGTAGTGTACCCACCGGAGCGTTTCATACGGGGCTCTCCACAAAACAAGCAAGCGCTCAGTACATACCAGAGACCAATCGATAACCATCGATAGATAAGCAGTATGGCATATGGATAGGGCACGGGCCTGGGAGTCAGAAGGTTTGCTGCCATTTGTCTGCTGCATAGGGATAGAGCACGGGCCTGGGAGTCAGAAGGTTTGCTGCCATTTGTCTGCTGCAGAGGGATAGAACACGGGCCTGGGAGTCAGGTAGCCATCTAGTCTCGGCTTGCTACCGCTTCAGCAGAACCCTTTAATTTTTGCCTCTTGATGGCTTCTGCTTAGTTACTCAGTTTTATGAAGAAAAATTGGATCTGCCACCTGTAGTATTGGGGAACATCCAGCTCCTCAATTTTACACGCTTTTGGCCCGCTACAAAACCGCCATACAGCCTCTGGCCTGGAATGCCTCTCCCCGCACACATCCGCCAAGCTAGCTCTCTTCTTCCCTTAAGGCCCTACTGAGAGCTAACCTCCTCCTGGAGGCCTTCTCAGACTGAGCCCCTCCTTCCTCTCTCCCTCCTCCCACTCTCCATCCCTTCCGCCTTACCTCCTTCCCTTCCCTACAGCACCTGTATTTATGGATATATGTTTGTACGTATTTATTACTCTATTTATTTATTTATTTCACTTGTACATATCTATTCTATTTATTTTATTTTGTTAATATGTTTTGTTTTTTTCTCTGTCACCCCCCTTCTAGACTGTAAGCCCACTGTTGGGTAGGGACCGTCTCTATGTGTTGCCATCTTGTACTTCCCAAGTGCTTATTACAGTGCTCTGCAAACGGTAAGCGCTCAATAAATACGATTGATTGATTGATTGCTCTGCACACAGGAAGCGCTCAATAAAAGTACGACTGAATGAAGAATGGGGTTTAGGGGAGCTGGGTACAGTGCTCTGCATACAGGAAGCGCTGAATAAAAGTACGACTGAATGGAGAATCGTGTTTTCGGGCGCTAGGTACAGTGCTCTGCACACAGGAAGCGCTCAATAAAAGTACGACTGAATGAAGAATGGGGTTTACGGGCACATAGTACAGTGCTCTGCACACAGGAAACGCTGAATAAAAGTACGACTGAATGAAGAATGGGGTTTACGGGCACTTAGTACAGTGACTACATCTTCACGCCTCCTAAAGATGATTTCTTACATTGTCATTGGCAGGCATTTACTTAAAACGTTTATCTATGGGGTGTGATGAAACCAATCCAATAATCTGCTTTTAACGCTCAACTCCTCCTCTAAACTCCTTGTGGGCAGGGGTCACATCTACTAACTCTGTTGTACTGTACTCTCTGGAGCGTTTTGTACGGGGCTCTCCCCAAAATAAGCGAGCGCTAAGTACATACCAGAGATCAATCGATAACCATCGATAGATAAGCAGTATGGCATAGGGATAGGGTACGGGCCTGGGAGTCAGAAGGTTTGCTGCCATCAATCAATCAATCAATCAATCGTATTTATTGAGCGCTTACTATGTGCAGAGCACTGTACTAAGCGCTTGGGAAGTACAAATTGGAAACACATAGAGACAGTCCCTACCCAACAGTGGGCTCACAGTCTAAAAGTCTGCTGCATTTGTCTGCTGCATAGGGAAAGAGCACGGGCCTGGGAGTCAGAAGGTTTGCTGCCATTTGTCTGCTGCATAGGGATAGAACACGGGCCTGGGAGTCAGGTAGCCATCTAGTCTCGGCTTGCTACCGATTCAGCAGAACCCTTTAATTTTTGCCTCATGATGGCTTCTGCTTAGTTACTCGGTTATATGAAGAAAAATTGGATATGCCACCTGCAGTATTGGGGAACATCCAGCTCCTCAATTTTACTCGGTTTTGGCACGCTACAAGTCCACCACACACCCCCTGGCCTAGAACCCCCCCCGCCCCACATCTGTCAAGCTAGGGCTCTTCCTCCCTTAAGGACCTAGCGAGAGCTCACCTCCTCCAGGAGGCCGTCTCAGACTGAGCCTCCTCCTTCCTTTCCCCCTCCTCCCCCTCTCCATCCCTCCTGCCTTACCTCCTTCCATTCCCCACAGCACCTGTATATATGTATATATGTCTGTACGTATTTATTACTCTATTTATTTTACTTGTACATATCTATTATATTTATTTAATTTTGTTAATACGTTTCGTTTTGTTCTCTGTCACCCCCTTCTAGACTGTGAGCCCACCGCTGGGTAGGGACCATCTCTACGTGTTGCCACCTTGTACTTCCCAAGCGCTCAGTAAAGTGCTCTGTACAAAGGAAGCGCTCAATAAGTGCGACTGAATGAAGAATGGGGTTTACGGGCGCTTACTACAGTGGCTACATCTTCACACCTCCTAAAGATGATTTCTTACTTTGTCATTGGCAGGCATTTACTTCAAACGTTTGTCTGTGGGGTGTGATGAAACCAATCCAATAATTTGCTTTTAACGCCCAACTCCTCCTCTAAACTCTTTGTGGGCAGGGGTCACATCTACCAACTCTGTTGTAGTTTACCCTCCGGAGTGCTTTGTGCGGGGCTCTCCACAAGATGAGCGAGCGCTCAGTACATACCAGAGATCAATCGATAACCATCGATAGATAAGCAGTATGGCATAGGGTTAGGGTACGGGCCTGGGAGTCAGAAGGTTTGCTGCCATTTGTCTGCTGTATAGGGATAGAACATGGGCCTGGGAGTCAGAAGGTTTGCTGCCATTTGTCTGCTGCATAGGGATAGAACACAGGCCTGGGAGTCAGGTAGCCATCTAGTCACGGCTTGTTACCGCTTCAGCAGAACCCTTTAATTTGTGCCTCATGATGGCTTGTGCTTAGTTACTCGGATTTATGAAGAAAAATTGGATCTGCTACCTGCAGTACTGGGGAACATCCAGCTCCTTAATTTTACTCGCTTTTGGCCCACTACACATCCGCCATACACCCCCTGGCCAGGAATCCCGACCACCCCCCACAACCGCCAAGATAGGTCTCTTCCTCCCTTAAGGCCCTACTGAGAGCTCACCTCCTCCCAGAGGCCTTCTCAGACTGAGCCCCCAACTTACTCTCCCCCTCCTCCCACTCTCCATCCCTCCCGCCTTATCTCCTTCCCTTCCCCACAGCACCTGAATATATGTATATATGTTTGTACGTATTTATTACTCTATTTATTTATTTAGTTTACATGGACATATCTATTCTATTTATTTTATTTTGTTAATAGGTTTTGTTTTGTTCTCTGTCACCGCCTTCTAGACTGTGAGCCCACTGATGGGGAGGGACCGTCTCTATGAGTTGCCAACTTGTACTTCCCAAGCGCTTAGTACAGTGCTCTGCAAACAGTAAGCGCTCAATAAATACGATTGATTGTTTGATTGATTGCTCTGTACACAGGAAGCGCTCAATAATAGTACGATTGAATGAAGAATGGGGTTTACGGGCGCTAGGTACAGTGCGCTGCACACAGGGAGCGCTCAATAAAAGTACGACTGCGTTGAGAATGGGGTTCTCGGGCACTAGGTACAGTGCTCTGCACACAGGAAGCGCTCAATAAAAGTGCGACTGAAGGAAGAATGGGGTTTACGGGCGCTTAGTCCAGTGCTCTGCACTCAGGAAGCGCTGAATAAAAGTACGACTGAATGAAGAATGGGGTTTACGGGCGCTTTGTACAGTGCTCTGCACACTGGAAGCGCTCAATAAAAGCACGACAATCAAGAATGGGGTTTACGAGCGCATAATACAGTGGCTCCATCTTCACGACTCCTAAAAATGATTTCTTATTTCGGCAGGCGTTTACTTAAAACGTGTGTCTGTGGGGTGTGATGAAACAAATCTAATAATCTGCTTTTAACGCCCAACTCCTCCTCTAAACTCCTTGTGGGCAGGGGTCACATCTACCAACTCTGTTGTAGTGTACCCTCCAGAGCGTTTTGTACGGGGCTCTCCACAAAATAAGCGAGCGCTCAGTACATGCCAGAGATCAATCGATAACCATTGATAGATAAGCAGTATGGCATAGGGATAGGGCACGGGCCTGGGAGTCAGAAGGGTTGCTGCCATTTGTCTGCTGCATAGGGATAGAGCATGGGCCTGGGAGTCAGAAGGTTTGCTGCCATTTGTCTGCTGCATTGGGATAGAGCACGGGCCTGGGAGTCATGTAAGCCATCTAGCCTTGACTTGCTACGGCTTCAGAAGAACACTTTAATTTTTGCCTCATGATGACTTCTGCTTAGTTACTCGGTTTTATGAAGAAAAATTGGATCTGGCACCTGCAGTATTGGGGAACATCCAGCCCCTTAATTGTACTCGCTTTTGTCCTGGTACATATCTGCCATACACCCCCTGGCCTAGAATGCCCCCCCCATCCCTGCCCCACATCCGCCAAGCTAGCTCTCTTCCTCCCTTCAAGGCCCTACTGAGAGCTCAACTCCACCAGGAGGCCTTCCTCTCCCCCTCCTCCCACTCTCCATCCCTCCCGCCTTACCTCCTTTCCTTCCCCACAACACCTGTACATATGTATATATGTTTGTACGTATTTATTACTCTGTTCATTCATTTATTTGACTTGTACATATCTATTCTATTTATTTTATTTTGTTAATGTGTTTTGTTTTGTTCTCCGTCACCCCCCTTCTAGACTGTGAGCCCACTGTTGGGTACGGACCGTCTCTATGTGTTGCCAACTTGTACTTCCCAAGCGCTTAGTATAGTGCTCTGCACGCAGGAAGCGCTCAATAAATACGATTGATTGATAGATTGATTGCTCTGCACACAGGAAGCGCTCAATAAAAGTATGACTGAATGAAGAATGGGGTTTACGGGTGCTTAGTACAGTGCTCTGCACACGGGAAGCGCTCAATAAGTACGATTGTATGAAGAATGGGGTTTACGGGCATTCATTCATTCATTCATTCATTCAATCGTACTCATTGAGCGCTTACTGTGTGCGGAGCACTGTACTAAGCGCTTGGAAAGTCCAAGTGGGTAACATCTAGAGATGGTCCCTACCCGACAGCGGGCTCACACTCTAGTAGGGGGAGACGGACCACACAACCAAACATATTAACCAAATAAAAGAAATAGAATAGTAAATATATACAAGTATAATAAATAGAGTTATAAATCTGTACAAATATATATACAGGTGCTGTGGGGAGGGGAAGGAGGTAGGGCCGGGGAGATGGGGAGGGGGAGAAAGGGGAGAAGAAGTGGGGAGCTCAGTGTGGGAAGGCCTCCTGGAGGAGGTGAGCTCTCAGTAGGTCCTTGAAGGGAAGAAGAGAGCTAGCATGGCGGATGTGCGGAGGGAGGGAATTCCGGGCCAGGGGGATGACGTGGGCCGGGGGGTCGACGGCGGGACGGGTGAGAACGAGGCCCGGTGAGGAGGTGAGCGGCGGCAGAGGAGCGCAGGGTGCGGGCTGGGCTGGAGAACGAAAGAAGGGAGGTGAGGTAGGAGGGGGCAACGTGATTCAGTGCTTTACAATGGTAAGGGGTTTCTGTTTAATGCAGCTGGATGGGAAACTATTGGAGGTTCTTGAAAAGTGGAGAAGCGCCGATTTGACGGTTTTGTAGAATAACGGTCTGGACAGCAGAGTGAGTAGGCAGAAACAGGAGGCAGGGAGGTCAGAAAGGAGGCTGATGCAGTAATCAAGGCAGTGTAGAATAAGTGCTTGGATCAGTGTGGCTGCAGTTTGAATGGAGAGGAAGAAGTGTCAGGATCCTCACTCTCAGTCTCCAGTTTCTCCCCTCTCCAGATGATACATCACTCTGCTGCCCAGATGATTTTTCTAAAACCGACTGGCCACTTCTCACACACTTCCATTGGGTTGGGGTCATTCCTATCGACAACAAGTAGAAACTCCTGACCATTGGCTTTAAAGCACTCAATCAGCTTTCTTTTCTTTTCTCCTTTCCTTCCCTCCCTCTCTCTCCCTCTCTCCCATCCACTCCATTCTCCCACTACACCCCAATTGGTGGTCTTCACTCTTCTAAAGCTAACCTACTCTATGTGCCTTATTCTTGTATCTCCTGCTGCACACTTCTTGCCCAGGCCTTCCCTGAAGCGAAGGACTTCGTCCCCTGTCAGTCAATAGTATTTATTGAGCACTTACTGTGTGAAAAGCACTGTACTAAGCACTTGAGAGAGTACAATACAACAATAAACAGACAAATTCCCTGCCCACAGTGAGCTTCATGTCTGACAAATGACAACTCTCACCAGCTTAAAAAGCCCTTCTGAAATCACATTTCCCTACGCAAGCCTTCTCTGTAAGCTCATCTGGACTGTAACCGTGTTTTGAGCAGGGAGCATATCTGCTAATTCTGTTGTACTGTACTCTCCCAAGTACTTAGTCCAGTGCTCTGCACATAGTAAGTGCTCAATAAATAGCATTGATTGATTGACTAATCTTTGTTATCCCCATATTACAGTCCCAAATTTTACTAAGCTCTTCTATGCCACTGGTGTATTTAAATTCCCACAACCCCCAAAGCATTTCCTTACACAACTTGTACAATCGTTAGTAAGTACTCAGCGCTCATTGTGAGCAGAGCACTGTACTAAGCACTTGAGAGAGTACAATCTTAAACATTCTCCTTTATCTGCCACGTAACTGTCTGTCCCCCCAGCTAGTCTATAAACCCCTTGGGGAGCAGGGATTGTAATTTCTAAATCTGTTTACTCTCCCAAGCACTTAGTAGACTGCTCTGCACATAGTAGTGACTCAACTGATAGTATTTTTATGGTATTTGTTCAGCTCTTACTATGTGCCAGGCATATAGTACTGATTAGTTGGCCGATTTGAGCAAAGGGAGAATGGGCTAAGGTCAATCAATCCACAATAAGAGATATTTATTGAGCACTTACTGTGTGCAGAGCCCTGAACTAAGCACTTCTGAAGTTTCAATATAACAGTTATCAGGAACGTGCCCTGCCCACAGGGAGCTTACTATCTATCTAGAGAGGCGCTTACTATTTTATTAGCCAGGGCAGTCCCAGGCTGCCCGGGCAAATTTCAGAAAGGGGTCTTACTTATCCAGCAAAATAAAACTTAAGAAAAGGACTAGAACTGAGAAATTCTAATAGTTAAAATAACCTCAGTTACTTCTGTTTTGAAGTCCGTAAACCAGAGATGAATTTATCTCTCCAATTCCATTGCACCCTCCACTGTCACCAGGCATAGAGGCATGCAGGGGCTAGTGATTATCTTTTATTTCTCAGTTCAGTCCCTTTCCATTTTAGATCCCTGGATCGTCTTCTAGGCTCCGTCTACACCCACTCTTTTGGAGAACTCATTCACTTCCACGGCTTCAACTACCATCTCTGTGTGGATGATTCCCAAATCTACATCTGCATTCCTGACCTCACTCTTTCTGCAGTCTCACATTTCCTCCTGCCTCTGTAGGACACCTCTACATGGATATCCCACCAATGCCTCAAACTTAAACAGAAATCCTCATTTTCCCACTACAACCCTCTCCTCCCCTTGACTTTCCCATCACTGTAGACAGCACCTCCAAACTCTCTGTCTCATAAACCCGTAACCTTGACATTATCCTGGACTCACCTCTCTCATTCATCCCACACATTTAACCTTCACAACATCACTAAAATCCACCCTTTCCTCTCCATCCAATGTTAATCCAAGACCTTATCCTATCCCACCTTGATTACTGCATCAACTTTCTTGCTGACCTCCCTGCCTCCTTTTTCTCCTTACTCCAATCCATACTTTCTCTCCTTACTCCAATCCATACTTCACTCCATTGCCTGGGTCATTTTTCTACACAAAGGTTCAGTCCCTGTTTCCCCACTCCTCAAGAACCTCCAGTGATTCACCCACCCACCTTTGCACCAAACAGAAACCCTTTACCGTGGAGTTTAAAAAGCACAATCGCCTTGCGCCTCCTACTTTACCTCTCGGATTTCCTACTACACCTTCTAGACGGTAAGCCCGTTGTTTGGTTGGCATTGTCTCTGTTGCTGAACTGTACTTTCCAAGCACTTAGTACAGTGCTCTGAACACAGTAAGCACTCAATAAATATGACTGAATGGATGAATCCCAGACCCCATGCTTCACTTCTCCAATGGTAACCTACTCACCGTAGCGTGATCTTGTCTGTATCTCCTCACCGGCATCTCCGCCACATCCTGTCTCTGGCCTGGAATTGCCCTCCCTCTTCATATCCGACAGACAATCACTCTTCCCACCTTCCAAGCATAACTGAAGGCACATCTTCTCCAAGAGGCCTTCCCCAACTAAGCCCTCATCTCCTCTTCATCCCACTCCCTTCTGTGTCCCCCTTGGACTTGGATCTGTATCCTTTAGTCAACCATTCCCCCAGCCCCAAGGCACTTATGTACACTTATCCTTCATTTATTCATCTGTATTCAACTAGACAAAAGGCAGACACACTGTAGCCTTGCTCTCTTTCTCCCAAGTCCCACCTCCCATTCTTCACCACTGGTTAGATTACAGTAGGTGCTGGCTACGACAACTCCGAAGATTTCTGAAAATTTCACCTTGCTTTGACCAAGAAACCCTTCTCTTCATCCCCATTCTCTTCTGTGTACACCGACACTTTGGGGAAACTGCACGGCCAGGACCAATTTCATTTCATCTCATGGTGCAGTAGATCAGGTACAGGCCTGGGAGTCAGAAAGCCATGAGTTCTAATCCTCACTCTACCACTCATCAGCTGGGTGACCATGGACAAGTTATTTAACTTCTCTGTGCCTCAGTTACCTCATCTGTAAAAAATGGGGATGAAGAATTGAGCCCACTGTGGGACAGGGACTGTGTCCGACTGTATTAACCTGTTCCTACCCCAGTGCTTAGAATGGGGCTTGGCACGTAGTAAGGGCTTAACAAGTACCATAGCTCTTATTAGGTGATTCTACCTCAACTGCCGGTATTTTTGAAGTGGGGATGCAGACACACACACACACACACACACACACACACACACACACACACACACACACTCTCCCCACCCCCCCACCCCGAAGGTAGCAGCATTACTGACTTAAGAAGCCAAGTTTGCCCCAGTCAACAGCAATGGCAGTCGCCCATGGGGAATTTTTTTATGTGTGCTTTTATGATACGCTCACCATGTGCCAGACACTGTGCTAAGCGCTGGGGTGGATACAAGCTAATCACGTTGGACACAGTCCCTGTCCCCCCACGGGGCTCACCATCTTCACCCCCATTTCACAGATGAGAGAACTGAGGCCCAGAGAAGTGGAGTGACTCGTCCGAGGTCACCCAGCAGTCAAGGGGCAGAGCTGGAATTGGAACTCAGGTCTTCCTGACTCCCAGGCCCGGACTCTAATAATAATGATGGCATTTGTTAAGTGCCTACTATGTGCCAACCACTGTTCTAAGCGCTGGGGTAGATACAAAGTAATCAGGTTGTCTCAAGTGGGGCTCACAGTCTTAATCCTCATTTTAACAGATGAGGTAACTGAGGCACAGAGAAGTGAACTGACTTGCCCAAAGTCACACAGCTGACAAGTGGAGGAGTCGGGATTACAACCCATGACCGCTGATTCCCAAGCAAGTGCTTGTTCCACTAAGCCACGGGCTCTAGCCACTGGGCCGCGCTGCTTTTGACGGATGGGACCCCCCGACGGCCATGGTGACCACAGCCGGGCCGCAGCGCCGGCCCTGAGGGCGGGGGCCTCAGTAGCCACCACAGTCTTCCCTGCCAGGGTCGGCGGGCCCCTTCAGGCTTCCCGCTGGGCCTGTCCACCTTGCGTAATGTTGTTCTTTCCCAAGCGCTTTGTGCAGTGCGTTGCAAACAGTAGGTGGTCAAGAGTACTTTTGACTGATTCCCATCCAGATGGCAAAGCTCCATAAAAATCAGCTGGAGCAACACAAAATCTACAGAACAATGGATTCAAAAGCTAAATCCAAGAGGCGTAATCAAAGTAAAGCATGGACCGCTTAAAAAGAACCCTGCCTGTCCCATGAAGACCTAACCGGAAGAGAAATACTGCTGTAGATGTGGGTAAAAAAAAATAAAAATCAATAGCTATTTGAAAGCCAATTTCTAGAGAGAATAAACATCTAAACGACAACTTGATTTCATTATTCATGAGAATTTCTTCAAGCTACAGCTTGCGTAGACAGTGGAGAAGCAGCTTGGCCTAGTGGCTAGAGCCCGGGCCTGGGAGTCAGGAGGACCTGGGTTCTAATCCCAGCTCCGCCACTTGTCTGCTGTGTGACCTTGGACAAGTCACTTCGCTTCTCTGGGCCTCAGTTCCCTCATCTGTTAAATGGGGATTAAGACTGTGAACCCCACGTGGGACAGAGACTGCGTCCAACCTGATTATCTTCCATCTACCCTAGCTCTTTGAACAGTGCTCGACACATAATCAATGCTTAACAAAGACGACCGTCATCATCGAAACAAAGTGACGTACGTCCAGTATGACGAAAGAGAACGTGGGCCGCGATTCCACCTCATTTTTCCAGCTGGTCAGTGGGAAATGAACCGCTGTGGCCTCATTAAGACAGAGGACCCCGTAGCTGCCGTCTCTCCGACACTCAGAGCGACCTTCAGGCGCTAAGCAAGTGGAACCGTCACCTCAGAAAGTTCCCGCAGATGGGCCCCGAGGCACCTTTTACAGCGATGGAACCGCCCGGCCCTACTTAAGGATGGCGACCACCGGGTCCTAATCCAAGACGGTGGCCCACTAGCCCTATTTGAAGATGGCGGCAGGATGGAAAGCCCCCATACGTGAGGAGTAAGTCGGGGTCCCAGAGCCAAGCTATATCAGATGATCGGTTGAAGGAGGGCTAAAAGGGGTGGGAGGGTGGTTAATAATAATGAGAATAATAATGATGGTATTTGTTAAGCGCTTACTATGTGCAAAACACTGTTCTAAGCACTGGGGTTGATATAAGGTAATGACGTTGTCCCACGTGGGGCTCACAGTCTAAATCCCCATTTTTTAGATGGGGTAACTGAGGCAGCGCTCAATAAATACGATTGAATGAACGAATGAATGAATGAATGAAGTGACTTGCCCTAAATCACACAGCTGATAAGTGGCAGAACCAGGATTAGAACCCACGACCTCTGACTCCCAAGCCCGGGCTCTTTCCATAGAGAAGCAGCGTGGCTCAGTGGAAAGAGCCCGGGCTTTGGGGTCAGAGGTCAAGGGGTCGAATCCCTGTTCTGCCAACTGTCAGCTGTGTGACTTTGGGTAGGTCAATTCACTTCTCTGTGCCTCAGTTCCCTCATCTGTAAAATGGGGATGCAGTCTGTGAGCCCCACGTGGGACAACCTGATCACCTTGTAACCTCCCCGGCGCTTCGAACACTGCTTTGCATATAGTAAACACTTAATAAATGCCATTATTATTATTACTGAGCCACGCACTGCACTCTGTTTCTCAACAATCAATCAATCAATCAATCGTATTTATTGATCGCTTACTGTGTGCAAAGCACTGTACAACTGCGAGGCCCACGTCCTACCTCTGGCCTGGAATGCCCTCCCTCCACATATCCGCCAAACTAGCTCTCTTCCTCCCTTCAAAGCCCTCCTGAGAGCTCACCTCCGCCAGGAGGCCTTCCCAGACTGAGCCCCCCCCCTTCCTCTGCTCCTTCTCTCCTCCCCATCGACCCCTCCCCAAAGCACTTGTGTATATATGTATGTATTTATTACTCTATTTTATTCGTGATTGTGCATATATCTATAATTCTATTTATTCTGAAGGTATTGACACCTGTCTACTTGGTTTGTTTTGTTGTCTTTACCCCCCTTCTAGACCGTGGGCCCGTTGCTGCTTGTCATACACAGGAGCTAGAGAAGACGGTACGCTCCTCCACTTTTCCACAGGAAGCGCTCAATAAGTACGATTGAATGAAGAATGGGGTTTACTGGCACTTACTGTGGTGCTCTGCACACGGGAAGTGCTCAATAAATACGAATGAATGAAGAATGGGGTTTACGGGCGCTTAGTACAGTGGTTACATCTTCACGCCTCCTAAAGATGATTTCTTACTTTGTCATTGGCAGGCATTTACTTAAAACGTTTGTCTGTGGGGTGTGACGAAACCAATCCAATAATCTGCTTTTAAAACCCAACTCCTCCTCTAAACTCCTTGTGGGCAGGGGTCACATGTACGAACTCTGTTGTAGTGTACCCTCCGGAGAGTTTTGTACGGGCTCTCCACAAAACAAGCGAGCGCTCAGTACATACCAGAGATCAATCGATAACCATGGATAGATAAGCAGTATAGCATACGGACAGGGCACGGGCCTGGGAGTCAGAAGGTTTGCTGCCATTTGTCTGCTGCATAGGGATAGAGCACGGGCCTGGAAGTCAGGTAGCCATCTAGTCTCGGCTTGCTACCGCTTCAGCAGAACCCTTCAATTTTTGCCGAATGATGGCTTCTGCTTTCTTACTCGGTTTTATGGAAAAAAAGTTGGATCTGGCATCTGAAGTATTGGGGAACATCCAGCTCCTCAATTTTGCTCACTTTTGGCCCGCTACAAATCCGCCATACACCCCCTGGCCTGGAATCCCTCCGCCCCCCCCCCCCCATATCTGCCAAGCTAGGTCTCCTCCTCCCTTAAGTCCCTACTGAGAGTTCACCTCCTGCAGGAGCCCTTCTCAGACTGAGCCCCCTCCTTCCTCTCCCCTTCCTACCCCTCTCCATCCCTTCCGCCTTACCTCCTTCTCTTCCCCACAGCACCTGTATATATGTATATATGTTTGTACGTATTTATTACTCTATTTATTTATTTATTTTACTTGTACATATCTATTCTATTTATTTTATTTTGTTACTATGTTTTGTTTTGTTCTCTGTCACCCCCTTCTAGACTGTAAGCCCACTGTTGGGTAGGGACCGTCTCTATGTGTTGCCATCTTGTACTTCCCCAGTGCTTATTACAGTGCGCTGCACACAGTAAGAGCTCAATAAATACGATTGATTGATTGATTGATTGCACTGCACACAGGAAGCGCTCAATAAAAGTACGAATAAATGAAGAATGGGGTTTACGGGCGCTAGGTACAGTGCTCTGCACACAGGAAGCGCTCAATAAAAGTACGACTGAATGGAGAATGGGGTTTTCGGGCGCTAGGTACAGTGCTCTGCACACAGGCAGCGCTCAATAAAAGTACAACTGAATGAAGAATGGGTTTACGGATGCTTAGTACAGTGCTCTGCACACAGGAAGCGCGCAATAGAAGTAAGACTGAATGAAGAATGGGGATTACGGGCACTTAGTACAGTGCTCTGCACACAGGAATCGCTCAATAAAAGTACGACTGAATGAAGAATGGGGTTTACAGGCGCTTAGTACAGTGGCTACATCTTCACGCCTCCTAAAGATGATTTCTTACTTTGTCATTGGCAGGCATTTACTTAAAACGCTTGTCTGTGGGGTGTGATGAAACCAATCCAATAATCTGCTTTTAACGCCAAACTCCTCCTCTAAACTCCTTGTGGACAGGGGTCACATCTACCAACTCTGTTGTAGTGTACCTTCGGAGCGTTTTATACGAGGCTCTCCACAAAACAAGCGAGCGCTCAGTACATACCAGAGATCAATCGATAACCATCGATACATAAGCAGTATGGCATAGGGATAGGGTACGGGCCTGGGACTCAGAAGGTTTGCTGCCATTTGTCTGCTGCATAGGGATAGAGCACGGGCCTGGGAGCCAGAAGGCTTGCTGCCATTTGTCTGCTGCATAGGGATAGAGCACGGGCCTGGGAGTCAGGTAGCCATCTAGTCTCGGCTTGCTACCGCTTCAGCAGAACCCTTTAATTTTTGCCTCATGATGGCTTCTGCTTAGTTACTCGGTTTTATGAAAAAAAATTGGATCTACCACCAGCAGTATTGGGGAACATCCAGCATCTCAATTTTACACGCTTTTGGCCCACTACACATCCACCATACACTCACTGGCCTGGAATGCCCACCCCCCGACACCCACCAAGCTAGCTCTCTTCCTCCCTTAAGGCCCTACTGAGAACTCACCTCCTCCAGGAGGCCTTCTCAGACTTAGCACCCTCCTTCCTCTCCCCCTCCTCCCCCTCTCCATCAATCCCGCCTTACCTCCCTCCCTTCCCCACAGCACCTGCATATATGTATATATGTTTGTACGTATTTATTACTCTATTTATTTATTTATTTTACTCGTTCTTATGTATTCTATTTATTTTATATTGTTGATATGTTTTGTTTTGTTCTCTGTCACCCTCTTCTAGACTGTGAGCCCACTGTTGGGTAGGGACCGTCTCTATGTGTTGCCATCTTGTACTTCCCAAGCGCTTAGTACAGTGCTCTGCACACAGTAAGCGCTCAAGCAATTTGATTGATTGATTGCTTTGCACACAGGAAGCGCTCAAGAAAAGTATGACTGAATGAAGAATGGGGTTTACTAGGTACAGTGCTCTGAACACAGGAAACGCTCAATAAAAGTATGACTGAATGAAGAATGGGGGTTACGGGTGCTTGATAGACTGCTCTGCAAACAGGAAGTGCTCAATAAAGGTACCACTGAATGAGGAAAGGGGTTTACGGGTGCTTAGTACAGTGCTCTGCACACAGGAATCGCTCAATAAAAGTATGACTGAATGAAGAATGGGGTTTACGGGCGCTTAGTACAGTGGCTACATCTTCATGCCTCCTAAAGATGATTTCTTACATTGTCATGGGTAGGCATTTACTTAAAACGTTTGTCTGTGCTGTGTGATGAAACCAATCCAATAATCTGCTTTTAACGCCCAACTCCTCCTCTAAACTCCTTGTGGGTAGGCGTCACATCTACCAACTCTGTTGTACTGTAGTCTCCGGAGCGTTCTTTACAGGGCTCTCCACAAAATAAGCGAGCGCGCAGTACATACCAGAGATCTATCGATAACCATCGATAGATAAGCAGTATGGCATAGGGTTAGGGTACGGGCCTGGGAGTCAGAAGGTTTGCTGCCATTTGTCTGCTGCATAGGGATAGAACACGGGCCTGGGAGTCAGAAGGTTTGCTGCCATTTGTCTGCTGCATACGGATAGAACACGGGCCTGGGAGTCAGGTAGCCATCTAGTCTCGGCTTGCTATCGTTTCAGCAGAACCCTTTAATTTTTTCCTCATGATGGCTTCTGCTTAGTTACTCGGTTTTAAGAAGAAAAATTGGATCTGCCACCTGCAGTATCGGGGAACATCCAGCTCCTCAATTTTGCTCGCTTTTGGCCCGCTACAAATCCGCCATACACCCTCTGGCCTGGAATCCCTCTCCCCCCCCGCCCGCCCCCATATCTGCCAAGCTAGGTCTCTTCCTCCCTTAAGGCCCTACTGAGAGCTCACCTCCTCCAGGAGGCCTTCTCAGACTGAGCCCCCTCCTTCCTCTCCCCCTCCTCCCACTCTCCATCCCTCCCGCCTTACCTCCTTCCCTTCCCCACAGCACCTGTATATATGTATATATGTTTGTACGTATTTATTACTCTATTTATTTATTTATTTTACATGGACATATCTATTCTATTTATTTTATTTTGTTAATATGTTTTGTTTTGTTCTCTGTCACCCCCTTCTAGACTGTGAGCCCAATGCTGGGTAGGGACCGTCTCCATGAGTTGCCAACTTGTACTTCCCATGCGCTTAGTACAGTGCTCTGCATACAGTAAGCGCTCAATAAATACGACTGATTGATTGATTTATTTCTCTGTACACAGGAAGCGCTCAATAAAAGTACGACCGAATGAAGAATGGGGTTTACGGGCGCTAGGTACAGTGCGCTGAACACAGGGAGCGCTCAATAAAACTACGACTGAGTGGAGAATAGGGTTTTCGGGCACTAAGTGCAGTGCTCTGCACACAGGAAGCGCTGAATAAAAGTACGACTGAATGAAGAATGGGGTTTACGGGCGCTATGTACAGTTCTCTGCACACTGGAAGCGCTCAATGAAAGTACGACAATCAAGACTGGGGTTTACGGGTGCTTAGTACAGTGGCTCCATATTCACACCACCTAAAAATGATTTCTTACTTTGGCAGGCATTTACTTAAAACGTTTGTCTGTGGGGTGTGATGAACCCAATCCAATAATCTGCTTTCAAGGCCCAACTCCTCCTCTAAGCTCCTTGTGGGCAGGGGTCATATATCTACCAACTCTGTTGTAATGTACCCTCCGGAGCCTTTTGTACGGGGCTCTCCACAAAACAAGCGAGCGCTCATTACATACCAGAGATCAATCGATAACCATCGATAGATAAGCAGTATGGCATAGGGATAGGGTACGGGCCTGGGAGTCAGAAAGTTTGCTGCCATTTGTCTGCTGCATAGGGATAGAACACGGGCCTGGGAGTCAGAAGCTTTGCTGCCATTTGTCTGCTGCATAGGGATAGAACACGGGCCTGGGAGTCAGGTAGCCATCTAGTCTCGGCTTGCTACCGCTTCAGTAGAACCCTTTAATTTTTGCCTCTTGATGGCTTCTGCTTAGTTACTCGGTTTTATGAAGAAAAATTGGATCTGCCACCTGCAGTATTGGGGAACATCCAGCTCCTCAATTTTACTCGCTTTTGGCCCGCTACAAATCCGCCATACACCCCCTGGCCTGGAATCCCTCTTCCCGCACACATCTGCCAAGCTAGCTCTCTTCTTCCCTTAAGGCTCATCTCCTCCTGGAGGCCTTCTCAGACTGAGCCCCTCCTTCCTCTCTCCCTCCTCCCCCTCTCCATCCCTCCCGCCTTACCTCCTTCCCTTCCCTACAGCACCTGTATTTATGTATATATGTTTGTACGTATTTATTACTCTATTTATTTATTTCACTTGTACATATCTATTCTATTTATTTTATTTTGTTAATATGTTTTGTTTTTTTCTCTGTCACCCCCTTCTAGACTGTAAGCCCACTGTTGGGTAGGGACCGTATCTATGTGTTGCCATCTTGTACTTCCCAAGCGCTTATTACAGTGCTCTGCACACAGTAAGCGCTCAATAAATACGATTGATTGATTGAATGCTCTGCACACAGGAAGCGCTCACTAAAAGTACAACTGAATGAAGAATGGGGTTTAGGGGAGCTGGGTACAGTGCTCTGCAGACAGGAAGCGCTGAATAAGAGTACGACTGAATGGAGAA
This sequence comes from Tachyglossus aculeatus, assembly GCF_015852505.1. Taxonomy (NCBI): domain Eukaryota; kingdom Metazoa; phylum Chordata; class Mammalia; order Monotremata; family Tachyglossidae; genus Tachyglossus; species Tachyglossus aculeatus. The sequence goes on along the minus strand of NC_052069.1, from coordinate 137,630,070 downwards.
TGGTGTTTTCGGGCGCTAGGTACAGTGCTCTGCACACAGGAAGCGCTCAATAAAAGTACGACTGAATGAAGAATGGGGTTTCCGGGCACATAGTACAGTGCTCTGCACACAGGAAACGCTGAATAAAAGTACGACTGAATGAAGAATGGGGTTTACGGGCGCTTAGTACAGTGACTACATCTTCACGCCTCCTAAAGATGATTTCTTACTTTGTCATTGGCAGGCATTTACTTAAAACGCTTGTCTATGGGGTGTGATGAAACCAATCCAATAATCTGCTTTTAACGCCCAACTCCTTCTCTAAACTCCTTGTAGGCAGGAGTCACATCTACCAACTCCGTTGTAGCGTACCCGCTGGAGCGTTTTCTACGGGGCTCTCCGCAAAATAAGCGAGAGCTCAGTACATACCAGAGATCAATCGATAACCATCGATAGATAAGCAGTATGGCATAGGGATAGGGTACGGGCCTGGGAGTCAGAAGGTTTGCTGCCATTTGTCTGATGCATAGGAATAGAGCACGGGCCTGGGAGTCAGGTAGCCATCTAGTCTTGGCTTGCTACCGCTTCAGCAGAACCCTTTAATTTTTGCCTCATGATGGCTTCTGCTTAGTTACTTGGTTTTATGAAGAAAAATTGGATCTGCCACCTGCAGTATTAGGGAACATCCAGCTCCTCAATTTTACTCCCTTTTGGCCCGCTACACATCCGCCATTCACCCCCTGGCCTGGAATGTCCCCCCACCTCTCCACATCCACCAAGCTAGCTCTCTTCCTCCCTTCAAGGCCCTATTGAGAGATCACCTCCTCCAAGAGGCCTTCTCAGACTTAGCCCCCTCCTTCCTCTCACCCTCTTCCGCCTCTTCATCCCTCCCACCTTACCTCCTTCCCTTCCCCACAGCACCTGTATATATGTATATATGTTTGTACATATTTTTTACTCTATTTATTCATTTATTTTACTTGTACATATCTATTCTATTTATTTTATTTTGTTAATATGTTTTGTTTTGTTCTCTGTCACCCCCTTCTACAATGTGAGCCCTCTGTTCGGTAGGGACTGTCTCTACGCGTTGCTAACTTGTACTTCCAAAGCGCTTAGTACAGTGCTCTGCACACAGTAAGCGCTCAATAAATACGATTGATTGATTGATTGATTGCTCTGCACACAGGAAGCGCTCAATAAAAGTACGACTGAATGAAGAATGGGGTTTACGGGCGCTTAGTACAGTGCTCTGCACACAGGAAGCGTTCAATAAAAGTACAACTTAAAGAAGAATGGGGATTACGGGCGCTTAGTACAGTGCTGTGCACAGAGGAAGCGCTCGATAAAAGTACGACTGAATGAAGAAAGGGATTTATGGGTGCTTAGTACAGTGCTCTGCAAACAGGAAGCGCTCAATAAAAGTATGACTGAAAGAAGAATGGGGTTTACGGGCACCTATGAAACCAATCCAATAATCTCCTTTTAACGCCCAACTCCTCGTCTAAACTCCTTGTGGGCAGGGGTCACAAGTACCAACTCTGTTGTAGTGTACCTTCCAGAGCATTTTGTACGGGGCTCTCCGCAAAATAAGCGAGCGTTCAGTACATACCAGAGATCAATCGATAACCATCGACAGATAAGCAGTATGGCGTAGGGATAGGGTACGGGCCTGGGAGTCAGAAGGTTTGCTGCCATTTGTCTGCTGCATAGGGATAGAGCACGGGCCTGGGAGTCAGAAGGTTTGCTGCCATTTGTCTGCTGCATAGGGATAGAGCACGGGCCTGGGAGTCAGGTAGCCATCTAGTCTCGGCTTGCTACCGCTTCAGCAGTACTCTTTAATTTTTGCCTCATGATGTCTTCTGCTTAGGTACTCGGTTTTATGAAGAAAAATTGGATCTGCCACCTGCAGTATTGGGGAACACCCAGCTCCTCAATTTTACTCGCTTTTGGCCCGCTACAAATCCGCCATTCGCCCCCTGGCCTGGAATCCCTCCCCCCACCCCCCCACCCCACCCCCTGCCAGCCGCCAAGCTAGATCTGTTCCTCCCTTAGAGCCCTACTGAGAGCTCAACTCCTCCTGGAGGCCTTCTCAGACTGAGCCCCCTCCTTCTTCTCCCCCTCCTCCCACTCTCCATCCCTCCTGCCTTACCTCCTTCCCTTCCCTACAGCACCTGTATATATGTATATATTTTTATACGTATTTATTACTCTATTTATTAATTTATTTTACTCGTACATATCTATTCTATTTATTTTAGTTTGTTAATATGTTTTGTTTCGTTCTCTGTCACCCCCTTCTAGACTATGAGCCCACTGTTGGATAGGGACTGTCACTATGTATTGCTAAATTGTACTTCCCAAGCGTTTAGTACAGTGCTCTGCACACAGTAAGCACTCAATAAATACGATTGATTGATTGATTGATTTCTCTGCACACAGGAAGCGCTCAATAAAAGAACGACTGAATGGAGAATGGGGTTTACGGGCGCTAGGTACAGTGCTCTGCACACAGAAAGCGCTCAATAAAAGTACGACTTAATGAAGAATGGGGTTTATGGGCGCTAGGTACAGTGCTCTGCACACATGAAGCGCTCAATAAAAGTACAACTGAATGAAGAATGGGGTTTAAGGGCGCATAGTACAGTGCTCTGCACACAGGAAGCCTTCAGTAAAAGTACGACTGAATGAAGAATGGGGTTTACGGGCGCTTAGTACAGTGCTCTGCACACAGGAAGCGCTCAATAAAAGTACGACTGAATGAAGAATGGGGTTTACGGGCAATTAGTACAGTGCTCTGCACAAAGGAAGCGCTCAATAAGTGCGACTGAATGAAGAATGGGGTTTACGGGCCCTTAGTACAGTGGCTACATCTTCACGCCTCCTAAAGATGATTTCTTACTTTGTCATTGGCAGGCATTTATTAAAACGTTTGTCTGTGAGGTGTGATGAAACCAATCCAATAATCGGCTTTTAACGCCCAACTCCTCCTCTAAACTCCTTGTGGGCAGGGGTCACATCTACCAACTCCGTTGTAGTGTACCCTCGGGATCGTTTTGTACGGGGCTCTCCGCAAAATAAGCGAGCGCTCAGTACATACCAGAGATCAATCGATAACCATCGATAGATAAGCAGTATGGCATAGGGATAGGGTACGGGCCTGGGAGTCAGAAGGTTTGCTGCCATTTGTCTGCTGCATAGGGATAGAACACGGGCCTGGGAGTCAGGTAGCCATCTAGTCTCGGCTTGCTACCGCTTCAGCAGAACCCTTTATTTTTTGCCTCATGATGGCTTCTGCTTAGTTACTCGGTTTTATGAAGAAAAATTGTATCTGCCACCTGCAGGATTGGGGAACATCCAGGTCCTCAATTTTACTCGCTTTTGCCCACTACACATCCACCATACACTCCCTGGCCTGGAATGCCGCACCCCCCCCCCCCCGATATCCACCAAGCTAGCTCTCTTCCTCCCTTAAGGCCCTACTGAGAGCTCACCTTCTCCAGGAGGCCTTCTCAAACTGAGCCCCCTCCTTGGCCTCCCCCTTCTCCCCCTCTCCTTCCCTTCCCTCCTTCCCTTCCCCACAGCACCTGTACAGATGTATATATGTTTGTACGTATTTATTACTCTATTTATTTATTTATTGTTCTTCTTCTTAACTATTCTATTTATTTTATCATGTTAATATGTTTTGTTTTGTTCTCTGTCACCCACTTCGAGACTGTGAGCCCACTATTGGGCAGGGCCCGTCTCTATATGTTGCCAACTTGTACTTCCCAAGCGCTTAGTACAGTGCTCTGTACACAGTAAGCGCTCAATAAATACGATTGATTGATTGATTGCTTTGCACACAGGAAGCGCTCAATAAAAGTATGACTGAATGAAGAATGGGGTTTACTAGGTACAGTGCGCTGAACACAGGAAACGCTCAATAAAAGTATTACTGAATGAAGAACGGGGGTTACGGGCGCTTGATACACTGCTCTGCACACAGGAAGCGCTCAATAAAGGTACGACTGAATGAGGAATGGGGTTTACGGGTGCTTAGTACAGCACTCTGCACACAGGAATCGCTCAATAAAAGTACGACTGAATGAATAATGGGGTTTACGGGCGCTTAGTACAGTGTTCTGCACAAAGGAAGCGCTCAATAAGTACGACTGAATGAAGAATGGGGTTTACGGGCACTTAGTACAGTGGCTACATCTTCATGCCTCCTAAAGATGATTTCTTACATTGTCATTGGTAGGCATTTACTTAAAACGTTTGTCTGTGGGGTGTGATGAAACCAATCCAATAATCTGCTTTTAATGCCCAACTCCTCCTCTAAACTCCTTGTGGGCAGGGGTCACATCTACCAACTCTGTTGTACTGTACTCTCCAGAGCGTTTTGTACAGGGCTCTCCACAAAATAAGCGAGCGCTCAGTACATACTAGAGATCAATCGATAACCATCGATAGATAAGCAGTATGGCATAGGGTTGGAGTACGGGCCTGGGAGTCAGAAGGTTGGCTGTCAACGGGCCTGGGACTCAGAAGGTTTGCTGCCATTTGTCTGCTGCATAGGGAAAGAACACGGGCCTGGGAGTTAGGTAGCCATCTAGTCTCGGCTTGCTACCGCTTCAGCAGAACCCTTTAATTTTTGCCTCATGATGGCTTCTGCTTAGTTACTCGGTTTTATGAAGAAAAATTGGATCTGCCACCTGCAGTATTGGGGAACATCCAGCTCACATCTACCAACTCTGTTGTACTGTACTCTCCGGAGCGTTTTGTACAGGGCTCTCCCCAAAATAAGCGAGCGCTCAGTACATACCAGAGATCAATCGATAACCATGGACACATAAGCAGTATAGCATAGGGATAGGGCACGGGCCTGGGAGTCAGAAGCTTTGCTGCCATTTGTGCCCTGCATAGGGATAGAGCACGGGTCTGGGAGTCAGGTAGCCATCTAGAATCGGCTTGCTACCTTGTCAGCAGAACCTTTTAATTTTTGCCTCATGATGGCTTCGGCTTAGTTACTCGGTTTTATGAAAACAAACTTGGATCTACCACCTGCACTATTGGGGAACATCCAGCTCCTCAATTTTACTCGCTTTTGGCCCACTACACATCCGCCATACACTCCCTGGCCTGGAATGCCCAGCCCCCCAAACCCGCCAAGCTAGCTCTCTTCCTTCCTTAAGGCCCTACTGAGAGCTCACCTCCTCCAGGAGGCCTTCTCAGACTGAGCCCCCACCTTCTTCTCCTCCTCTTCCCCCTCTCCATCCCTCCCGCCTTACCTCCTCCCTTTCCCCACAGAACCTGTATATATGTATATACGTTTGCACTTATTTATTACTCTATTTATTTATTTATTTTACTTGTACATATCTATTCTATTTATTTTATTTTGTTAATATGTTTTGTTTTGTTCTCTTTCACCCCCTTCTAGAATGTGAGCCCACTGTTGGGTAGGGACCATCTCTATGTGTTGCCAACTTGTACTTCCCAAGCGCTTAGTACAGTGCTCTGCACATAGTAAGCGCTCCATAAATACAATTGATTGATTGATTGATTGCTCGGCACACAGGAAGCGCTCCATAAAAGTACGACTGAATGAAGAATGGGGTTTACGGATGCTTGGTACAGTGCTCTGCACACAGGAAGCGCTCAATAAAAGTACGACTGAATGAAGAATGGATTTACGGGCGTTTGGTACCGTGCTCTGCACACAGAAAGTGCTCAATAAAAGTACGACTGAAAGAAGAATGGGGTTTACGGGCGCTTAGTACAGTGGCTACATTTTCATGCCTCCTAAAGATGATTTCTTACTTTGTCATTGGCAGGCATTTATTAAAACGTTTGTCTATGGGGTGTGATGAAACCAATCCAATAATATGCTTTTAACGCCCAACTCCTCCTCTAAGCTCCTTGTGGGCAGGGGTCACATCTACCAACTCTGTTGTAGTGTACCCACCGGAGCGTTTCATACGGGGCTCTCCACAAAACAAGCGAGCGCTCAGTACATACCAGAGATCAATCGATAACCATCGCTAGATAAGCAGTATGGCATACGGATAGGGCACGGACCTGGGAGTCAGAAGGTTTGCTGCCATTTGTCTGCTGCATAGGGATAGAGCATGGGCCTGGGAGTCAGGTAGCCATCTAGTCTCGGCTTGCTACCGTTTCAGTAGAACACTTTAATTTTTGCCTCATGATGGCTTCTACTTAGTTACTCGGTTTTATGAAGAAAAACTGGATCTGGCACCTGCAGTATTGGGGAACATCCAGCTCCTCAATTTTACTCGCTTTTGAATAGCTACACGTCCGCCATACACAACCTGGCCTGGAATGCCCCCCACCCCCACCCCACATCTGCCAAGCTAGCTCTCTTCCTCCCTTCAAGGCCCTACTGAGAGCTCACCTCCTCCAGGAGGTCTTCTCAGACTGAGCCCCCTCCTTCCTCTCCCCCTCCTCCCCCTCTCCATCCCTCCCGCCTTACCTCCTTCCCTTCCCCACAGCACCTGTATATATGTATATATGTTTGTATGTATTTATTACTCTATTTATTTCATTTTGTTAATATGTTTTGTTTTGTTCTCTGTCACCCTCTTCTAGACTGTGAGCCCACTGTTGGGTAGGGACCATCTCTATATGTTGCCAACTTGTACTTCCCAAGCGCTTAATACAGTGCTCTGCACACAGTAAGCGCTCAATAAATACAATTGATTGGTTGATTGCTTTGCACACAGGAAGCGCTCAATAAAAGTATGACTGAATGAAGAATGGGGTTTACTAGGTACAGTGCACTGAACACAGGGAGTGCTTAATCAAAGTATGATTGAATGAAGAATGGGGGTAAGTGGCGCTTGATACACTGCTCTGCACACAGAAGGGCTGTCAATAAAGGTACGACTGAATGAGGAATGGGGTTTACGGGCGCTTAGTACATTCTTCTGAACAAAGGAAGCGCTCAATAAGTACGACTGAATGAAGAACGGGGTTTACGGGAGCTTCGGATAGTGGCTACATCTTCACGCCTCCTAAAGATGATTTCTTACATTGTCATTGGCAGGCATTTACTTCAAACGTTTGTCTGTGGGGTGTGATGAAACCAATCCAATAATCTGCTTTTAATTCCCAATTCCTCCTCTAAACTCCTCGTGGGCAGGGGTCACATCTATCAACTCTGTTGTACTGTACTCTCCGGAGTGTTTTGTACGGAGCTCTCCACAAAATAAGCGAGCGCTTAGTACATACCAGAGATCAATCGATAACCATCGATAGATAAGCAGTATGGCATAGGGTTAGGGTACGGGCCTGGGAGTCAGAAGGTTTGCTGCCATTTGTCTGCTGCATAGGGATAGAGGACAGGCCTGGGAGTCAGAAGGTTTGCTGCCATTTGTCTGCTGCACAGGGATAGAACACGGGCCTGGGAGTCAGGTAGCCATCTAGTCTCGGCTTCCTACCGCTTCAGCAGAACCCTTTAATTTTTGCCTCATGATGGCTTCTGCTTAGTTACTCGGTTTTATGAAGAAAAATTGGATCTGCCACCTGCAGTATTGGGGAATATCCAGCTCCTCAATTTTACTCGCTTTTGGCCCGCTACACATCCGCCATACACCCCCTGGCCAGGAATCCCGATCCCCCCCACAACCGCCAAGATAGGTCTCTTCCTCCCTTAAGGCCCTACTGAGAACTCACCTCCTCCCGGAGGCCTTCTCAGACTGAGCCCCCAACTTCCTCTCCCCCTCCTCCCACTCTCCATCTCTCCCGCCTTATCTCCTTCCCTTCCCCACAGCACCTGAATATATGTATATATGCTTGTACGTATTTATTACTCTATTTATTTATTTAGTTTACATGGACGTATCTATTCTATTTATTTTATTTTGTTAATATGCTTTGTTTTGTTCTCTGTCACCGCCTTCTAGACTGTGAGCCCACTGATGGGGAGGGACCGTCTCTATGAGCTGCCAACTTGTACGTCCCAAGCGCTTAGTACAGTGCTCTGCAAACAGTAAGCGCTCAATAAATACGATTGTTTGATTGATTGCTCTGTACCCAGGAAGCGCTCAATAATAGTACGATTGAATGAAGAATGGGGTTTACGGGCGCTAGGTACAGTGCGCTGCACACAGGGAGCGCTCAATAAAAGGACGACTGAGTGGAGAATGGGGTTCTCGGGCAATAGGTACAGTGCACTGCACACAGGAAGCGCTGAATAAAAGTTCGACTGAATGAAGAATGGGGTTTACGGGCGCTTTGTACAGTGCTCTGCACACTGGAAGCGCTCAATAAAAGCACGACAATCAAGAATGGGGTTTACGGGCGCTTAGTATAGTGGCTCCATTTTCACGACTCCTAAAAATGATTTCTTACTTTGGCAGGCATTTACTTAAAACGTGTGTCTGTGGGGTGTGATGAAACAAATCCAATAATCTGCTTTTAACGACCAACTCCTCCTCTAAGCTCCTTGGGGGCAGGGGTCATATCTACCAACTCTGTTGTAGTGTACCCTCCGGAGTCTTCTGTACGGGGCTCTCCACAAAGCAAGCGAGCGCTCAGTACATACCAGAGATCAATCGATAACCATCGAAAGATAAGCAGTATGGCATAGGGATAGGGTACTGGCCTGGGAGTCAGTAGGTTTGCTGCCATTTGTCTGCTGCATACGGATAGAGCACAGGCCTGGGAGTCAGAAGGTTTGCTGCCATTTGTCTGCTGCAGAGGGATAGAACACGGGCCTGGGAGTCAGGTAGCCACCTAGTCTCGGCTTGCTACCGCTTCAGCAGAACCCTTTAATTTTTGCCTCATGATGGCTTCTGCTTAGTTACTCGGGTTTATGAAGAAAAACTCGATCTGGCACCTGCAGTATTGGGGAACATCCAGCTCCTCAATTTTACTCAATTTTGGCCCGCTACAAATCCGACATACACCCCATGGCCTGGAATCCCTCCCCCCCAGCATCCGCCAAGCTAGCTCTCTTCCTCCCTTAAGGTCCTACTGAGAGCTCACCTCCTCCAGGAGGCCTTCTCAGACATAGCCCCCTTCTTCCTCTCCCCCTCCTCCCCCTCTCCATCCCACCCGCCTTACCTCCATCCCTTCCCCACAGCACCTGTACATATGTATATATATTTGTATGTATTCAGTACTCTATTTATTTATTTATTGTACTTGTTCTTATCTATTCTATTTATTTTATTTTGTTAATATGTTTGGTTTTCTACTCTGTCACCCTCTTCTAGACTGTGAGCCCACTGATGGGTAGGGACCGTCTCTGTGTGTTGCCAACTTGTACTTCCCAAGTGCTTAGTACAGTGCTCTGCACACAGTAAGCGCTCAATAAATATGATTGATTGATTGATTGCTTTACACACAGGAAGCGCTCAATAAAAGTATAGCTGAATGAAGAATGGGGTTTACTAGGTACAGTGCTCTGAACACAGGAAACGCTCAATAAAAGTATGACTGAATGAAGAATGGGGGTTACGGGCGCTTGATACACTGCTCTGCACACAGGAAGTGCTCAATGAAGGTACGACTGAATGAGGAATGGGGTTTACGGGCGCTTAGTACAGTGGCTACATCTTCATGCCTCCTAAAGATGATTTCTTACATTGTCATTGGTAGGCATTTACTTAAAACGTTTGTCTGTGGGGTGTGATGAAACCAATCCAATAATCTGCTTTTAACGCCCAACTCCTCCTCTAAACACCTTGTGGGCAGGGGTCACATCTACCAACTCTGTTGTATTGTACTCTGCAGAATGTTTTGAACAGGGCTCTCCACAAAATAAGTGAGCGCTCAGTACATACTAGAGATCAATCGATAACCATTGATAGATAAGCAGTATGGCATAGGGTTGGGGTACGGGCCTGGGAGTCAGAAGGTTGGCTGCCAACGGGCCTGGGACTCAGAAGGTTTGCTGCCATTTGTCTGCTGCATAGGGATAGAACACGGCCCTGGGAGTCAGGTAGCCATCTAGTCTCGGCTTGCTACCGCTTCAGCAGAACCCTTTAATTTTTGCCTCATGATGGCTTCTGCTTAGTTACTCGGTTTTATGAAGAAAAATTGGATCTGCCACCTGCAGTATTGGGAAACATCCAGCTCACATCTACCAACTCTGTTGTACTGTACTCTCCGGAGCGTTTTGTACAGGGCTCTCCCCAAAATAAGCGAGCGCTCAGTACATACCAGAGATTAATCGATAACCATGGATAGATAAGCAGTATAGCATAGGGATAGGGCACGGGCCTGGGAGTCAGAAGCTTTGCTCCCATTTCTGTGCTGCATAGGGATACAGCACGGGTCTGGGAGTCAGGTAGCCATCTAGAATCGGCTTGCTACCTTGTCAGCAGAACATTTTAATTTTTGCCTCATGATGGCTTCGGCTTAGTTACTCGGTTTTATGAAAAAAAAATTGCATCTACCACCTGCAGTATTGGGGAACAATCAGCTCCTCAATTTTACTCGCTTTTGGGCCGCTGCACATCCGCCATACACTCCCTGGCCTGGAATGCCCAGCCCCCCAAACCCGCCAAGCTAGCTCTCTTACTCCCTTAAGGCCCTACTGAGAGCTCACCTCCTCCAGGAGGCCTTCTCAGACTGAGCCCCCTCCTTCCTCTCCTCCTCCTCCCCCTCTCCACCCCTCCCGCCTTACCTCCTTCCCTTCCCCACAGCACCTGTATATATGTATATATGTTTGCACTTATTTATTACTCTATTTATTTATTTATTTTACTTGTACATATCTATTCTATTTATTTTATTTTGTTAATATGTTTTGTTTTGTTCTCTTTCACCCCCTTCTAGAATGTAAGCCCACTGTTGGGTAGGGACCATCTCTATGTGTTGCCAACTTGTACTTCCCAAGCGCTTAGTACAGTGCTATGCACACAGTAAGCGCTCCATAAATACGATTGATTGATTGATTGCTCGGCACACAGGAAGCGCTCCATAAAAGTACGACTGAATGAAGAATGGGGTTTACGGGCGCTTGGTACAGTGCTCTGCACACAGGAAGTGCTCAATAAAAGTAAGACTGAATGAAGAATGGGGTTTACGGGCGCTTAGTACAGTGGCTACATTTTCATGCCTCCTAAAGATGATTTCTTACTTTGTCATTGGCAGGCATTTACTTGAAACGTTTGTCAATGGGGTGTGATGAAACCAATACAATAATATGCTTTTAACGCCCAACTCCTCCTCCAAGCTCCTTGTGGGCAGGGGTCACATCTACCAACTCTGTTGTAGTGTACCCACCGGAGCGTTTCATACAGAGCTCTCCACAAAACAAGCGAGTGCTCAGTACATACCAGAGATCAATCGATAACCATCGCTAGATAAGCAGTATGGCATACGGATAGGGCACGGACCTGGGAGTCAGAAGGTTTGCTGCCATTTGTCTGCTGCATAGGGATAGAGCATGGGCCTGGGAGTCAGGTAGCCATCTAGTCTCGGCTTCCTACCGTTTCAGTAGAACCCTTTAATTTTTGCCTCATGATGGCTTCTACTTAGTTACTCGGTTTTATGAAGAAAAACTGGATCTGGCACCTGCAGTATTGGGGAACATCCAGCTCCTCAATTTTACTCGCTTTTGACCCGCTACACATCCGCCATACACCCCCTGGCCTGGAATTCCCCCCACCCCCACCCCACATCTGCCAAGCTAGCTCTCTTCCTCCCTTCAAGGCCCTACTGAGAGCTCACCTCCTCCAGGAGGCCTTCTCAGACTGAGCCCCCTCCTTCCTCTCCCCCTCCTCCCCCTCTCCAACCCTCCCGCCTTACCTCCTTCCCTTCCCCACAGCACCTGTATATATGTATATATGTTTGTATGTATTTATTACTCTATTTATTTATTTCATTTTGTTAATATGTTTTGTTTTGTTCTCTGTCACCCTCTTCTAGACTGTGAGCCCACTGTTGGGTAGGGACCATCTCTATATGTTGCCAACTTGTACTTCCCAAGCGCTTAATACAGTGCTGTCCACACAGTAAGCGCTCAATAAATACGATTGATTGACTGATTGCTTTGCACACAGGAAGCGCTCAATAAAAGTATGACTGAATGAAGAATGGGGTTTACTAGGTACAGTGCACTGAACGCAGGGAGCGCTTAATAGAAGTATGATTGAATGGACAATGAGGGTTACAGGCGCTTGATACACTGCTGTGCACACAGGAAGCGGTCAATAAAGGTACGACTGAATGAGGAACGGGGTTTACGGGCGCTTAGTACATTCTTCTGCACAAAGGAAGCGCTCAATAAGTACGACTGAATGAAGAATGGGGTTTACGGGCACTTCGGATAGTGGCTACATCTTCACGCCTCCTAAAGATGATTTCTAACATTGGCATTGGCAGGCATTTACTTAAAACGTTTGTCTGTGGGGTGTGATGAAACCAATCCAATAATCTGCTTTTAATTCCCAACTCCTCCTCTAAACTCCTCGTGGGCAGGGGTCACATCTATCAACTCTGTTGTACTGTACTCTCCGGAGCGTTTTGTACAGGGCTCTCCACAAAATAAGCGAGCGCTCAGTACATACCAGAGATCAAAAGATAACCATCGAGAGATAAGCAGTATGGCATAGGGATAGGGTACGGGCCTGGGAGTCAGAAGGTTTGCTGCCATTTGTCTGCTGCATAGGGATAGAGCACGGGCCTGGGAGTCAGAAGGTTTGATGCCATTTGTCTGCTGCAGAGGGATAGAACACGGGCCTGGGAGTCAGGTAGCCATCTAGTCTCGGCTTGCTACCGCTTCAGCAGAACCCTTTAATTTTTGCCTCATGATGGCTTCTGCTTAGTTACTCGGTTTTTTGAAGAAAAACTGGATCTGGCACCTGCAGTATTGGGGAACATCCAGCTCCTCAATTTTACTCACTTCTGGCCCGCTACACATCCGCCATACACCCCCTGGTCTAGAATCCCTCCCCACCCCCACATCCGCTAAGCTATTAAGGCCCTACTGAGAGCTCAACTCCTTCCGGAGGCCTTCTCAGACTGAGACCCCTCCTTCCTCTCCCCCTCCGCCCACTCTCCATCCCACCCGCCTTACCTCTTTCCCTTCCCCACAGCAACTGTATATATGTATATATGTTTGTACGTATTTATTACTCTATTTATTTATTTTACCTGTACATATCTATTCTATTAATTTTATTTTGTTAGTATGTTTTGTTTTTTTCTGTCACCCTCTTCTAGACTGTAAGCCCACTGTTGGGTAGGGAACGTCTCTATGTCTTGCCATCTTGTACTTCCCAGGCGCTTATTACAGTGCTCTGCACACAGTAAGCACACAATAAATACGATTGATTGATTGATTGATTGATTGATTGATTGCTCTGCACACAGGAAGCGCTCAATAAAAGTACGACTCAATGAAGAATGGGGTTCACGGGTGCTAGGTACAGTGCTCTGCACACAGGAAGCGCTCAATAAAAGTATGACTGAATGAAGAATGGGGTTTACGGGAGCTTAGTACAGTGCTCTGCACACAGGAAGCGCTCAATAAAAGTACGACGGAATGAAGAATGGGGTTTACGTGCGCTTAGTACAGTGGCTACATCTTCACGCCTCCTAAAGATGATTTCTTACTTTGTCATTGGCAGGCATTTACTTCAAACGTTTGTCTATGGGGTGTGATGAAACCAATCCAATAATCTGCTTTTAACGCCCAACTCCTCCTCTAAACTCCTTGTGGGCAGGGGTCACATCTACCGACTCGGTTGTAGTGTACCCTCCGGAGCTTTTTATATGGGGCTCTCCACAAAACAAGCGAGCGTTCAGTGCATACCAGAGATCAATCGATAACTATCCGCCAAGCTAGCTCTCTTCCTCCCTTCAAGGCCCTACTGAGAGCTCACCTCCTCCAAGAGGCCTTCTCAGACTGAGCCCCCTCCTTCTTCTCCCCCTCCTCCCCCTCTCCATCCCTCCCACCTTACCTCCTTCCCTTCACCACAGCACCTATATGTATATATATATATATATGTATATATATATGTACATATATATATGTTTGTACGTATTTATTACTCTATTTATTTTACTTCTTCTTATCTATTCTATCTATTTGATTTTGTTAATATGTTTTGTTTTGTTCTCTGTCACCCCCTTCTAGACTGTGAGCCCACTGTTGGGTAGGGACCGTCTCTATGTGTTGCCAACTTGGACTTCCCAAGCGCTTAGTACAGTGCTCTGCACACAATAAGCGCTCAAAAAATACGATTGATTGATTGATTGATTGCTTTGCACACAGGAAGCGCTCAGTAAAAGTATGACTGAGTGAAGAATGGGGTTTACTAGGTACAGTGCTCTGCACAAAGGAAGCGCTCAATAAAAGTATGACTCAATGAAGAATGGGGCTTTCGGGCGCTTGATACAGTGCTCTGCACACAGGAAGCGCTCAATAAAGGTACGACTGAATGAGGAATGGGGTTTACGGGTGCTTAGTACAGTGCTCTGCACACAGGAAGCGCTCAATAAAAGTACGGCTGAATGAAGAATGGGGTTTATGGGTGCTTAGTACAGTCCTCTGCACAAACCAAGTGCTCAATAAGTACAACTGAATGAAGAATGGGGTTTACGGGCACTTAGTACAGTGCCTACATCTTCACGCCTGCTAAAGATGATTTCTTACTTTGTCATTTGCAGGCATTTACTTAAAACGTTTGTCTGTGGGGTGTGATGAAACCAATCCAATAATCTGCTTTTAACGCCCAACTCCTCCTCTAAACTCCTTGTGGGCAGGGGTCACATCTACCAACTCTGTTGTAGTGTACCCTCCAGGGCGTTTTGTACGGGGCTCTCCACAAAATAAGCGAGCGCTCAGTACATGCCAGAGATCAATCGATAACCATCAATAGATAAGCAGTATGGCATAGGGATAGGGCACGGGCCTGGGAGTCAGAAGGGTTGCTGCCATTTGTCTGCTGCATAGGGACAGAGCACGGGCCTGGGAGTCAGAAGGTTTGCTGCCATATGTCTGCTGCATTGGGATAGAGCACGGGCCTGGGAGTCATGTAGCCATCTAGCCTTGATTCGCTACGGCTTCAGCAGAACACTTTAATTTTTGCCTCATGATGGCTTCTGCTTAGTTACTTGGTTTTATGAAGAAAAATTGGATCTGCCACCTGCAGTATTAGGGAACATCCAGCTCCTCAATTTTACTCGCTTTTGTCCTGGTACACATCTGCCATACACCCCCTGGCCTAGAATGCCCCCCCCTCCCCGCCCCACATCCGCCAAGCTAGCTCTCTTCCTCCCTTCAAGGCCCTACTGAGAGCTCACCTCCACCAGGAGGCCTTCTCAGACTGAGCCCCCTCTTTCCTCTCCCCCTCCTCCCACTCTCCATCCCTCCCGCCTTACCTCCTTTCCTTCCCCGCAACACCTGTATATATGTATATATGTTTGTACGTATTTATTACTCTGTTCATTCATTTATTTGACTTGTACATATCTATTCTATTTATTTTATTTTGTTAATGTGTTTTGTTTTGTTCTCTGTCACCCCCTTCTAGACTGTGAGCCCACTGTTGGGTACGGACCGTCTCTATGTGTTGCCAACTTGTACTTCCCAAGCGCTTAGTATAGTGCTCTGCACGCAGGAAGCGCTCAATAAATACGATTGATTGATAGATTGATTGCTCTGCACACAGGAAGCGCTCAATAAAAGTATGACTGAATGAAGAATGGGGTTTACGGGTGCTTAGTACAGTGCTCTGCACACGGGAAGCGCTCAATAAGTACGATTGTATGAAGAATGGGGTTTACGGGCATTCATTCATTCATTCATTCATTCAATCGTACTCATTGAGCGCTTACTGTGTGCGGAGCACTGTACTAAGCGCTTGGAAAGTCCAAGTGGGTAACATCTAGAGATGGTCCCTACCCAACAGCGGGCTCACACTCTAGTAGGGGGAGACGGACCACACAACCAAACATATTAACCAAATAAAAGAAATAGAATAGTAAATATATACAAGTATAATAAATAGAGTTATAAATCTGTACAAATATATATACAGGTGCTGTGGGGAGGGGAAGGAGGTAGGGCCGGGGAGATGGGGAGGGGGAGAAAGGGGAGAAGAAGTGGGGAGCTCAGTGTGGGAAGGCCTCCTGGAGGAGGTGAGCTCTCAGTAGGTCCTTGAAGGGAAGAAGAGAGCTAGCATGGCGGATGTGCGGAGGGAGGGAATTCCGGGCCAGGGGGATGACGTGGGCCGGGGGTCGACGGCGGGACGGGCGAGAACGAGGCCCGGTGAGGAGGTGAGCGGCGGCAGAGGAGTGCAGGGTGCGGGCTGGGCTGGAGAACGAAAGAAGGGAGGTGAGGTAGGAGGGGGCAACGTGATTCAGTGCTTTACAATGGTAAGGGGTTTCTGTTTAATGCAGCTGGATGGGAAACTATTGGAGGTTCTTGAAAAGTGGAGAAGCGCCGATTTGACGGTTTTGTAGAATAACGGTCTGGACAGCAGAGTGAGTGGGCAGAAACAGGAGGCAGGGAGGCCAGAAAGGAGGCTGATGCAGTAATCAAGGCAGTGTAGGATAAGTGCTTGGATCAGTGGGGCTACAGATTGAATGGAGAGGAAGGAGTGTCAGGATCCTCACTCTCAGTCTCCAGTTTCTCCCCTCTCCAGATGATACATCACTCTGCTGCCAAGATGATTTTTCTAAAACCGACTGGCCACTTCTCACACACTTCCATTGGGTTGGGGTCATTCCTATCGACAACAAGTAGAAACTCCTGACCATTGGCTTTAAAGCACTCAATCAGCTTTCTTTTCTTTTCTCCTTTCCTTCCCTCCCTCTCTCTCCCTCTCTCCCATCCACTCCATTCTCCCACTACACCCCAATTGGTGGTCTTCACTCTTCTTAAGCTAACCTACTCTAAGTGCCTTATTCATGTATCTCCTGCTACACACTTCTTGCCCAGGCCTTCCCTGAAGCGAAGGACTTCGTCCCCTGTCAGTCAATAGTATTTATTGAGCACTTACTGTATGCAAAGCACTGTACTAAGCACTTGAGAGAGTACAATACAACAATAAACAGACAAATTCCCTGACCACAGTGAGCTTCATGTCTGAAAAATGACAACTCTCACCAGCTTAAAAAGCCCTTCTGAAATCACATTTCCCTACGCAAGCCTTCTCTGTAAGCTCATCTGGACTGTAACCGTGTTTTGAGCAGGGAGCATATCTGCTAATTCTGTTGTACTGTACTCTCCCAAGTACTTAGTCCAGTGCTCTGCACATAGTAAGTGCTCAATAAATAGCATTGATTGATTGACTAATCTTTGTTATCCCCATATTACAGTCCCAAATTTTACTAAGCTCTTCTATGCCACTGGTGTATTTAAATTCCCACAACCCCCAAAGCATTTCCTTACACAACTTGTACAATCGTTAGTAAGTACTCAGCGCTCATTGTGAGCAGAGCACTGTACTAAGCACTTGAGAGAGTACAATCTTAAACATTCTCCTTTATCTGCCACGTAACTGTCTGTCCCCCCAGCTAGTCTATAAACCCCTTGGGGAGCAGGGATTGTAATTTCTAAATCTGTTTACTCTCCCAAGCACTTAGTAGACTGCTCTGCACATAGTAGTGACTCAACTGATAGTATTTTTATGGTATTTGTTCAGCTCTTACTATGTGCCAGGCATATAGTACTGATTAGTTGGCCGATTTGAGCAAAGGGAGAATGGGCTAAGGTCAATCAATCCACAATAAGAGATATTTATTGAGCACTTACTGTGTGCAGAGCACTGAACTAAGCACTTCTGAAGTTTCAATATAACAGTTATCAGGAACGTGCCCTGCCCACAGGGAGCTTACTATCTATCTAGAGAGGCGCTTACTATTTTATTAGCCAGGGCAGTCCCAGGCTGCCCGGGCAAATTTCAGAAAGGGGTCTTACTTATCCAGCAAAATAAAACTTAAGAAAAGGACTAGAACTGAGAAATTCTAATAGTTAAAATAACCTCAGTTACTTCTGTTTTGAAGTCCGTAAACCAGAGATGAATTTATCTCTCCAATTCCATTGCACCCTCCACTGTCACCAGGCATAGAGGCATGCAGGGGCTAGTGATTATCTTTTATTTCTCAGTTCAGTCCCTTTCCATTTTAGATCCCTGGATCGTCTTCTAGGCTCCGTCTACACCCACTCTTTTGGAGAACTCATTCACTTCCACGGCTTCAACTACCATCTCTGTGTGGATGATTCCCAAATCTACATCTGCATTCCTGACCTCACTCTTTCTGCAGTCTCACATTTCCTCCTGCCTCTGTAGGACACCTCTACATGGATATCCCATCAATGTCTCAAACTTAAACAGAGTTCCTCATTTTCCCACCATAACCCTCTCCTCCCCTTGACTTTCCCAGCACTGTAGACAGCACCTCCACACTCCCTGTCTCATAAGCCCATAACCTTGGCATTATCCTGGACTCACCTCTCTCATTCAACCCACACATTCAACCTTCACATCACCACTAAAATCCACCCTTTCCTCTCCATCCAAACCGATATGTTAATCCAAGACCTTTTCCTATCCCACCTTGATTACTGCATCAACTTTCTTGCTGACCTCCCTGCCTCCTTTCTCTCCTTACTCCAATCCATACTTTCTCTCCTTACTCCAATCCATACTTCACTCCATTGCCTGGGTCATTTTTCTACACAAAGGTTCAGTCCCTGTTTCCCCACTCCTCAAGAACCTCCAGTGATTCACCCACCCACCTTTGCACCAAACAGAAACCCTTTACCGTGGAGTTTAAAAAGCACAATCGCCTTGCGCCTCCTACTTTACCTCTCGGATTTCCTACTACACCTTCTAGACGGTAAGCCCGTTGTTTGGTTGGCATTGTCTCTGTTGCTGAACTGTACTTTCCAAGCACTTAGTACAGTGCTCTGAACACAGTAAGCACTCAATAAATACGACTGAATGGATGAATCCCAGACCCCATGCTTCACTTCTCCAATGGTAACCTACTCACCGTAGCGTGATCTTGTCTGTATCTCCTCACCGGCATCTCCGCCACATCCTGTCTCTGGCCTGGAATTGCCCTCCCTCTTCATATCCGACAGACAATCACTCTTCCCACCTTCCAAGCATAACTGAAGGCACATCTTCTCCAAGAGGCCTTCCCCAACTAAGCCCTCATCTCCTCTTCATCCCACTCCCTTCTGTGTCCCCCTTGGACTTGGATCTGTATCCTTTAGTCAACCATTCCCCCAGCCCCAAGGCACTTATGTACACTTACCCTTCATTTATTCATCTGTATTCAACTAGACAAAAGGCAGACACACTGTAGCCTTGCTCTCTTTCTCCCAAGTCCCACCTCCCATTCTTCACCACTGGTTAGATTACAGTAGGTGCTGGCTACGACAACTCCGAAGATTTCTGAAAATTTCACCTTGCTTTGACCAAGAAACCCTTCTCTTCATCCCCATTCTCTTCTGTGTACACCGACACTTTGGGGAAACTGCACGGCCAGGACCAATTTCATTTCATCTCATGGTGCAGTAGATCGGGTACAGGCCTGGGAGTCAGAAAGCCATGAGTTCTAATCCTCACTCTACCACTCATCAGCTGGGTGACCATGGACAAGTTATTTAACTTCTCTGTGCCTCAGTTACCTCATCTGTAAAAAATGGGGATGAAGAATTGAGCCCACTGTGGGACAGGGACTGTGTCCGACTGTATTAACCTGTTCCTACCCCAGTGCTTAGAATGGGGCTTGGCACGTAGTAAGGGCTTAACAAGTACCATAACTCTTATTATGTGATTCTACCTCAACTGCTGGTATTTTTGAATCAATCAATCAATCAATCGTATTTATTGAGCGCTTACTATGTGCACAGCACTGTACTAAGCGCTTGGGAAGTACAAATTGGCAACACATAGAGACAGTCCCTACCCGACAGTGGGCTCACAGTCTAAAAGAGTGGGCTCACAGTCTAAAAGAAGTGGGGATGCAGACATACACACACACACACACACACACACACACACACACTCCCCACCCCCCTACCCCGAAGGTAGCAGCATTACTGACTTAAGAAGCTAAGTTTGCCCCAGTCAACAGCAATGGCAGTCGTCCATGGGGAATTTTTTTATGTGTGCTTTTATGATACGCTCACCATGTACCAGACATTGTGCTAAGCGCTGGGGTGCATACAAGCTAATCAGGTTGGACACAGTCCCTGTCCCCCACGGGGCTCACCATCTTCACCCCCATTTCCCAGATGAGAGAACTGAGGCCCGGAGAAGTGAAGTGACTCGTTCGAAATCAACCAGCAGTCAAGGGTTGGAACCGGGATTGGAACCCAGGTCTTGCTGACTCCCAGGCCCAGGCTCTAATAATAATGATGGTATTTGTTAAGTGCCTACTATGTGCCAAGCACTGTTCTAAGCCCTGGGGTAGATACAAAGTAATCAGGTTGTCTCAAGTGGGGCTCACAGTCTTAATCCTCATTTTAAGAGATGAGGTAACTGAGGTGCAGGGAAGTGAAATGACTTGCCCGAAGTCACACAGCTGACAAGTGGAGGAGTCGGGATTACAACCCATGACCTCTGATTCCCAAGCCCATGCTTGTTCCACTAAGCCATGGGCTCTAGCCACTGGGCCATGCTGCTTTTGATGGACAGAACCCCCCGACGGCCGCGGTGATCACAGCCGGGCCGCAGCGCCGGCCCTGAGGGCGGGGGCCTCAGTAGCCACCACAGTCTTCCCTGCCAGGGTAGGCGGGCCCCTTCAGGCTTCCCGCTGCGCCTGTTCACCTTGCGGAATGTTGTTCTTTCCCAAGCGCTTTGTGCAGTGCGTTGCAAACAGTAGGTGGTCAAGAGTCCTCTTGACTGATTCCCATCCAGATGGCAAAGCTTCAGAAAAATCAGCTGGAGCAACACAAAATCTACAGGACAATGGATTCAAAAGCTAAATCCAAGAGGCGTAATAAAAGTAAAGCATGGACCGCTTAAAAAGAACCCTGCCTGTCCCATGAAGACCTAACCAGAAGAGAAATACTGCTGTAGACGTGGGTAAAAAAAAATAAAAATCAATAGCTATTTGAAAGCCAATTTCTAGATAGAATAAACATCTAAACGACAACTTGATTTCATTATTCATGAGAATTTCTTCAAGCTACAGCTTACGTAGACAGTGGAGAAGCAGCTTGGCCTAGTGGCTAGAGTCTGGGCCTGGGAGTCAGGAGGACCTGGGTTCTAGTCCCAGCTCCACCACTTGTCTGCCGTGTGACCCTGGGCAAGTCACTTCGCTTTTCTGGGCCTCAGTTCCCGCATCTGTTAAATGGGGATTAAGACTGTGAACCCCACGTGGGACAGAGACTGCGTCCAACCTGATTATCTTCCATCTACCCTAGCTCTTTGAACAGTGCTCGACACATAATCAATGCTTAACAAAGACGACCGTCATCATCGAAACAAAGTGAGATGTAAGTCCGGTATGACGAAAGAAAACGTGGGCCGCAATTCCACCTCATTTTTCCAGCTGGTCAGTGGGAAATGAACCGCTGTGGCCTCATTAAGACAGAGGACCCCATAGCTGCCTTCTCTCCCACACTCAGAGCGACCTTCAGGCGCTAAGCAAGTAGAACCGTCACCTCAGAAAGTTCCCGCAGACAGGCCCCGAGGCACCTTTTACAGCGATGGCACCGCCCGGCCCTACTTAAGGATGGCGACCACCGGGTCCTAATCAAAGATGGTGGCCTACTAGCCCTATTTGAAGATGGCGGCAGGATGGAAACCCCCCATTTGTGAGGAGTAAGTCGGGGTCCCAGAGCCAAGCTACATCAGATGATCGGTTGAAGGAGGGCTAAAAGGGGTGGGAGGGTGGTTAATAATAATGAGAATAATAATGATGGTATTTGTTAAGCGCTTACTATGTGCAAAACACTGTTCTAAGCACTGGGGTTGATACAAGGTAATGAGGTTGTCCCACATGGGGCTCACAGTCTAAATCCCCATTTTTAGATGGGGTAACTGAGGCAGCGCTCAATAAATATGATTGAATGAACGAATGAATGAATGAATGAAGTGACTTGCCCTAAATCACACAGCTGATAAGTGGCAGAACCAGGATTAGAACCCACGACCTCTGACTCCCAAGCCCGGGCTCTTTCCATAGAGAAGCAGCGTGGCTCAGTGGAAAGAGCCCGGGCTTTGGGGTCAGAGGTCATGGGTTCGAATCCCTGTTCTGCCAACTGTCAGCTGTGTGACTTTGGGCAGGTCACTTCACTTCTCTGTGCCTCAGTTCCCTCATCTGTAAAATGGGGATGCAGTCTGTGAGCCCCACGTGGGACAACCTGATCACCTTGTAACCTTCCCGGTGCTTCAAACAGTGCTTTGCATATAGTAAGCACTTAATAAATGCCATTATTATTATTACTGAGCCACGCACTGCACTCTGTTTCTCAACAATCAATCAATCAATCAATCAATCAATCAATCGTATTTATTGAGCGCTTACTGTGTGCAGAGCACTGTACAACCGCGAGGCCCACGTCCTACCTCTGGCCTGGAATGCCCTCCCTCCACATATCCGCCACACTAGCTCTCTTCCTGCCTTCAAAGCCCTCCTGAGAGCTCACCTCCGCCAGGAGGCCTTCCCAGACTGAGCCCCCCCCCTTCCTCTGCTCCTTCTCTCCTCCCCATCGACCCCTCCCCAAAGCACTTGTGTATATATGTATGTATTTATTACTCTATTTTATTCATGATTGTGCATATATCTATAATTCTATTTATTCTGAAGGTATTGACACCTGTCTACTTGGTTTGTTTTGTTGTCTTTATCCCCTGTCTAGACCGTGGGCCCGTTGCTGCTTGTCATACTCAGGAGCTAGAGTAGACTGTACGCTCCTCCACTCTTCCACAGGAAGCGCTCAGTAAGTACGATTGAATGCAGAATGGGGTTTACGGGCACTTACTGCAGTGCTCGGCACATGGGAAGTGCTCAATAAATACGATTGAATGAAGAATGGGGTTTACGGGCGCTTAGTACAGTGGCTACATCTTCACGCCTCCTAAAGATTATTTCTTACTTTGTCATTGGCGGGCATTTACTTAAAACTTTTGTCTGTGGTGTGTGATGAAACCAATCCAATAATCTGCTTTTAAAACCCAACTCCTCCTCTAAACTCCTTGTGGGCAGGGGTGACATGTACGAACTCTGTTGTAGTGTACCCTCCGGAGAGTTTTGTACGGGGCTCTCCACAAAACAAAGGAGAGCTCAGTACATACCAGAGATCAATCGATAACCATCGATATATAAGCAGTATGGCATAGGGATAGGGCACGGGCCTGGGAGTCAGAAGGTTAGCTGCCATTTGTCTGCTGCATAGGGATAGAGCACGGGCCTGGGAGTCAGGTAGCCATCTAGTATCGGCTTTCTACCGCTTCAGCAGAACCCTGTAATTTTTGCCTCATGATGGCTTCTGCTTAGTTACTCGGTTTTATGAAGAAAAACTGGATCTGGCACCTGCAGTATTGGGGAACATCCAGCTCCTCCATTTTACTTGCTTTTGGCCCGCTACACATCCCCCATACACCCCCTGGCCTAGAATGCCCCCCCCGCCCCACCCCCCGCCCGGCACCATCCGCCAAGCTAGCTCTCTTCCTCCCTTCAAGGACCTACGGAGAGCTCACCTCCTCCAGGAGGTCTTCTCAGACTGAGCCCCCTCGTTCCTCTCCCCCTCTTTCCACTCTCCATCCCTCCCGCCTTACCTCCTTCCATTCCCCACAGCACCTGTATATATGTATATATATTTGTCGGTATTTATTACTCTATTTATTTTACTTGTACATATCTATTCTATTTATTTAATTTTGTTAATATGTTTTGTTTTGTTCTCTGTCACCCCCTTCTAGACTGTGAGCCCACCGCTGGGTAGGGACCATCTCTGTGTGTTGCCAACTTGTACTTCCCAAGCGCTTAGAACAGTGCTCCGCACACAGTAAGTGCTCAATAAGTACGATTGATTGATTGATTGCTCTGCACACAGGAAGCGCTCAATAAAAGTACGACTGAATGAACAATGGGGTTTACGGGCGCTAGGTACAGTGCACTGCACACAGGAATCGCTCAATAAAAGTATGACTCAATAAAGAATGGAGTTTACGGGCGCTTAGTACAGTGCTCTGCACACAGGAAGCGCTCACAAAAAGTACGACTGAATGAAGAATGGGGTTTACAGGCGCTTAGTACAGTGCTCTGCACACAAAAAGCGCTCAATAAAAGTACGACTGAATGAAGAATGGGGTTTACGGGCCCTTAGTACAGTGGCTACATCTTCACGTCTCCTAAAGATGATTTCTTACTTTGTCATTTGCAGGCATTTACTTAAAACGTTTGTCTGTGGGGTGTGATGAAACCAATCCAATAATCTGCTTTTAACGCCCAACTCCTCCTCTAAACTCCTTGTGGGCAGGGGTCACATCTACCGACTCTGTTTAGTGTACCCTCCGGAGCGTTTTGTACGGGGCTCTCCGCAAAATAAGCGAGCACTCAGTACATACCAGAGATCAATCGATAACCATCGATAGATAAGCAGTATGGCATAGGGATAGGGTACGGGCCTGGGAGTCAGAAGGTTTGCTGCCATTTGTCTGCTGCATAGGGATAGAGTACGGGCATGGGAGTCAGGTAGCCATCTAGTCTCGGCCTGCTACCGCTTCACCAGAACCAATTAATTTTTGCCTCATGATGGCTTCTGCTTAGTTACTCGGTTTTATGAAGAAAAATTGGATCTGCCACCTGCAGTATTGGGGAACATCCAGCTCCTCAATTTTACTCGCTTTTGGCCCACTACACATCCGCCATACACCCCCTGGCCTGGAACTCACCCGCGCCCCCTCCACATCTGCCAAGCTAGCTCTCTTCCTCCCTTAAGGCCCTACTGAGACCTCACTTCCTCCAGGAGGCCTTCTCAGACTGCGCCCCCTCCTTCCTCTCCCCCTCCTCCCACTCTCCATCCCTCCCGCCTTACCTCCTTCTCTTCCCCACAAAACCTGTATATATGTATATATGTTTGTACGTATTTATTACTCCATTTATTTATTTATTTTACTTGTACATAGCTATTCTATTTATTTTATTTTGTTAATAGGTTTTGTTTTGTTCTCTGTCAACCCCTTCTAGACTGTGAGCCCACTGTTGTGTAGGGACCATCTCTGTGAGTTGCCAACCTGTACTTCCCAAGCGCTTAGTACCATGCTCTGCACAAGGTAAGCGCTCAATAAATACGATTGATTGATTGATTGATTGATTAGTCTGTACACGGGAAGCGCTCAATAAAAGTATGACTGAATGAAGAATGGGGTTTACGGGCGCTAGGTACAGTGCTCTGCACACGGAGCGCTTAATAAAAGTATGACTGAGTCTCTTCCTCCCTTCAAGGCCCTGCTGAGAGCTCACCTCCTCCAGGAGGCCTTCCCAGACTGAGCCCCTTCCCTCCTCTCCCCCTCGTCCCCCTCTCCATCCCCCCATCTTACCTCCTTCCCTTCCCCACAGCACCTGTATATATGTATATATGGTTGTACACATTTATTACTCTATTTATTTATTTATTTATTTATCTTACTTGTACATTTCTATCCTATTTATTTTATTTTGTTGGTATGTTTGGTTCTGTTCTCTGTCTCCCCCTTTTAGACTGTGAGCCCACTGTTGGGTAGGGACTGTCTCTATGTGTTGCCAATTTGTACTTCCCAAGCGCTTAGTACAGTGCTCTGCACATAGTAAGCGCTCAATAAATATGATTGATTGATTGATTTTCAGGCACTGGGTACAGTGCTCTGCACACAGCAAGCACTCAATAAAAGTACGACAATGAAGAATGGGGTTTATGGGCGCTTAGTACAGTGCTCTGCACACAGGAAGCGCTAACTAAAGTACTACTGAATGAAGAATGGGGTTTACGGGCACTTAGTACAGTGCTCTGCACACAGGAAGCGCTCAATAAAAGAACGACAATCAAGAATGGGGTTAACGGGCGCTTAGTAAAGTGCTCTTCACACAGGAAGCGTTCAGTAAGTACGAATGAATGAAGAATGGGGTTTACGGGTGCTTAGTATAGTGGCTACATCTTCACGCCTCCTAAAAATGATTTCTTACTTTGGCAGGCGTTTACTTAAAACTTTTGTCTCTGGGGTGTGATGAAACCAATCCAATAATCTGCTTTTAACGCCCAACTCCTCCTCTAAACTCCTTGTGGGCAGGGATCACATCTACCAACGCTGTTGTAGTGTACCCTCCGGAGCGTTTTGTACAGGGCACTCCACAAAGCAAGCGAGCGCTCAGTATATACCAGAGATCAATCGATAATCATCGAGAGATAAGCAGTATGGCATAGGGATAGGGTACTGGCCTGGGAGTCAGTAGGTTTGCTGCCATTTTTCTGCTGCATACGGATAGAGCACGGGCCTGGGAGTCAGAAGGTTTGCTGCCATTTGTCTGCTGCAGAGGGATAGAATACGGGCCTGGGAGTCAGGTAGCCATCTAGTCTCGGCTTCCTACCGCTTCAGCAGAACCCTTTAATTTTTGCCTCATGATGGCTTCTGCTTAGTTACTCGGTTATATGAAGAAAAATTGGATCTGCCACCTGCAGGATTGGGGAACATCCAGCTCCTCAATCTTACTCGGTTTTGGCCCGCTACAAATCCACCACACACCCCCTGGCCTGGAACCCCCCCGCCCCACATCCGCCAAGCTAGGGCTCTTCCTCCCTTAAGGCCCTACCGAGAGCTCACCTCCTCCAGGAGGCCGTCTCAGACTGAGCCGCCTCCTTCCTTTCCCCCTCCTCCCCCTCTCCATCCCTCCCACGTTACCTCCTTCCATTCCCCACAGCACCTGTATATATGTATATATGTCTGTACGTATTTATTACTCTATTTATTTTACTTGTACATATCTATTTTATTTATTTAATTATGTTAATATGTTTTGTTTTGTTCTCTGTCACCCCCTTCTAGACTGTGAGCCCACCGTTGGGTAGGGACCATCTTTATTTGTTGCCAACTTGTACTTCCCAAGCGCTCAGTCCAGTGCTCTGCACAAAGGACGCGCTCAATAAGTGCGACTGAATGAAGAATGGGGTTTACGGGCGCTTAGTACACTGGCTACATCTTCACGCCTCCTAAAGATGATTTCTTACTTTGTCATTGGCAGGCATTTACTTAAAACATTTGTCTGTGGGGTGTGATGAAACCAATCCAATAATCTGCTTTTAATGCCCAACTCCTCCTCTAATCACCTTGTGGGCAGGGGTCACATCTACCAACTCTGTTGTACTGCACTCTCCAGAGCGTTTTGTACAGGGCTCTCCACAAAATAAGCGAGCGCTCAGTACATACTAGAGATCAATCGATAACCATCGATAGATAAGCAGTATGGCATAGGGTTAGGGTACGGGCCTGGGAGTCAGAAGGTTTGCTGCCATTTGTCTGCTGCATAGGGATAGAACACAGGCCTGGGAGTCAGGTAGCCATCTAGTCACGGCTTGTTACCGCTTCAGCAGAACCCTTTAATTTTTGCCTCATGATGGCTTCTGCTTAGTTACTCGGATTTATGAAGAAAAAATGGATCTGCCACCTGCAGTATTGGAAACATCCAGCTCCTCAATTTTACTCGCTTTTGGCCCGCTACACATCCGCCATACACCCCCTGGCCAGGAATCCCGACCCCCCCCCACAACCGCCAAGATAGGTCTCTTCCTCCCTTAAGGCCCTACTGAGAGCTCACCTCCTCCCGGAGACCTTCTCAGACTGAGCCCCCAACTTCCTCTCCCCCTCCTCCCACTCTCCATCCCTCCCGCCTTATCTCCTTCCCTTCCCCACAGCACGTGAATATATGTATATATGTTTGTACGCATTTATTACTCTATTTATTTATTTAGTTTCCATGGACATATTTATTCTATTTATTTTATTTTGTTAATATGTTTTGTTTTGTTCTCTGTCACCGCCTTCTAGACTGTGAGCCCACTGATGGGGAGGGACCGTCTCTATGAGTTGCCAACCTGTACTTCCCAAGCGCTTAGTACAGTGCTCTGCAAACAGTAAGCACTCAATAAATACGATTGATTGTTTGATTGATTGCTCTGTACACAGGAAGCGCTCAATAACAGTAAGATTGAATGAAGAATGGAGTTTACGGGCGCTAGGTACAGTGCGCTCCACACAGGGAGCGCTCAATAAAAGTACGACTGAGTGGAGAATGGGGTTCTCGGGCAATAGGTACAGTGCTCTGCACACAGGAAGCGCTCAATAAAAGTGCGACTGAAGGAAGAATGGGGTTTACGGGCGCTTAGTACAGTGCTCTGCACACAGGAAGCGCTGAATAAAAGTACGACTGAATGAAGAATGGGGTTTACGGGTGCTTTGTACAGTGCTCTGCACACTGGAAGCGCTCAATAAAAGCACAACAATCAAGAATGGGGTTTACGGGTGCTTAGTACAGTGGCTCCATCTTCACGACTCCTAAAAATGATTTCTTACTTTGGCAGGCGTTTACTTAAAACGTGTGTCTGTGGGGTGTGATGAAACAAATCCAATAATCTGCTTTTAACGCCCAACTCCTCCTCTAAACTCCTTGTGGGCAGGGGTCACATCTACCAACTCTGTTGTAGCGTACCCTCCGGAGCGTTTACTACGGGGCTCTCCGCAAAATAAGCGAGAGCTCAGTACATACCAGAGATCAATCGATAACCATAGATAGATAAGCAGTATGGCATAGGGATAGGGTACGGGCCTGGGAGTCAGAAGGTTTGCTGCCATTTGTCTGCTGCATAGGGATAGACAACGGGCCTGGGAGCCAGGTAGCCATCTAGTCTCGGCTTGCTACCGCTTCAGCAGAACCCTTTAATTTTTGCCTCATGATGGCTTTTGCTTAGTTACTCGGTTTCATGAAGAAAAATTGGATCTGCCACCTGCAGTATTGAGGAACATTCAGCTCCTCAATTGTACTCGCTTTTGGCCCGCTACAAATCTGCCATACACCCCCTGGCCTGGAATTCCTCCCCGCCCCACATCCGCCAAGCTAGGTCTCTTCCTCCCTTAAGGCCCTACTGAGAGGTCACCTCCTCCAGGAGGCCTTCTCAGACTGAGCCCCCTCCTTCCTCTCCCCCTCCTCCCACTCTCCATCCCTCCCGCCTTACCTCCTACCCTTCCCTTCCCTACAGCACCTGTATATATGTACATATGTTTATACGTCTTTATTACTCTATTTATTTATTTATTTTACTCGTACATATCTATTCTAGTTATTTTATTTTGTTAATATGTTTTGTTTTGTTCTCTCTCACCCCCATCTAGACTGTGAGCCCACTGTTGGGTAGGGACTGTCGCTATGTATTGCTACCTTGTATTTTCCAAGGGCTTAGTACAGTGCTCTGCACACAGTAAGCGCTCAAGAAATACGATTGATTGATTGACTGATTGCTCTGCACACAGGAAGCGCTCAATAAAAGAAGGACTGAATGAAGAATGGGCTTTACGGGCGCTGGGTACAGTGCTAGGCACAGAGGAAGCGCTCAATAAAAGTACGACTGAATGAAGAATGGGGTTTATGGGTGCTAGGTACAGTGCTCTGCACACAGGAAGCGCTCAATAAAAGTACGACTGAATGAAGAATGGGGTTTAAGGGCGCTTAGTACAGTGCTCTGCACACAGAAAGCCTTCAGTGAAAGTACGACTGAATGAAGAATGGGGTTTACGGGCGCTTACTACAGTGCTCTGCACACAGGAAGCGCTCAATAAAAGTACGACTGAACGAAGAATGGGGTTTACGGGTGCTTAGTACAGTGCTCTGCACAAAGGAAGCGCTCAATAAGTACGACTGAATGAAGAATGGGGTT
Source organism: Tachyglossus aculeatus (assembly GCF_015852505.1). Classification (NCBI taxonomy): domain Eukaryota; kingdom Metazoa; phylum Chordata; class Mammalia; order Monotremata; family Tachyglossidae; genus Tachyglossus; species Tachyglossus aculeatus. The sequence continues at coordinate 137,600,252 of NC_052069.1, read as the reverse complement.
TACGGGCCCTTAGTACAGTGGCTACATCCTCACGCCTCCTAAAGATGATTTCTTACTTTGTCATTGGCAGGCATTTACTTAAAACATTTGTCTGTGGGGTGTGATGAAACAAATCCAATAATCTGCTTTTAACGCCCAACTCCTCTTCTAAACTCCTTGTGGGCAGGGGTCACATCTACCAACTCTGTTGTAGTGTACCCTCCGGAGCGTTTTGTACGGGTCCCTCCACAAAATAAGCGAGCGTTCAGTACGTACCAGAGATCAATAGATAACCATTGATAGATAAGCAGTATGGCATAGGGATAGGGTACGGGCCTGGGAGTCAGAAGGTTTGCTGCTATTTGTCTATTGCATAGGGATAGAGGACGGGCCTGGGAGTCAGAAGGCTTGCTGCCATTTGTCTGCTGCATACGGATAGAGCACGGGCCTGGGAGTCAGAAGGTTTGCTGCCATTTGTCTGCTGCATAGGGATAGAACACGGGCCTGGGAGTCAGGTAGCCATCTAGTCTCGGCTTGCTACCGCTTCAGCAGAACCCTTAAATTTTTGCCTCATGGTGGCTTCTGCTTAGTTACTCGGTTTTATGAAGAAACATTGGATCTGCCACCTGCAGTATTGGGGAACATCCAGCTCCTCAATTTTACTCGCTTTTGGCCCGCTACAAATCCGACATACACCCCCTGGCCTGGAATCCCTCCCCGCAACCCACATCCGCCAAACTAGCTCTCTTCCTCCCTTAAGGCCCTACTGAGAGCTCACCTCCTCCAGGAGGCCTTCTCAGACATAGCCCCCTCCTTCCTCTCCCCCTTTCTCCCCCTCTCCATCCCACCCGCCTTACCTCCTTCCCTTCCCCACAGCACCTGTACACATGTACACATGTTTGTACGTATTTATTACTCTATTTATTTATTTATTGTACTTGTTCTTATCTATTCTATTTATTTTATTTTGTTAATATGTTTGGTTTTATACTCGGTCACCCTCTTCTAGACTGTGAGCCCACTGTTGGGTAGGGACCGTCTCTATGTGTTGCCAACTTGTACTTCCCAAGCGCTTAGTACAGTGCTCTGCACAAAGTAAGTGCTCAATAAATACGATTGATTGATTGATTGCTTTGCACACAGGAAGCGCTCAATAAAAGTATAGCTGAATGAAGAATGGGGTTTACTAGGTACAGTGCTCTGAACACAGGAAATGCTCAGTAAAAGTAGACTGAATGAAGAATGGGGGTTACGGGCGCTTGATACACTGCTCTGCACATAGGAAGCGCTCAATAAACGTAGGAATGAATGGGGAATGGGATTTACGGTTGCTTAGTACAGTGCTCTGCACACAGGAATCGCTCAATAAAAGTACGACTGAATGAAGAATGGGGTTTATGGGCGCTTAGTACAGTGTTCTGCACAAAGGAAGCGCGCAATAAGTACAACTGAATGAAGAATGGGGTTTACGGGCGCTTAGTACAGTGGCTACATCTTCATGCCTCCTAAAGATGATTTCTTACATTGTCATTGGTAGGCATTTACTTAAAACGTTTGTCTGTGGGGTGTGATGAAACCAATCCAATAAACTGCTTTTAACGCCCAACTCCTCCTCTAAACTTCTTGTGGGCAGGGGTCACATCTACCAACTCTGTTGTACTGTACTTTCCGGAGCGTTTTGTACAGGGCTCTCCACAAAATAAGCGAGCGCTCAGTACATATAAGAGATCAATTGATAACCATCGATAGATAAGCAGTATGGCATAGTGTTAGGGTACGGGCCTGGGAGTCAGAAGGTTTGCTGCCATTTGTCTGCTGCATAGGGATAGAACACGGGCCTGGGAGTCAGGTAGCCATCTAGTCTCGGCTTGCTACCGCTTCAGCAGAACCCTTTAATTTTTGCCTTCTGATGGCTTCTGCTTAGTTACTCGGTTTTATGTAGAAAAATTGAATCTGCCACCTGCAGTATCAGGGAACATACAGCTCCTCAATTTTGCTCGCTTTTGGCCCGCTACAAATCCCCCATACACCCCTTGGCCTGGAATCCCTCCCCTCCCCACATCTGCCAACCTAGGTTTCTTCCTCCCTTAAGGCCCTACTGAGAGATCACCTCCTCCCGGAGGCCTTCTCAGACTGAGCCCCCTCCTTCCCTCCCCCTCCTCCCACTCTCCATCCCTCCTGCCTTACCTCCTTCCCTTCTCTACAGCACCTGTATATATGTATATATGTTTGTATGTATTTATAACTCTATTTATTTATTTTACTCGTTCTTATCTATTCTATTTATTTTATTTTGTTAATATGTTTTGTTTTGTTCTCTGTCACCCCCTTCTAGACTGTGAGCCCACTGCTGGGTAGGGACCGTCTCTATGAGTTGAAATCTTGTACTTCCCAAGCGCTTAGTACAGTGCTCTGCACACAGTAAGCGCTCAATAAATACGATTGATTGATTGATTGATTGATTGCTCTGTACACAGGAAGCGCTCAATAAAATTACGACTGAATGAAGAATGGGGTTTACAGGCGCTAGGTACAGTGCGCTGTACACAGGGAGCGCTCAATAAAAGTACGACTGAGTGGAGAATGGGGTTTTCGGGCACTAGGTACAGTTCTCTGCACACAGGAAACGCTGAATAAAAGTTCGACTGAATGAAGACTGGGGTTTACGGGCGCTTTGTACAGTGCTCTGCACACTGGAAGCGCTCAATAAGAGTACAACAATCAAGAATGGGGTTTACGGGCGCTTAGTACAGTGGCTCCATCTTCACGCCTCCTAAAAATGATTTCATACTTTGGCAGAAGTTTACTTAAAACGTTTGTCTGTGGGGTGCAATGAAACCAATCCAATAATCTGCTTTTAACCCCCAACTCCTCCTCTAAGCTCTTTGTGGGCAGGGGTCATATCTACCAACTCTGTTGTAGTGTACCCTCCGGAGCCTTCTGTACGGGGCTCTCCACAAAGCAAGCGAGCGCTCAGTACATACCAGAGATCAATCGATAACCATCGAGAGATAAGCAGTATGGCATAGGGATAGGGTACTGGCCTGGGAGTCAGTAGGTTTGCTGCCATTTGTCTGCGGTATACGGATAGAGCATGGGCCTGGGAGTCAGAAGGTTTGCTGCCATTTGTCTGCTGCAGAGGGATAGAACACGGGCCTGGGAGTCAGGTAGCCATCTAGTCTCGGCTTACTACCGCTTCAGCAGAACCCTTAAATTTTTGCCTCATGATGGCTTCTGCTTAGTTACTCGGTTTTATGAAGAAAAACTCGATCTGGCACCTGCAATATTGGGGAACATCCAGCTCCTCAATTTTACTCACTTTTGGCCCGCTACAAATCCGACATACACCCCATGGCCTGGAATCCCTCCCCCCCCAGCATCCGCCATGGTAGCTCTCTACCTCCCTTAAGGCCCTACTGAGAGCTCACCTCCTCCAGGAGGCCTTCTCAGACATAGCCCCCTTCTTCCTCTCCCCCCTCCCCCCCCCTCTCCATCCCACCCGCCTTACCTCCTTCCCTTCCCCACAGCACCTGTACATACGTATATATATTTGTATGTATTCATTACTCCATTTATTTGTTTATTGTACTTGTTCTTATCTATTCTATTTATTTTATTTTGTTAATATGTTCGGTTTTGTACTCTGTCACCCTCATCTAGACTGTGAGCCCACTGTTGGGTAGGGACCGTCTCTATGTGTTGCCAACTTGTACTTCCCAAGTGCTTAGTACAGTGCTCTGCACACAGTAAGCGCTCAATAAATACGATTGATTGATTGATTGCTTTACACACAGGAAGCGCTCAATAAAAGTATAGCTGAATGAAGAATGGGGTTTACTAGGTACAGTGCTCTGAACACAGGAAACGCTCAATAAAAGTATGACTGAATGAAGAATGGGGGTTACGGGCGCTTGATACACTGCTCTGCACACAGGAAGCGCTCAATAAAGGTACGACTGAATGAGGAATGGGGTTTACGGGTGCTTAGTACAGCACTCTGCACACAGGAATCGCTCAATAAAAGTACGACTGAATGAATAATGGGGTTTACGGGCGCTTAGTACAGTGTTCTGCACAAAAGAAGCGCTCAATAAGTACGACTGAATGAAGAATGGGGTTTACGGGCGCTTAGCACAGTGGCTACATCTTCATGCCTCCTAAAGATGATTTCTTACATTGTCATTGGTAGGCATTTACTTAAAACGTTTGTCTGTGGGTTGTGATGAAACCAATCCAATAATCTGCTTTTAACGCCCAACTCCTCCTCTAAACTCCTTGTGGGCAGGGGTCACATCTACCAACTCTGTTGTACTGTACTGTCCAGAGCGTTTTGTACAGGGCTCTCCACAAAATAAGCGAGCGCTCAGTACATACTAGAGATCAATCGATAACCATCGATAGATAAGCAGTATGGCACAGGGTTGGGGTACGGGCCTGGGAGTCAGAAGGTTGGCTGCCAACGGGCCTGGGACTCAGAAGGTTTGCTGCCATTTGTCTGCTGCATAGGGAAAGAACACGGGCCTGGGAGTCAGGTAGCCATCTAGTCTTGGCTTGTTACCGCTTCAGCAGAACCCTTTAATTTTTGCCTCTTGATGGCTTCTGCTTAGTTACTCGGTTTTATGAAGAAAAATTGGATCTGCCACCTGCAGTATTGGGGAACATCCAGCTCACATCTACCAACTCTGTTGTACTGTACTCTCCGGAGCGTTTTGTACAGGGCTCACCCCAAAATAAGCGAGCGCTCAGTACATACCAGAGATCAATCGATACCCATGGACACATAAGCAGTATAGCATAGGGATAGGGCACGGGCCTGGGAGTCAGAAGCTTTGCTGCCATTTGTGCCCTGCATAGGGATAGAGCACGGGTCTGGGAGTCAGGTAGTCATCTAGAATCGGCTTGCTACCTTGTCAGCAGAACCTTTTAATTTTTGCCTCATGATGGCTTCTGCTTAGTTACTCGGTTTTATGAAAAAAAATTGGATCTACCACCTGCAGTATTGGGGAACATCCAGCTCCTCAATTTTACTCGCTTTTGGCCGGCTACATATCCGCCATACACTCCCTGGCCTGGAATGCCCAGCCCCACAAACCCACCAAGCTAGCTCTCTTCCTCCCTTAAAGCCCTACTGAGAGCTCAACTCCTCCAGGAGGCCTTCTCAGACTGAGCCCCCTCCTTCCTCTCCTCCTCCTCCCCCTCTCCATCCCTCCCGCCTTACCTCCTTCCCTTCCCCACAGCACCTGTATATATGTATATATGTTTGCACTTATTTATTACTCTATTTATTTATTTTACTTGTACATATCTATTCTATTTATTTTATTTTGTTAATATCAATCAATCAATCAATCAATCAATCGTATTTATTGAGCGCTTACTATGTGCAGAGCACTGTACTAAGTGCTTGGGAAGTACAAATTGGACTCGTTTTGTTTTGTTTTGTTCTCTTTCACTCCCTTCTAGAATGTGAGCCCACTGTTGGGTAGGGACCATCTCTATGTGTTGCCAACTTCTACTTCCCAAGCGCTTAGTACAGTGCTCTGCACACAGTAAGTGCTCCATAAATACGATTGATTGATTGATTGCTCTGCACACAGGAAGCGCTCAATAAAAATACGACTGAATGAAGAATGGGGTTTACGGGCGCTTGGTACAGTGCTCTGCACACAGGAAGCGCTCAATAAAAGTACGACTGAATGAAGAATGGGTTTACGGGCGCTTAGTACCGTGCTCTGCACACAGGAAGTGCTCAATAAAAGTACGACTGAATGAAGAATGGGGTTTACGGGCGCTTAGTACAGTGGCTACATTTTCATGCCTCCTAAAGATGATTTCTTACTTTGTCACTGACAGGCATTTACTTGAAATGCTTGTCTATGGGGTGTGATGAAACCAATTCAATAATCTGCTTTTAACGCCCAACTCCTCCTCTAAGCTCCTTGTGGCCAGGGGTCACATCTACCAACTCTGTTGTAGTGTACCCACCGGAGCGTTTCATACGGGGCTCTCCACAAAACAAGCAAGCGCTCAGTACATACCAGAGACCAATCGATAACCATCGATAGATAAGCAGTATGGCATATGGATAGGGCACGGACCTGGGAGTCAGAAGGTTTGCTGCCATTTGTCTGCTGCATAGGGATAGAGCACGGGCCTGGGAGTCAGAAGGTTTGCTGCCATTTGTCTGCTGCAGAGGGATAGAACACGGGCCTGGGAGTCAGGTAGCCATCTAGTCTCGGCTTGCTACCGCTTCAGCAGAACCCTTTAATTTTTGCCTCTTGATGGCTTCTGCTTAGTTACTCAGTTTTATGAAGAAAAATTGGATCTGCCACCTGTAGTATTGGGGAACATCCAGCTCCTCAATTTTACACGCTTTTGGCCCGCTACAAAACCGCCATACAGCCTCTGGCCTGGAATGCCTCTCCCCGCACACATCCGCCAAGCTAGCTCTCTTCTTCCCTTAAGGCCCTACTGAGAGCTAACCTCCTCCTGGAGGCCTTCTCAGACTGAGCCCCTCCTTCCTCTCTCCCTCCTCCCACTCTCCATCCCTTCCGCCTTACCTCCTTCCCTTCCCTACAGCACCTGTATTTATGGATATATGTTTGTACGTATTTATTACTCTATTTATTTATTTATTTCACTTGTACATATCTATTCTATTTATTTTATTTTGTTAATATGTTTTGTTTTTTTCTCTGTCACCCCCTTCTAGACTGTAAGCCCACTGTTGGGTAGGGACCGTCTCTATGTGTTGCCATCTTGTACTTCCCAAGTGCTTATTACAGTGCTCTGCAAACGGTAAGCGCTCAATAAATACGATTGATTGATTGATTGCTCTGCACACAGGAAGCGCTCAATAAAAGTACGACTGAATGAAGAATGGGGTTTAGGGGAGCTGGGTACAGTGCTCTGCATACAGGAAGCGCTGAATAAAAGTACGACTGAATGGAGAATCGTGTTTTCGGGCGCTAGGTACAGTGCTCTGCACACAGGAAGCGCTCAATAAAAGTACGACTGAATGAAGAATGGGGTTTACGGGCACATAGTACAGTGCTCTGCACACAGGAAACGCTGAATAAAAGTACGACTGAATGAAGAATGGGGTTTACGGGCACTTAGTACAGTGACTACATCTTCACGCCTCCTAAAGATGATTTCTTACATTGTCATTGGCAGGCATTTACTTAAAACGTTTATCTATGGGGTGTGATGAAACCAATCCAATAATCTGCTTTTAACGCTCAACTCCTCCTCTAAACTCCTTGTGGGCAGGGGTCACATCTACTAACTCTGTTGTACTGTACTCTCTGGAGCGTTTTGTACGGGGCTCTCCCCAAAATAAGCGAGCGCTAAGTACATACCAGAGATCAATCGATAACCATCGATAGATAAGCAGTATGGCATAGGGATAGGGTACGGGCCTGGGAGTCAGAAGGTTTGCTGCCATCAATCAATCAATCAATCAATCGTATTTATTGAGCGCTTACTATGTGCAGAGCACTGTACTAAGCGCTTGGGAAGTACAAATTGGAAACACATAGAGACAGTCCCTACCCAACAGTGGGCTCACAGTCTAAAAGTCTGCTGCATTTGTCTGCTGCATAGGGAAAGAGCACGGGCCTGGGAGTCAGAAGGTTTGCTGCCATTTGTCTGCTGCATAGGGATAGAACACGGGCCTGGGAGTCAGGTAGCCATCTAGTCTCGGCTTGCTACCGATTCAGCAGAACCCTTTAATTTTTGCCTCATGATGGCTTCTGCTTAGTTACTCGGTTATATGAAGAAAAATTGGATATGCCACCTGCAGTATTGGGGAACATCCAGCTCCTCAATTTTACTCGGTTTTGGCCACCACACACCCCCTGGCCTAGAACCCCCCCGCCCCACATCTGTCAAGCTAGGGCTCTTCCTCCCTTAAGGACCTAGCGAGAGCTCACCTCCTCCAGGAGGCCGTCTCAGACTGAGCCTCCTCCTTCCTTTCCCCCTCCTCCCCCTCTCCATCCCTCCTGCCTTACCTCCTTCCATTCCCCACAGCACCTGTATATATGTATATATGTCTGTACGTATTTATTACTCTATTTATTTTACTTGTACATATCTATTATATTTATTTAATTTTGTTAATACGTTTCGTTTTGTTCTCTGTCACCCCCTTCTAGACTGTGAGCCCACCGTTGGGTAGGGACCGTCTCTACGTGTTGCCACCTTGTACTTCCCAAGCGCTCAGTAAAGTGCTCTGTACAAAGGAAGCGCTCAATAAGTGCGACTGAATGAAGAATGGGGTTTACGGGCGCTTACTACAGTGGCTACATCTTCACACCTCCTAAAGATGATTTCTTACTTTGTCATTGGCAGGCATTTACTTCAAACGTTTGTCTGTGGGGTGTGATGAAACCAATCCAATAATTTGCTTTTAACGCCCAACTCCTCCTCTAAACTCTTTGTGGGCAGGGGTCACATCTACCAACTCTGTTGTAGTTTACCCTCCGGAGTGCTTTGTGCGGGGCTCTCCACAAGATGAGCGAGCGCTCAGTACATACCAGAGATCAATCGATAACCATCGATAGATAAGCAGTATGGCATAGGGTTAGGGTACGGGCCTGGGAGTCAGAAGGTTTGCTGCCATTTGTCTGCTGTATAGGGATAGAACATGGGCCTGGGAGTCAGAAGGTTTGCTGCCATTTGTCTGCTGCATAGGGATAGAACACAGGCCTGGGAGTCAGGTAGCCATCTAGTCACGGCTTGTTACCGCTTCAGCAGAACCCTTTAATTTGTGCCTCATGATGGCTTGTGCTTAGTTACTCGGATTTATGAAGAAAAATTGGATCTGCTACCTGCAGTACTGGGGAACATCCAGCTCCTTAATTTTACTCGCTTTTGGCCCACTACACATCCGCCATACACCCCCTGGCCAGGAATCCCGACCACCCCCCACAACCGCCAAGATAGGTCTCTTCCTCCCTTAAGGCCCTACTGAGAGCTCACCTCCTCCCAGAGGCCTTCTCAGACTGAGCCCCCAACTTCCTCTCCCCCTCCTCCCACTCTCCATCCCTCCCGCCTTATCTCCTTCCCTTCCCCACAGCACCTGAATATATGTATATATGTTTGTACGTATTTATTACTCTATTTATTTATTTAGTTTACATGGACATATCTATTCTATTTATTTTATTTTGTTAATAGGTTTTGTTTTGTTCTCTGTCACCGCCTTCTAGACTGTGAGCCCACTGATGGGGAGGGACCGTCTCTATGAGTTGCCAACTTGTACTTCCCAAGCGCTTAGTACAGTGCTCTGCAAACAGTAAGCGCTCAATAAATACGATTGATTGTTTGATTGATTGCTCTGTACACAGGAAGCGCTCAATAATAGTACGATTGAATGAAGAATGGGGTTTACGGGCGCTAGGTACAGTGCGCTGCACACAGGGAGCGCTCAATAAAAGTACGACTGCGTTGAGAATGGGGTTCTCGGGCACTAGGTACAGTGCTCTGCACACAGGAAGCGCTCAATAAAAGTGCGACTGAAGGAAGAATGGGGTTTACGGGCGCTTAGTCCAGTGCTCTGCACTCAGGAAGCGCTGAATAAAAGTACGACTGAATGAAGAATGGGGTTTACGGGCGCTTTGTACAGTGCTCTGCACACTGGAAGCGCTCAATAAAAGCACGACAATCAAGAATGGGGTTTACGAGCGCATAATACAGTGGCTCCATCTTCACGACTCCTAAAAATGATTTCTTATTTCGGCAGGCGTTTACTTAAAACGTGTGTCTGTGGGGTGTGATGAAACAAATCTAATAATCTGCTTTTAACGCCCAACTCCTCCTCTAAACTCCTTGTGGGCAGGGGTCACATCTACCAACTCTGTTGTAGTGTACCCTCCAGAGCGTTTTGTACGGGGCTCTCCACAAAATAAGCGAGCGCTCAGTACATGCCAGAGATCAATCGATAACCATCGATAGATAAGCAGTATGGCATAGGGATAGGGCACGGGCCTGGGAGTCAGAAGGGTTGCTGCCATTTGTCTGCTGCATAGGGATAGAGCATGGGCCTGGGAGTCAGAAGGTTTGCTGCCATTTGTCTGCTGCATTGGGATAGAGCACGGGCCTGGGAGTCATGTAAGCCATCTAGCCTTGACTTGCTACGGCTTCAGAAGAACACTTTAATTTTTGCCTCATGATGACTTCTGCTTAGTTACTCGGTTTTATGAAGAAAAATTGGATCTGGCACCTGCAGTATTGGGGAACATCCAGCCCCTTAATTGTACTCGCTTTTGTCCTGGTACATATCTGCCATATACCCCCTGGCCTAGAATGCCCCCCCCATCCCTGCCCCACATCCGCCAAGCTAGCTCTCTTCCTCCCTTCAAGGCCCTACTGAGAGCTCACCTCCACCAGGAGGCCTTCCTCTCCCCCTCCTCCCACTCTCCATCCCTCCCGCCTTACCTCCTTTCCTTCCCCACAACACCTGTACATATGTATATATGTTTGTACGTATTTATTACTCTGTTCATTCATTTATTTGACTTGTACATATCTATTCTATTTATTTTATTTTGTTAATGTGTTTTGTTTTGTTCTCCGTCACCCCCTTCTAGACTGTGAGCCCACTGTTGGGTACGGACCGTCTCTATGTGTTGCCAACTTGTACTTCCCAAGCGCTTAGTATAGTGCTCTGCACGCAGGAAGCGCTCAATAAATACGATTGATTGATAGATTGATTGCTCTGCACACAGGAAGCGCTCAATAAAAGTATGACTGAATGAAGAATGGGGTTTACGGGTGCTTAGTACAGTGCTCTGCACACGGGAAGCGCTCAATAAGTACGATTGTATGAAGAATGGGGTTTACGGGCATTCATTCATTCATTCATTCATTCAATCGTACTCATTGAGCGCTTACTGTGTGCGGAGCACTGTACTAAGCGCTTGGAAAGTCCAAGTGGGTAACATCTAGAGATGGTCCCTACCCGACAGCGGGCTCACACTCTAGTAGGGGGAGACGGACCACACAACCAAACATATTAACCAAATAAAAGAAATAGAATAGTAAATATATACAAGTATAATAAATAGAGTTATAAATCTGTACAAATATATATACAGGTGCTGTGGGGAGGGGAAGGAGGTAGGGCCGGGGAGATGGGGAGGGGGGAGAAAGGGGAGAAGAAGTGGGGAGCTCAGTGTGGGAAGGCCTCCTGGAGGAGGTGAGCTCTCAGTAGGTCCTTGAAGGGAAGAAGAGAGCTAGCATGGCGGATGTGCGGAGGGAGGGAATTCCGGGCCAGGGGGATGACGTGGGCCGGGGGTCGACGGCGGGACGGGCGAGAACGAGGCCCGGTGAGGAGGTGAGCGGCGGCAGAGGAGCGCAGGGTGCGGGCTGGGCTGGAGAACGAAAGAAGGGAGGTGAGGTAGGAGGGGGCAACGTGATTCAGTGCTTTACAATGGTAAGGGGTTTCTGTTTAATGCAGCTGGATGGGAAACTATTGGAGGTTCTTGAAAAGTGGAGAAGCGCCGATTTGACGGTTTTGTAGAATAACGGTCTGGACAGCAGAGTGAGTGGGCAGAAACAGGAGGCAGGGAGGCCAGAAAGGAGGCTGATGCAGTAATCAAGGCAGTGTAGGATAAGTGCTTGGATCAGTGGGGCTGCAGATTGAATGGAGAGGAAGGAGTGTCAGGATCCTCACTCTCAGTCTCCAGTTTCTCCCCTCTCCAGATGATACATCACTCTGCTGACAAGATGATTTTTCTAAAACCGACTGGCCACTTCTCACACACTTCCATTGGGTTGGGGTCATTCCTATCGACAACAAGTAGAAACTCCTGACCATTGGCTTTAAAGCACTCAATCAGCTTTCTTTTCTTTTCTCCTTTCCTTCCCTCCCTCTCTCTCCCTCTCTCCCATCCACTCCATTCTCCCACTACACCCCAATTGGTGGTCTTCACTCTTCTTAAGCTAACCTACTCTAAGTGCCTTATTCATGTATCTCCTGCTACACACTTCTTGCCCAGGCCTTCCCTGAAGCGAAGGACTTCGTCCCCTGTCAGTCAATAGTATTTATTGAGCACTTACTGTATGCAAAGCACTGTACTAAGCACTTGAGAGAGTACAATACAACAATAAACAGACAAATTCCCTGCCCACAGTGAGCTTCATGTCTGAAAAATGACAACTCTCACCAGCTTAAAAAGCCCTTCTGAAATCACATTTCCCTACGCAAGCCTTCTCTGTAAGCTCATCTGGACTGTAACCGTGTTTTGAGCAGGGAGCATATCTGCTAATTCTGTTGTACTGTACTCTCCCAAGTACTTAGTCCAGTGCTCTGCACATAGTAAGTGCTCAATAAATAGCATTGATTGATTGACTAATCTTTGTTATCCCCATATTACAGTCCCAAATTTTACTAAGCTCTTCTATGCCACTGGTGTATTTAAATTCCCACAACCCCCAAAGCATTTCCTTACACAACTTGTACAATCGTTAGTAAGTACTCAGCGCTCATTGTGAGCAGAGCACTGTACTAAGCACTTGAGAGAGTACAATCTTAAACATTCTCCTTTATCTGCCACGTAACTGTCTGTCCCCCCAGCTAGTCTATAAACCCCTTGGGGAGCAGGGATTGTAATTTCTAAATCTGTTTACTCTCCCAAGCACTTAGTAGACTGCTCTGCACATAGTAGTGACTCAACTGATAGTATTTTTATGGTATTTGTTCAGCTCTTACTATGTGCCAGGCATATAGTACTGATTAGTTGGCCGATTTGAGCAAAGGGAGAATGGGCTAAGGTCAATCAATCCACAATAAGAGATATTTATTGAGCACTTACTGTGTGCAGAGCACTGAACTAAGCACTTCTGAAGTTTCAATATAACAGTTATCAGGAACGTGCCCTGCCCACAGGGAGCTTACTATCTATCTAGAGAGGCGCTTACTATTTTATTAGCCAGGGCAGTCCCAGGCTGCCCGGGCAAATTTCAGAAAGGGGTCTTACTTATCCAGCAAAATAAAACTTAAGAAAAGGACTAGAACTGAGAAATTCTAATAGTTAAAATAACCTCAGTTACTTCTGTTTTGAAGTCCGTAAACCAGAGATGAATTTATCTCTCCAATTCCATTGCACCCTCCACTGTCACCAGGCATAGAGGCATGCAGGGGCTAGTGATTATCTTTTATTTCTCAGTTCAGTCCCTTTCCATTTTAGATCCCTGGATCGTCTTCTAGGCTCCGTCTACACCCACTCTTTTGGAGAACTCATTCACTTCCACGGCTTCAACTACCATCTCTGTGTGGATGATTCCCAAATCTACATCTGCATTCCTGACCTCACTCTTTCTGCAGTCTCACATTTCCTCCTGCCTCTGTAGGACACCTCTACATGGATATCCCATCAATGTCTCAAACTTAAACAGAGTTCCTCATTTTCCCACCATAACCCTCTCCTCCCCTTGACTTTCCCAGCACTGTAGACAGCACCTCCACACTCCCTGTCTCATAAGCCCATAACCTTGGCATTATCCTGGACTCACCTCTCTCATTCAACCCACACATTCAACCTTCACATCACCACTAAAATCCACCCTTTCCTCTCCATCCAAACCGATATGTTAATCCAAGACCTTTTCCTATCCCACCTTGATTACTGCATCAACTTTCTTGCTGACCTCCCTGCCTCCTTTCTCTCCTTACTCCAATCCATACTTTCTCTCCTTACTCCAATCCATACTTCACTCCATTGCCTGGGTCATTTTTCTACACAAAGGTTCAGTCCCTGTTTCCCCACTCCTCAAGAACCTCCAGTGATCACCCACCCACCTTTGCACCAAACAGAAACCCTTTACCGTGGAGTTTAAAAAGCACAATCGCCTTGCGCCTCCTACTTTACCTCTCGGATTTCCTACTACACCTTCTAGACGGTAAGCCCGTTGTTTGGTTGGGATTGTCTCTGTTGCTGAACTGTACTTTCCAAGCACTTAGTACAGTGCTCTGAACACAGTAAGCACTCAATAAATACGACTGAATGGATGAATCCCAGACCCCATGCTTCACTTCTCTAATGGTAACCTACTCACCGTAGCGTGATCTTGTCTGTATCTCCTCACCGGCATCTTCGCCACATCCTGTCTCTGGCCTGGAATTGCCCTCCCTCTTCATATCCGACAGACAATCACTCTTCCCACCTTCCAAGCATAACTGAAGGCACATCTTCTCCAAGAGGCCTTCCCCAACTAAGCCCTCATCTCCTCTTCATCCCACTCCCTTCTGTGTCCCCCTTGGACTTGGATCTGTATCCTTTAGTCAACCATTCCCCCAGCCCCAAGGCACTTATGTACACTTACCCTTCATTTATTCATCTGTATTCAACTAGACAAAAGGCAGACACACTGTAGCCTTGCTCTCTTTCTCCCAAGTCCCACCTCCCATTCTTCACCACTGGTTAGATTACAGTAGGTGCTGGCTACGACAACTCCGAAGATTTCTGAAAATTTCACCTTGCTTTGACCAAGAAACCCTTCTCTTCATCCCCATTCTCTTCTGTGTACACCGACACTTTGGGGAAACTGCACGGCCAGGACCAATTTCATTTCATCTCATGGTGCAGTAGATCAGGTACAGGCCTGGGAGTCAGAAAGCCATGAGTTCTAATCCTCACTCTACCACTCATCAGCTGGGTGACCATGGACAAGTTATTTAACTTCTCTGTGCCTCAGTTACCTCATCTGTAAAAAATGGGGATGAAGAATTGAGCCCACTGTGGGACAGGGACTGTGTCCGACTGTATTAACCTGTTCCTACCCCAGTGCTTAGAATGGGGCTTGGCACGTAGTAAGGGCTTAACAAGTACCATAGCTCTTATTAGGTGATTCTACCTCAACTGCCGGTATTTTTGAAGTGGGGATGCAGACACACACACACACACACACACACACACACACACACACACACACTCTCCCCACCCCCCCACCCCGAAGGTAGCAGCATTACTGACTTAAGAAGCCAAGTTTGCCCCAGTCAACAGCAATGGCAGTCGCCCATGGGGAATTTTTTTATGTGTGCTTTTATGATACGCTCACCATGTGCCAGACACTGTGCTAAGCGCTGGGGTGGATACAAGCTAATCACGTTGGACACAGTCCCTGTCCCCCACGGGGCTCACCATCTTCACCCCCATTTCCCAGATGAGAGAACTGAGGCCCAGAGAAGTGAAGTGACTCATCCGAAGTCACCCAGCAGTCAAGGGTAGGAACTGGGATTGGAACCCAGGTCTTCCTGACTCCCAGGCCCAGGCTCTAATAATAATGATGGTATTTGTTAAGTGCCTACTATGTGCCAAGCACTGTTCTAAGCACTGGGGTAGATACAAAGTAATCAGGTTGTCTCAAGTGGGGCTCACAGTCTTAATCCTCATTTTAAGAGATGAGGTAACTGAGGTGCAGGGAAGTGAAATGACTTGCCCAAAGTCACACAGCTGACAAGTGGAGGAGTCGGGATTACAACCCATGACCGCTGATTCCCAAGCAAGTGCTTGTTCCACTAAGCCACGGGCTCTAGCCACTGGGCCGCGCTGCTTTTGACGGATGGGACCCCCCGACGGCCATGGTGACCACAGCCGGGCCGCAGCGCCGGCCCTGAGGGCGGGGGCCTCAGTAGCCACCACAGTCTTCCCTGCCAGGGTCGGCGGGCCCCTTCAGGCTTCCCCCTGCGCCTGTCCACCTTGCGGAATGTTGTTCTTTCCCAAGCGCTTTGTGCAGTGCGTTGCAAACAGTAGGTGGTCAAGAGTACTTTTGACTGATTCCCATCCAGATGGCAAAGCTCCAGAAAAATCAGCTGGAGCAACACAAAATCTACAGAACAATGGATTCAAAAGCTAAATCCAAGAGGCGTAATCAAAGTAAAGCATGGACCGCTTAAAAAGAACCCTGCCTGTCCCATGAAGACCTAACCGGAAGAGAAATACTGCTGTAGATGTGGGTAAAAAAAAAATAAAAATCAATAGCTATTTGAAAGCCAATTTCTAGAGAGAATAAACATCTAAACGACAACGTGATTTCATTATTCATGAGAATTTCTTCAAGCTACAGCTTGCGTAGACAGTGGAGAAGCAGCTTGGCCTAGTGGCTAGAGCCCGGGCCTGGGAGTCAGGAGGACCTGGGTTCTAATCCCAGCTCCGCCACTTGTCTGCTGTGTGACCTTGGACAAGTCACTTCGCTTCTCTGGGCCTCAGTTCCCGCATCTGTTAAATGGGGATTAAGACTGTGAACCCCACGTGGGACAGAGACTGCGTCCAACCTGATTATCTTCCATCTACCCTAGCGCTTTGAACAGTGCTCGACACATAATCAATGCTTAACAAAGACGACCGTCATCATCGAAACAAAGTGACGTACGTCCAGTATGACGAAAGAGAACGTGGGCCGCGATTCCACCTCATTTTTCCAGCTGGTCAGTGGGAAATGAACCGCTGTGGCCTCATTAAGACAGAGGACCCCGTAGCTGCCGTCTCTCCGACACTCAGAGCGACCTTCAGGCGCTAAGCAAGTGGAACCGTCACCTCAGAAAGTTCCCGCAGACGGGCCCCGAGGCACCTTTTACAGCGATGGAACCGCCCGGCCCTACTTAAGGATGGCGACCACCGGGTCCTAATCCAAGACGGTGGCCCACTAGCCCTATTTGAAGATGGCGGCAGGATGGAAAGCCCCCATACGTGAGGAGTAAGTCGGGGTCCCAGAGCCAAGCTACATCAGATGATCGGTTGAAGGAGGGCTAAAAGGGGTGGGAGGGTGGTTAATAATAATGAGAATAATAATGATGGTATTTGTTAAGCGCTTACTATGTGCAAAACACTGTTCTAAGCACTGGGGTTGATATAAGGTAATGACGTTGTCCCACGTGGGGCTCACAGTCTAAATCCCCATTTTTTAGATGGGGTAACTGAGGCAGCGCTCAATAAATACGATTGAATGAACGAATGAATGAATGAATGAAGTGACTTGCCCTAAATCACACAGCTGATAAGTGGCAGAACCAGGATTAGAACCCACGACCTCTGACTCCCAAGCCCGGGCTCTTTCCATAGAGAAGCAGCGTGGCTCAGTGGAAAGAGCCCGGGCTTTGGGGTCAGAGGTCAAGGGGTCGAATCCCTGTTCTGCCAACTGTCAGCTGTGTGACTTTGGGTAGGTCAATTCACTTCTCTGTGCCTCAGTTCCCTCATCTGTAAAATGGGGATGCAGTCTGTGAGCCCCACGTGGGACAACCCGATCACCTTGTAACCTCCCCGGCGCTTCGAACACTGCTTTGCATATAGTAAGCACTTAATAAATGCCATTATTATTATTACTGAGCCACGCACTGCACTCTGTTTCTCAACAATCAATCAATCAATCAATCGTATTTATTGATCGCTTACTGTGTGCAAAGCACTGTACAACTGCGAGGCCCACGTCCTACCTCTGGCCTGGAATGCCCTCCCTCCACATATCCGCCAAACTAGCTCTCTTCCTCCCTTCAAAGCCCTCCTGAGAGCTCACCTCCTCCAGGAGGCCTTCCCAGACTGAGCCCCCCCTCCTCTGCTCCTCCTCTCCTCCCCATCGCCCCCTCCCCAAAGCACTTGTGTATATTTGTATGTATTTATTACTCTATTTTATTCGTGATTGTGCATATATCTATAATTCTATTTATTCTGAAGGTATTGACACCTGTCTACTTGGTTTGTTTTGTTGTCTTTACCCCCCTTCTAGACCGTGGGCCCGTTGCTGCTTGTCATACACAGGAGCTAGAGAAGACGGTACGCTCCTCCACTTTTCCACAGGAAGCGCTCAATAAGTACGATTGAATGAAGAATGGGGTTTACTGGCACTTACTGTGGTGCTCTGCACACGGGAAGTGCTCAATAAATACGAATGAATGAAGAATGGGGTTTACGGGCGCTTAGTACAGTGGTTACATCTTCACGCCTCCTAAAGATGATTTCTTACTTTGTCATTGGCAGGCATTTACTTAAAACGTTTGTCTGTGGGGTGTGACGAAACCAATCCAATAATCTGCTTTTAAAACCCAACTCCTCCTCTAAACTCCTTGTGGGCAGGGGTCACATGTACGAACTCTGTTGTAGTGTACCCTCCGGAGAGTTTTGTACGGGCTCTCCACAAAACAAGCGAGCGCTCAGTACATACCAGAGATCAATCGATAACCATGGATAGATAAGCAGTATAGCATACGGACAGGGCACGGGCCTGGGAGTCAGAAGGTTTGCTGCCATTTGTCTGCTGCATAGGGATAGAGCACGGGCCTGGAAGTCAGGTAGCCATCTAGTCTCGGCTTGCTACCGCTTCAGCAGAACCCTTCAATTTTTGCCGAATGATGGCTTCTGCTTTCTTACTCGGTTTTATGGAAAAAAAGTTGGATCTGGCATCTGAAGTATTGGGGAACATCCAGCTCCTCAATTTTGCTCACTTTTGGCCCGCTACAAATCCGCCATACACCCCCTGGCCTGGAATCCCTCCTCCCCCACCCCCCATATCTGCCAAGCTAGGTCTCCTCCTCCCTTAAGTCCCTACTGAGAGCTCACCTCCTGCAGGAGCCCTTCTCAGACTGAGCCCCCTCCTTCCTCTCCCCTTCCTACCCCTCTCCATCCCTTCCGCCTTACCTCCTTCTCTTCCCCACAGCACCTGTATATATGTATATATGTTTGTACGTATTTATTACTCTATTTATTTATTTATTTTACTTGTACATATCTATTCTATTTATTTTATTTTGTTACTATGTTTTGTTTTGTTCTCTGTCACCCCCTTCTAGACTGTAAGCCCACTGTTGGGTAGGGACCGTCTCTATGTGTTGCCATCTTGTACTTCCCCAGTGCTTATTACAGTGCGCTGCACACAGTAAGAGCTCAATAAATACGATTGATTGATTGATTGATTGCACTGCACACAGGAAGCGCTCAATAAAAGTACGAATAAATGAAGAATGGGGTTTACGGGCGCTAGGTACAGTGCTCTGCACACAGGAAGCGCTCAATAAAAGTACGACTGAATGGAGAATGGGGTTTTCGGGCGCTAGGTACAGTGCTCTGCACACAGGCAGCGCTCAATAAAAGTACAACTGAATGAAGAATGGGTTTACGGATGCTTAGTACAGTGCTCTGCACACAGGAAGCGCGCAATAGAAGTAAGACTGAATGAAGAATGGGGATTACGGGCACTTAGTACAGTGCTCTGCACACAGGAATCGCTCAATAAAAGTACGACTGAATGAAGAATGGGGTTTACAGGCGCTTA
The DNA here is from genome assembly GCF_015852505.1 of Tachyglossus aculeatus. Classification (NCBI taxonomy): domain Eukaryota; kingdom Metazoa; phylum Chordata; class Mammalia; order Monotremata; family Tachyglossidae; genus Tachyglossus; species Tachyglossus aculeatus. Next base: position 137,581,004 of record NC_052069.1, on the reverse strand, counting down.
GTACAGTGGCTACATCTTCACGCCTCCTAAAGATGATTTCTTACTTTGTCATTGGCAGGCATTTACTTAAAACGCTTGTCTGTGGGGTGTGATGAAACCAATCCAATAATCTGCTTTTAACGCCAAACTCCTCCTCTAAACTCCTTGTGGACAGGGGTCACATCTACCAACTCTGTTGTAGTGTACCTTCGGAGCGTTTTATACGAGGCTCTCCACAAAACAAGCGAGCGCTCAGTACATACCAGAGATCAATCGATAACCATCGATACATAAGCAGTATGGCATAGGGATAGGGTACGGGCCTGGGACTCAGAAGGTTTGCTGCCATTTGTCTGCTGCATAGGGATAGAGCACGGGCCTGGGAGCCAGAAGGCTTGCTGCCATTTGTCTGCTGCATAGGGATAGAGCACGGGCCTGGGAGTCAGGTAGCCATCTAGTCTCGGCTTGCTACCGCTTCAGCAGAACCCTTTAATTTTTGCCTCATGATGGCTTCTGCTTAGTTACTCGGTTTTATGAAAAAAAATTGGATCTACCACCAGCAGTATTGGGGAACATCCAGCATCTCAATTTTACACGCTTTTGGCCCACTACACATCCACCATACACTCACTGGCCTGGAATGCCCACCCCCCGACACCCACCAAGCTAGCTCTCTTCCTCCCTTAAGGCCCTACTGAGAACTCACCTCCTCCAGGAGGCCTTCTCAGACTTAGCACCCTCCTTCCTCTCCCCCTCCTCCCCCTCTCCATCAATCCCGCCTTACCTCCCTCCCTTCCCCACAGCACCTGCATATATGTATATATGTTTGTACGTATTTATTACTCTATTTATTTATTTATTTTACACGTTCTTATGTATTCTATTTATTTTATATTGTTAATATGTTTTGTTTTGTTCTCTGTCACCCTCTTCTAGACTGTGAGCCCACTGTTGGGTAGGGACCGTCTCTATGTGTTGCCATCTTGTACTTCCCAAGCGCTTAGTACAGTGCTCTGCACACAGTAAGCGCTCAAGCAATTTGATTGATTGATTGCTTTGCACACAGGAAGCGCTCAAGAAAAGTATGACTGAATGAAGAATGGGGTTTACTAGGTACAGTGCTCTGAACACAGGAAACGCTCAATAAAAGTATGACTGAATGAAGAATGGGGGTTACGGGTGCTTGATAGACTGCTCTGCAAACAGGAAGTGCTCAATAAAGGTACCACTGAATGAGGAAAGGGGTTTACGGGTGCTTAGTACAGTGCTCTGCACACAGGAATCGCTCAATAAAAGTATGACTGAATGAAGAATGGGGTTTACGGGCGCTTAGTACAGTGGCTACATCTTCATGCCTCCTAAAGATGATTTCTTACATTGTCATGGGTAGGCATTTACTTAAAACGTTTGTCTGTGCTGTGTGATGAAACCAATCCAATAATCTGCTTTTAACGCCCAACTCCTCCTCTAAACTCCTTGTGGGTAGGCGTCACATCTACCAACTCTGTTGTACTGTAGTCTCCGGAGCGTTCTTTACAGGGCTCTCCACAAAATAAGCGAGCGCGCAGTACATACCAGAGATCTATCGATAACCATCGATAGATAAGCAGTATGGCATAGGGTTAGGGTACGGGCCTGGGAGTCAGAAGGTTTGCTGCCATTTGTCTGCTGCATAGGGATAGAACACGGGCCTGGGAGTCAGAAGGTTTGCTGCCATTTGTCTGCTGCATACGGATAGAACACGGGCCTGGGAGTCAGGTAGCCATCTAGTCTCGGCTTGCTATCGTTTCAGCAGAACCCTTTAATTTTTTCCTCATGATGGCTTCTGCTTAGTTACTCGGTTTTAAGAAGAAAAATTGGATCTGCCACCTGCAGTATCGGGGAACATCCAGCTCCTCAATTTTGCTCGCTTTTGGCCCGCTACAAATCCGCCATACACCCTCTGGCCTGGAATCCCTCTCCCCCCCCGCCCGCCCCCATATCTGCCAAGCTAGGTCTCTTCCTCCCTTAAGGCCCTACTGAGAGCTCACCTCCTCCAGGAGGCCTTCTCAGACTGAGCCCCCTCCTTCCTCTCCCCCTCCTCCCACTCTCCATCCCTCCCGCCTTACCTCCTTCCCTTCCCCACAGCACCTGTATATATGTATATATGTTTGTACGTATTTATTACTCTATTTATTTATTTATTTTACATGGACATATCTATTCTATTTATTTTATTTTGTTAATATGTTTTGTTTTGTTCTCTGTCACCCCCTTCTAGACTGTGAGCCCAATGCTGGGTAGGGACCGTCTCCATGAGTTGCCAACTTGTACTTCCCATGCGCTTAGTACAGTGCTCTGCATACAGTAAGCGCTCAATAAATACGACTGATTGATTGATTTATTTCTCTGTACACAGGAAGCGCTCAATAAAAGTACGACCGAATGAAGAATGGGGTTTACGGGCGCTAGGTACAGTGCGCTGAACACAGGGAGCGCTCAATAAAACTACGACTGAGTGGAGAATAGGGTTTTCGGGCACTAAGTGCAGTGCTCTGCACACAGGAAGCGCTGAATAAAAGTACGACTGAATGAAGAATGGGGTTTACGGGCGCTATGTACAGTTCTCTGCACACTGGAAGCGCTCAATGAAAGTACGACAATCAAGACTGGGGTTTACGGGTGCTTAGTACAGTGGCTCCATATTCACACCACCTAAAAATGATTTCTTACTTTGGCAGGCATTTACTTAAAACGTTTGTCTGTGGGGTGTGATGAACCCAATCCAATAATCTGCTTTCAAGGCCCAACTCCTCCTCTAAGCTCCTTGTGGGCAGGGGTCATATATCTACCAACTCTGTTGTAATGTACCCTCCGGAGCCTTTTGTACGGGGCTCTCCACAAAACAAGCGAGCGCTCATTACATACCAGAGATCAATCGATAACCATCGATAGATAAGCAGTATGGCATAGGGATAGGGTACGGGCCTGGGAGTCAGAAAGTTTGCTGCCATTTGTCTGCTGCATAGGGATAGAACACGGGCCTGGGAGTCAGAAGCTTTGCTGCCATTTGTCTGCTGCATAGGGATAGAACACGGGCCTGGGAGTCAGGTAGCCATCTAGTCTCGGCTTGCTACCGCTTCAGCAGAACCCTTTAATTTTTGCCTCTTGATGGCTTCTGCTTAGTTACTCGGTTTTATGAAGAAAAATTGGATCTGCCACCTGCAGTATTGGGGAACATCCAGCTCCTCAATTTTACTCGCTTTTGGCCCGCTACAAATCCGCCATACACCCCCTGGCCTGGAATCCCTCTTCCCGCACACATCTGCCAAGCTAGCTCTCTTCTTCCCTTAAGGCTCATCTCCTCCTGGAGGCCTTCTCAGACTGAGCCCCTCCTTCCTCTCTCCCTCCTCCCCCTCTCCATCCCTCCCGCCTTACCTCCTTCCCTTCCCTACAGCACCTGTATTTATGGATATATGTTTGTACGTATTTATTACTCTATTTATTTATTTATTTCACTTGTACATATCTATTCTATTTATTTTATTTTGTTAATATGTTTTGTTTTTTTCTCTGTCACCCCCTTCTAGACTGTAAGCCCACTGTTGGGTAGGGACCGTATCTATGTGTTGCCATCTTGTACTTCCCAAGCGCTTATTACAGTGCTCTGCACACAGTAAGCGCTCAATAAATACGATTGATTGATTGAATGCTCTGCACACAGGAAGCGCTCACTAAAAGTACAACTGAATGAAGAATGGGGTTTAGGGGAGCTGGGTACAGTGCTCTGCAGACAGGAAGCGCTGAATAAGAGTACGACTGAATGGAGAATGGTGTTTTCGGGCGCTAGGTACAGTGCTCTGCACACAGGAAGCGCTCAATAAAAGTACGACTGAATGAAGAATGGGGTTTCCGGGCACATAGTACAGTGCTCTGCACACAGGAAACGCTGAATAAAAGTACGACTGAATGAAGAATGGGGTTTACGGGCGCTTAGTACAGTGACTACATCTTCACGCCTCCTAAAGATGATTTCTTACTTTGTCATTGGCAGGCATTTACTTAAAACGCTTGTCTATGGGGTGTGATGAAACCAATCCAATAATCTGCTTTTAACGCCCAACTCCTTCTCTAAACTCCTTGTAGGCAGGAGTCACATCTACCAACTCCGTTGTAGCGTACCCGCTGGAGCGTTTTCTACGGGGCTCTCCGCAAAATAAGCGAGAGCTCAGTACATACCAGAGATCAATCGATAACCATCGATAGATAAGCAGTATGGCATAGGGATAGGGTACGGGCCTGGGAGTCAGAAGGTTTGCTGCCATTTGTCTGATGCATAGGAATAGAGCACGGGCCTGGGAGTCAGGTAGCCATCTAGTCTTGGCTTGCTACCGCTTCAGCAGAACCCTTTAATTTTTGCCTCATGATGGCTTCTGCTTAGTTACTTGGTTTTATGAAGAAAAATTGGATCTGCCACCTGCAGTATTAGGGAACATCCAGCTCCTCAATTTTACTCCCTTTTGGCCCGCTACACATCCGCCATTCACCCCCTGGCCTGGAATGTCCCCCCACCTCTCCACATCCACCAAGCTAGCTCTCTTCCTCCCTTCAAGGCCCTATTGAGAGATCACCTCCTCCAAGAGGCCTTCTCAGACTTAGCCCCCTCCTTCCTCTCACCCTCTTCCGCCTCTTCATCCCTCCCACCTTACCTCCTTCCCTTCCCCACAGCACCTGTATATATGTATATATGTTTGTACATATTTTTTACTCTATTTATTCATTTATTTTACTTGTACATATCTATTCTATTTATTTTATTTTGTTAATATGTTTTGTTTTGTTCTCTGTCACCCCCTTCTACAATGTGAGCCCTCTGTTCGGTAGGGACTGTCTCTACGCGTTGCTAACTTGTACTTCCAAAGCGCTTAGTACAGTGCTCTGCACACAGTAAGCGCTCAATAAATACGATTGATTGATTGATTGATTGCTCTGCACACAGGAAGCGCTCAATAAAAGTACGACTGAATGAAGAATGGGGTTTACGGGCGCTTAGTACAGTGCTCTGCACACAGGAAGCGTTCAATAAAAGTACAACTTAAAGAAGAATGGGGATTACGGGCGCTTAGTACAGTGCTGTGCACAGAGGAAGCGCTCGATAAAAGTACGACTGAATGAAGAAAGGGATTTATGGGTGCTTAGTACAGTGCTCTGCAAACAGGAAGCGCTCAATAAAAGTATGACTGAAAGAAGAATGGGGTTTACGGGCACCTATGAAACCAATCCAATAATCTCCTTTTAACGCCCAACTCCTCGTCTAAACTCCTTGTGGGCAGGGGTCACAAGTACCAACTCTGTTGTAGTGTACCTTCCAGAGCATTTTGTACGGGGCTCTCCGCAAAATAAGCGAGCGTTCAGTACATACCAGAGATCAATCGATAACCATCGACAGATAAGCAGTATGGCGTAGGGATAGGGTACGGGCCTGGGAGTCAGAAGGTTTGCTGCCATTTGTCTGCTGCATAGGGATAGAGCACGGGCCTGGGAGTCAGAAGGTTTGCTGCCATTTGTCTGCTGCATAGGGATAGAGCACGGGCCTGGGAGTCAGGTAGCCATCTAGTCTCGGCTTGCTACCGCTTCAGCAGTACTCTTTAATTTTTGCCTCATGATGTCTTCTGCTTAGGTACTCGGTTTTATGAAGAAAAATTGGATCTGCCACCTGCAGTATTGGGGAACACCCAGCTCCTCAATTTTACTCGCTTTTGGCCCGCTACAAATCCGCCATTCGCCCCCTGGCCTGGAATCCCTCCCCCCACCCCCCACCCCACCCCCTGCCAGCCGCCAAGCTAGATCTGTTCCTCCCTTAGAGCCCTACTGAGAGCTCAACTCCTCCTGGAGGCCTTCTCAGACTGAGCCCCCTCCTTCTTCTCCCCCTCCTCCCACTCTCCATCCCTCCTGCCTTACCTCCTTCCCTTCCCTACAGCACCTGTATATATGTATATATTTTTATACGTATTTATTACTCTATTTATTAATTTATTTTACTCGTACATATCTATTCTATTTATTTTAGTTTGTTAATATGTTTTGTTTCGTTCTCTGTCACCCCCTTCTAGACTATGAGCCCACTGTTGGATAGGGACTGTCACTATGTATTGCTAAATTGTACTTCCCAAGCGTTTAGTACAGTGCTCTGCACACAGTAAGCACTCAATAAATACGATTGATTGATTGATTGATTTCTCTGCACACAGGAAGCGCTCAATAAAAGAACGACTGAATGGAGAATGGGGTTTACGGGCGCTAGGTACAGTGCTCTGCACACAGAAAGCGCTCAATAAAAGTACGACTTAATGAAGAATGGGGTTTATGGGCGCTAGGTACAGTGCTCTGCACACATGAAGCGCTCAATAAAAGTACAACTGAATGAAGAATGGGGTTTAAGGGCGCATAGTACAGTGCTCTGCACACAGGAAGCCTTCAGTAAAAGTACGACTGAATGAAGAATGGGGTTTACGGGCGCTTAGTACAGTGCTCTGCACACAGGAAGCGCTCAATAAAAGTACGACTGAATGAAGAATGGGGTTTACGGGCAATTAGTACAGTGCTCTGCACAAAGGAAGCGCTCAATCAGTGCGACTGAATGAAGAATGGGGTTTACGGGCCCTTAGTACAGTGGCTACATCTTCACGCCTCCTAAAGATGATTTTTTACTTTGTCATTGGCAGGCATTTATTAAAACGTTTGTCTGTGAGGTGTGATGAAACCAATCCAATAATCGGCTTTTAACGCCCAACTCCTCCTCTAAACTCCTTGTGGGCAGGGGTCACATCTACCAACTCCGTTGTAGTGTACCCTCGGGATCGTTTTGTACGGGGCTCTCCGCAAAATAAGCGAGCGCTCAGTACATACCAGAGATCAATCGATAACCATCGATAGATAAGCAGTATGGCATAGGGATTAGGGTACGGGCCTGGGAGTCAGAAGGTTTGCTGCCATTTGTCTGCTGCATAGGGATAGAACACGGGCCTGGGAGTCAGGTAGCCATCTAGTCTCGGCTTGCTACCGCTTCAGCAGAACCCTTTATTTTTTGCCTCATGATGGCTTCTGCTTAGTTACTCGGTTTTATGAAGAAAAATTGTATCTGCCACCTGCAGGATTGGGGAACATCCAGGTCCTCAATTTTACTCGCTTTTGCCCACTACACATCCACCATACACTCCCTGGCCTGGAATGCCGCACCCCCCCCCCTCCCCCCGATATCCACCAAGCTAGCTCTCTTCCTCCCTTAAGGCCCTACTGAGAGCTCACCTTCTCCAGGAGGCCTTCTCAAACTGAGCCCCCTCCTTGGCCTCCCCCTTCTCCCCCTCTCCTTCCCTTCCCTCCTTCCCTTCCCCACAGCACCTGTACAGATGTATATATGTTTGTACGTATTTATTACTCTATTTATTTATTTATTGTTCTTCTTCTTAACTATTCTATTTATTTTATCATGTTAATATGTTTTGTTTTGTTCTCTGTCACCCACTTCGAGACTGTGAGCCCACTATTGGGCAGGGCCCGTCTCTATATGTTGCCAACTTGTACTTCCCAAGCGCTTAGTACAGTGCTCTGTACACAGTAAGCGCTCAATAAATACGATTGATTGATTGATTGCTTTGCACACAGGAAGCGCTCAATAAAAGTATGACTGAATGAAGAATGGGGTTTACTAGGTACAGTGCGCTGAACACAGGAAACGCTCAATAAAAGTATTACTGAATGAAGAACGGGGGTTACGGGCGCTTGATACACTGCTCTGCACACAGGAAGCGCTCAATAAAGGTACGACTGAATGAGGAATGGGGTTTACGGGTGCTTAGTACAGCACTCTGCACACAGGAATCGCTCAATAAAAGTACGACTGAATGAATAATGGGGTTTACGGGCGCTTAGTACAGTGTTCTGCACAAAGGAAGCGCTCAATAAGTACGACTGAATGAAGAATGGGGTTTACGGGCACTTAGTACAGTGGCTACATCTTCATGCCTCCTAAAGATGATTTCTTACATTGTCATTGGTAGGCATTTACTTAAAACGTTTGTCTGTGGGGTGTGATGAAACCAATCCAATAATCTGCTTTTAATGCCCAACTCCTCCTCTAAACTCCTTGTGGGCAGGGGTCACATCTACCAACTCTGTTGTACTGTACTCTCCAGAGCGTTTTGTACAGGGCTCTCCACAAAATAAGCGAGCGCTCAGTACATACTAGAGATCAATCGATAACCATCGATAGATAAGCAGTATGGCATAGGGTTGGAGTACGGGCCTGGGAGTCAGAAGGTTGGCTGTCAACGGGCCTGGGACTCAGAAGGTTTGCTGCCATTTGTCTGCTGCATAGGGAAAGAACACGGGCCTGGGAGTTAGGTAGCCATCTAGTCTCGGCTTGCTACCGCTTCAGCAGAACCCTTTAATTTTTGCCTCATGATGGCTTCTGCTTAGTTACTCGGTTTTATGAAGAAAAATTGGATCTGCCACCTGCAGTATTGGGGAACATCCAGCTCACATCTACCAACTCTGTTGTACTGTACTCTCCGGAGCGTTTTGTACAGGGCTCTCCCCAAAATAAGCGAGCGCTCAGTACATACCAGAGATCAATCGATAACCATGGACACATAAGCAGTATAGCATAGGGATAGGGCACGGGCCTGGGAGTCAGAAGCTTTGCTGCCATTTGTGCCCTGCATAGGGATAGAGCACGGGTCTGGGAGTCAGGTAGCCATCTAGAATCGGCTTGCTACCTTGTCAGCAGAACCTTTTAATTTTTGCCTCATGATGGCTTTGGCTTAGTTACTCGGTTTTATGAAAACAAACTTGGATCTACCACCTGCACTATTGGGGAACATCCAGCTCCTCAATTTTACTCGCTTTTGGCCCACTACACATCCGCCATACACTCCCTGGCCTGGAATGCCCAGCCCCCCAAACCCGCCAAGCTAGCTCTCTTCCTTCCTTAAGGCCCTACTGAGAGCTCACCTCCTCCAGGAGGCCTTCTCAGACTGAGCCCCCTCCTCTTCTCCTCCTCTTCCCCCTCTCCATCCCTCCCGCCTTACCTCCTCCCTTTCCCCACAGAACGTGTATATATGTATATACGTTTGCACTTATTTATTACTCTATTTATTTATTTATTTTACTTGTACACATCTATTCTATTTATTTTATTTTGTTAATATGTTTTGTTTTGTTCTCTTTCACCCCCTTCTAGAAGGTGAGCCCACTGTTGGGTAGGGACCATCTCTATGTGTTGCCAACTTGTACTTCCCAAGCGCTTAGTACAGTGCTCTGCACATAGTAAGCGCTCCATAAATACAATTGATTGATTGATTGATTGCTCGGCACACAGGAAGCGCTCCATAAAAGTACGACTGAATGAAGAATGGGGTTTACGGATGCTTGGTACAGTGCTCTGCACACAGGAAGCGCTCAATAAAAGTACGACTGAATGAAGAATGGATTTACGGGCGTTTGGTACCGTGCTCTGCACACAGAAAGTGCTCAATAAAAGTACGACTGAAAGAAGAATGGGGTTTACGGGCGCTTAGTACAGTGGCTACATTTTCATGCCTCCTAAAGATGATTTCTTACTTTGTCATTGGCAGGCATTTATTAAAACGTTTGTCTATGGGGTGTGATGAAACCAATCCAATAATATGCTTTTAACGCCCAACTCCTCCTCTAAGCTCCTTGTGGGCAGGGGTCACATCTACCAACTCTGTTGTAGTGTACCCACCGGAGCGTTTCATACGGGGCTCTCCACAAAACAAGCGAGCGCTCAGTACATACCAGAGATCAATCGATAACCATCGCTAGATAAGCAGTATGGCATACGGATAGGGCACGGACCTGGGAGTCAGAAGGTTTGCTGCCATTTGTCTGCTGCATAGGGATAGAGGACAGGCCTGGGAGTCAGAAGGTTTGCTGCCATTTGTCTGCTGCACAGGGATAGAACACGGGCCTGGGAGTCAGGTAGCCATCTAGTCTCGGCTTCCTACCGCTTCAGCAGAACCCTTTAATTTTTGCCTCATGATGGCTTCTGCTTAGTTACTCGGTTTTATGAAGAAAAATTGGATCTGCCACCTGCAGTATTGGGGAATATCCAGCTCCTCAATTTTACTCGCTTTAGGCCCGCTACACATCCGCCATACACCCCCTGGCCAGGAATCCCGATCCCCCCCACAACCGCCAAGATAGGTCTCTTCCTCCCTTAAGGCCCTACTGAGAGCTCACCTCCTCCCGGAGGCCTTCTCAGACTGAGCCCCCAACTTCCTCTCCCCCTCCTCCCACTCTCCATCTCTCCCGCCTTATCTCCTTCCCTTCCCCACAGCACCTGAATATATGTATATATGCTTGTACGTATTTATTACTCTATTTATTTATTTAGTTTACATGGACGTATCTATTCTATTTAATTTATTTTGTTAATATGCTTTGTTTTGTTCTCTGTCACCGCCTTCTAGACTGTGAGCCCACTGATGGGGAGGGACCGTCTCTATGAGCTGCCAACTTGTACGTCCCAAGCGCTTAGTACAGTGCTCTGCAAACAGTAAGCGCTCAATAAATACGATTGTTTGATTGATTGCTCTGTACACAGGAAGCGCTCAATAATAGTACGATTGAATGAAGAATGGGGTTTACGGGCGCTAGGTACAGTGCGCTGCACACAGGGAGCGCTCAATGAAAGGACGACTGAGTGGAGAATGGGGTTCTCGGGCAATAGGTACAGTGCACTGCACACAGGAAGCGCTGAATAAAAGTTCGACTGAATGAAGAATGGGGTTTACGGGCGCTTTGTACAGTGCTCTGCACACTGGAAGCGCTCAATAAAAGCACGACAATCAAGAATGGGGTTTACGGGCGCTTAGTATAGTGGCTCCATTTTCACGACTCCTAAAAATGATTTCTTACTTTGGCAGGCATTTACTTAAAACGTGTGTCTGTGGGGTGTGATGAAACAAATCCAATAATCTGCTTTTAACGACCAACTCCTCCTCTAAGCTCCTTGGGGGCAGGGGTCATATCTACCAACTCTGTTGTAGTGTACCCTCCGGAGTCTTCTGTACGGGGCTCTCCACAAAGCAAGCGAGCGCTCAGTACATACCAGAGATCAATCGATAACCATCGAAAGATAAGCAGTATGGCATAGGGATAGGGTACTGGCCTGGGAGTCAGTAGGTTTGCTGCCATTTGTCTGCTGCATACGGATAGAGCACAGGCCTGGGAGTCAGAAGGTTTGCTGCCATTTGTCTGCTGCAGAGGGATAGAACACGGGCCTGGGAGTCAGGTAGCCACCTAGTCTCGGCTTGCTACGGCTTCAGCAGAACCCTTTAATTTTTGCCTCATGATGGCTTCTGCTTAGTTACTCGGGTTTATGAAGAAAAACTCGATCTGGCACCTGCAGTATTGGGGAACATCCAGCTCCTCAATTTTACTCAATTTTGGCCCGCTACAAATCCGACATACACCCCATGGCCTGGAATCCCTCCCCCCCAGCATCCGCCAAGCTAGCTCTCTTCCTCCCTTAAGGTCCTACTGAGAGCTCACCTCCTCCAGGAGGCCTTCTCAGACATAGCCCCCTTTTTCCTCTCCCCCTCCTCCCCCTCTCCATCCCACCCGCCTTACCTCCATCCCTTCCCCACAGCACCTGTACAGATGTATATATGTTTGTACGTATTTATTACTCTATTTATTTATTTATTGTTCTTCTTCTTAACTATTCTATTTATTTTATCATGTTAATATGTTTTGTTTTGTTCTCTGTCACCCACTTCGAGACTGTGAGCCCACTATTGGGCAGGGCCCGTCTCTATATGTTGCCAACTTGTACTTCCCAAGCGCTTAGTACAGTGCTCTGCACACAGTAAGCGCTCAATAAATATGATTGATTGATTGATTGCTTTACACACAGGAAGCGCTCAATAAAAGTATAGCTGAATGAAGAATGGGGTTTACTAGGTACAGTGCTCTGAACACAGGAAACGCTCAATAAAAGTATGACTGAATGAAGAATGGGGGTTACGGGCGCTTGATACACTGCTCTGCACACAGGAAGTGCTCAATAAAGGTACGACTGAATGAGGAATGGGGTTTACGGGCGCTTAGTACAGTGGCTACATCTTCATGCCTCCTAAAGATGATTTCTTACATTGTCATTGGTAGGCATTTACTTAAAACGTTTGTCTGTGGGGTGTGATGAAACCAATCCAATAATCTGCTTTTAACGCCCAACTCCTCCTCTAAACACCTTGTGGGCAGGGGTCACATCTACCAACTCTGTTGTATTGTACTCTGCAGAATGTTTTGAACAGGGCTCTCCACAAAATAAGTGAGCGCTCAGTACATACTAGAGATCAATCGATAACCATTGATAGATAAGCAGTATGGCATAGGGTTGGGGTACGGGCCTGGGAGTCAGAAGGTTGGCTGCCAACGGGCCTGGGACTCAGAAGGTTTGCTGCCATTTGTCTGCTGCATAGGGATAGAACACGGCCCTGGGAGTCAGGTAGCCATCTAGTCTCGGCTTGCTACCGCTTCAGCAGAACCCTTTAATTTTTGCCTCATGATGGCTTCTGCTTAGTTACTCGGTTTTATGAAGAAAAATTGGATCTGCCACCTGCAGTATTGGGAAACATCCAGCTCACATCTACCAACTCTGTTGTACTGTACTCTCCGGAGCGTTTTGTACAGGGCTCTCCCCAAAATAAGCGAGCGCTCAGTACATACCAGAGATTAATCGATAACCATGGATAGATAAGCAGTATAGCATAGGGATAGGGCACGGGCCTGGGAGTCAGAAGCTTTGCTCCCATTTCTGTGCTGCATAGGGATACAGCACGGGTCTGGGAGTCAGGTAGCCATCTAGAATCGGCTTGCTACCTTGTCAGCAGAACATTTTAATTTTTGCCTCATGATGGCTTCGGCTTAGTTACTCGGTTTTATGAAAAAAAAATTGCATCTACCACCTGCAGTATTGGGGAACAATCAGCTCCTCAATTTTACTCGCTTTTGGGCCGCTGCACATCCGCCATACACTCCCTGGCCTGGAATGCCCAGCCCCCCAAACCCGCCAAGCTAGCTCTCTTACTCCCTTAAGGCCCTACTGAGAGCTCACCTCCTCCAGGAGGCCTTCTCAGACTGAGCCCCCTCCTTCCTCTCCTCCTCCTCCCCCTCTCCATCCCTCCCGCCTTACCTCCTTCCCTTCCCCACAGCACCTGTATATATGTATATATGTTTGCACTTATTTATTACTCTATTTATTTATTTATTTTACTTGTACATATCTATTCTATTTATTTTATTTTGTTAATATGTTTTGTTTTGTTCTCTTTCACCCCCTTCTAGAATGTGAGCCCACTGTTGGGTAGGGACCATCTCTATGTGTTGCCAACTTGTACTTCCCAAGCGCTTAGTACAGTGCTATGCACACAGTAAGCGCTCCATAAATACGATTGATTGATTGATTGCTCGGCACACAGGAAGCGCTCCATAAAAGTACGACTGAATGAAGAATGGGGTTTACGGGCGCTTGGTACAGTGCTCTGCACACAGGAAGCGCTCAATAAAAGTACGACTGAATGAAGAATGGGTTTACGGGCGCTTAGTACCGTGCTCTGCACACAGGAAGTGCTCAATAAAAGTAAGACTGAATGAAGAATGGGGTTTACGGGCGCTTAGTACAGTGGCTACATTTTCATGCCTCCTAAAGATGATTTCTTACTTTGTCATTGGCAGGCATTTACTTGAAACGTTTGTCAATGGGGTGTGATGAAACCAATACAATAATATGCTTTTAACGCCCAACTCCTCCTCCAAGCTCCTTGTGGGCAGGGGTCACATCTACCAACTCTGTTGTAGTGTACCCACCGGAGCGTTTCATACAGAGCTCTCCACAAAACAAGCGAGTGCTCAGTACATACCAGAGATCAATCGATAACCATCGCTAGATAAGCAGTATGGCATACGGATAGGGCACGGACCTGGGAGTCAGAAGGTTTGCTGCCATTTGTCTGCTGCATAGGGATAGAGCATGGGCCTGGGAGTCAGGTAGCCATCTAGTCTCGGCTTCCTACCGTTTCAGTAGAACCCTTTAATTTTTGCCTCATGATGGCTTCTACTTAGTTACTCGGTTTTATGAAGAAAAACTGGATCTGGCACCTGCAGTATTGGGGAACATCCAGCTCCTCAATTTTACTCGCTTTTGACCCGCTACACATCCGCCATACACCCCCTGGCCTGGAATTCCCCCCACCCCCACCCCACATCTGCCAAGCTAGCTCTCTTCCTCCCTTCAAGGCCCTACTGAGAGCTCACCTCCTCCAGGAGGCCTTCTCAGACTGAGCCCCCTCCTTCCTCTCCCCCTCCTCCCCCTCTCCAACCCTCCCGCCTTACCTCCTTCCCTTCCCCACAGCACCTGTATATATGTATATATGTTTGTATGTATTTATTACTCTATTTATTTATTTCATTTTGTTAATATGTTTTGTTTTGTTCTCTGTCACCCTCTTCTAGACTGTGAGCCCACTGTTGGGTAGGGACCATCTCTATATGTTGCCAACTTGTACTTCCCAAGCGCTTAATACAGTGCTGTCCACACAGTAAGCGCTCAATAAATACGATTGATTGACTGATTGCTTTGCACACAGGAAGCGCTCAATAAAAGTATGACTGAATGAAGAATGGGGTTTACTAGGTACAGTGCACTGAACGCAGGGAGCGCTTAATAGAAGTATGATTGAATGGACAATGAGGGTTACAGGCGCTTGATACACTGCTGTGCACACAGGAAGCGGTCAATAAAGGTACGACTGAATGAGGAACGGGGTTTACGGGCGCTTAGTACATTCTTCTGCACAAAGGAAGCGCTCAATAAGTACGACTGAATGAAGAATGGGGTTTACGGGCACTTCGGATAGTGGCTACATCTTCACGCCTCCTAAAGATGATTTCTAACATTGGCATTGGCAGGCATTTACTTAAAACGTTTGTCTGTGGGGTGTGATGAAACCAATCCAATAATCTGCTTTTAATTCCCAACTCCTCCTCTAAACTCCTCGTGGGCAGGGGTCACATCTATCAACTCTGTTGTACTGTACTCTCCGGAGCGTTTTGTACAGGGCTCTCCACAAAATAAGCGAGCGCTCAGTACATACCAGAGATCAAAAGATAACCATCGAGAGATAAGCAGTATGGCATAGGGATAGGGTACGGGCCTGGGAGTCAGAAGGTTTGCTGCCATTTGTCTGCTGCATAGGGATAGAGCACGGGCCTGGGAGTCAGAAGGTTTGATGCCATTTGTCTGCTGCAGAGGGATAGAACACGGGCCTGGGAGTCAGGTAGCCATCTAGTCTCGGCTTGCTACCGCTTCAGCAGAACCCTTTAATTTTTGCCTCATGATGGCTTCTGCTTAGTTACTCGGTTTTTTGAAGAAAAACTGGATCTGGCACCTGCAGTATTGGGGAACATCCAGCTCCTCAATTTTACTCACTTCTGGCCCGCTACACATCCGCCATACACCCCCTGGTCTAGAATCCCTCCCCACCCCCACATCCGCTAAGCTATTAAGGCCCTACTGAGAGCTCAACTCCTTCCGGAGGCCTTCTCAGACTGAGACCCCTCCTTCCTCTCCCCCTCCGCCCACTCTCCATCCCACCCGCCTTACCTCTTTCCCTTCCCCACAGCAACTGTATATATGTATATATGTTTGTACGTATTTATTACTCTATTTATTTATTTTACCTGTACATATCTATTCTATTAATTTTATTTTGTTAGTATGTTTTGTTTTTTTCTGTCACCCTCTTCTAGACTGTAAGCCCACTGTTGGGTAGGGAACGTCTCTATGTCTTGCCATCTTGTACTTCCCAGGCGCTTATTACAGTGCTCTGCACACAGTAAGCACACAATAAATACGATTGATTGATTGATTGATTGATTGATTGATTGCTCTGCACACAGGAAGCGCTCAATAAAAGTACGACTCAATGAAGAATGGGGTTCACGGGTGCTAGGTACAGTGCTCTGCACACAGGAAGCGCTCAATAAAAGTATGACTGAATGAAGAATGGGGTTTACGGGAGCTTAGTACAGTGCTCTGCACACAGGAAGCGCTCAATAAAAGTACGACGGAATGAAGAATGGGGTTTACGTGCGCTTAGTACAGTGGCTACATCTTCACGCCTCCTAAAGATGATTTCTTACTTTGTCATTGGCAGGCATTTACTTCAAACGTTTGTCTATGGGGTGTGATGAAACCAATCCAATAATCTGCTTTTAACGCCCAACTCCTCCTCTAAACTCCTTGTGGGCAGGGGTCACATCTACCGACTCGGTTGTAGTGTACCCTCCGGAGCTTTTTATATGGGGCTCTCCACAAAACAAGCGAGCGTTCAGTGCATACCAGAGATCAATCGATAACTATCCGCCAAGCTAGCTCTCTTCCTCCCTTCAAGGCCCTACTGAGAGCTCACCTCCTCCAAGAGGCCTTCTCAGACTGAGCCCCCTCCTTCTTCTCCCCCTCCTCCCCCTCTCCATCCCTCCCACCTTACCTCCTTCCCTTCACCACAGCACCTATATGTATATATATATATATATGTATATATATATGTACATATATATATGTTTGTACGTATTTATTACTCTATTTATTTTACTTCTTCTTATCTATTCTATCTATTTGATTTTGTTAATATGTTTTGTTTTGTTCTCTGTCACCCCCTTCTAGACTGTGAGCCCACTGTTGGGTAGGGACCGTCTCTATGTGTTGCCAACTTGGACTTCCCAAGCGCTTAGTACAGTGCTCTGCACACAATAAGCGCTCAAAAAATACGATTGATTGATTGATTGATTGCTTTGCACACAGGAAGCGCTCAGTAAAAGTATGACTGAGTGAAGAATGGGGTTTACTAGGTACAGTGCTCTGCACAAAGGAAGCGCTCAATAAAAGTATGACTCAATGAAGAATGGGGCTTTCGGGCGCTTGATACAGTGCTCTGCACACAGGAAGCGCTCAATAAAGGTACGACTGAATGAGGAATGGGGTTTACGGGTGCTTA
Organism: Tachyglossus aculeatus; assembly: GCF_015852505.1. Lineage (NCBI taxonomy): Eukaryota > Metazoa > Chordata > Mammalia > Monotremata > Tachyglossidae > Tachyglossus > Tachyglossus aculeatus. The sequence goes on along the minus strand of NC_052069.1, from coordinate 137,563,962 downwards.
GTACAGTGCTCTGCACACAGGAAGCGCTCAATAAAAGTACGGCTGAATGAAGAATGGGGTTTATGGGCGCTTAGTACAGTCCTCTGCACAAACCAAGTGCTCAATAAGTACAACTGAATGAAGAATGGGGTTTACGGGCACTTAGTACAGTGCCTACATCTTCACGCCTGCTAAAGATGATTTCTTACTTTGTCATTTGCAGGCATTTACTTAAAACGTTTGTCTGTGGGGTGTGATGAAACCAATCCAATAATCTGCTTTTAACGCCCAACTCCTCCTCTAAACTCCTTGTGGGCAGGGGTCACATCTACCAACTCTGTTGTAGTGTACCCTCCAGGGCGTTTTGTACGGGGCTCTCCACAAAATAAGCGAGCGCTCAGTACATGCCAGAGATCAATCGATAACCATCAATAGATAAGCAGTATGGCATAGGGATAGGGCACGGGCCTGGGAGTCAGAAGGGTTGCTGCCATTTGTCTGCTGCATAGGGACAGAGCACGGGCCTGGGAGTCAGAAGGTTTGCTGCCATATGTCTGCTGCATTGGGATAGAGCACGGGCCTGGGAGTCATGTAGCCATCTAGCCTTGACTCGCTACGGCTTCAGCAGAACACTTTAATTTTTGCCTCATGATGGCTTCTGCTTAGTTACTTGGTTTTATGAAGAAAAATTGGATCTGCCACCTGCAGTATTAGGGAACATCCAGCTCCTCAATTTTACTCGCTTTTGTCCTGGTACACATCTGCCATACACCCCCTGGCCTAGAATGCCCCCCCCCTCCCCGCCCCACATCCGCCAAGCTAGCTCTCTTCCTCCCTTCAAGGCCCTACTGAGAGCTCACCTCCACCAGGAGGCCTTCTCAGATTGAGCCCCCTCCTTCCTCTCCCCCTCCTCCCACTCTCCATCCCTCCCGCCTTACCTCCTTTCCTTCCCCGCAACACCTGTATATATGTATATATGTTTGTACGTATTTATTACTCTGTTCATTCATTTATTTGACTTGTACATATCTATTCTATTTATTTTATTTTGTTAATGTGTTTTGTTTTGTTCTCTGTCACCCCCTTCTAGACTGTGAGCCCACTGTTGGGTACGGACCGTCTCTATGTGTTGCCAACTTGTACTTCCCAAGCGCTTAGTATAGTGCTCTGCACGCAGGAAGTGCTCAATAAATACGATTGATTGATAGATTGATTGCTCTGCACACAGGAAGCGCTCAATAAAAGTATGACTGAATGAAGAATGGGGTTTACGGGTGCTTAGTACAGTGCTCTGCACACGGGAAGCGCTCAATAAGTACGATTGTATGAAGAATGGGGTTTACGGGCATTCATTCATTCATTCATTCATTCAATCGTACTCATTGAGCGCTTACTGTGTGCGGAGCACTGTACTAAGCGCTTGGAAAGTCCAAGTGGGTAACATCTAGAGATGGTCCCTACCCGACAGCGGGCTCACACTCTAGTAGGGGGAGACGGACCACACAACCAAACATATTAACCAAATAAAAGAAATAGAATAGTAAATATATACAAGTATAATAAATAGAGTTATAAATCTGTACAAATATATATACAGGTGCTGTGGGGAGGGGAAGGAGGTAGGGCCGGGGAGATGGGGAGGGGGAGAAAGGGGAGAAGAAGTGGGGAGCTCAGTGTGGGAAGGCCTCCTGGAGGAGGTGAGCTCTCAGTAGGTCCTTGAAGGGAAGAAGAGAGCTAGCATGGCGGATGTGCGGAGGGAGGGAATTCCGGGCCAGGGGGATGACGTGGGCCGGGGGTCGACGGCGGGACGGGCGAGAACGAGGCCCGGTGAGGAGGTGAGCGGCGGCAGAGGAGCGCAGGGTGCGGGCTGGGCTGGAGAACGAAAGAAGGGAGGTGAGGTAGGAGGGGGCAACGTGATTCAGTGCTTTACAATGGTAAGGGGTTTCTGTTTAATGCAGCTGGATGGGAAACTATTGGAGGTTCTTGAAAAGTGGAGAAGCGCCGATTTGACGGTTTTGTAGAATAACGGTCTGGACAGCAGAGTGAGTGGGCAGAAACAGGAGGCAGGGAGGCCAGAAAGGAGGCTGATGCAGTAATCAAGGCAGTGTAGGATAAGTGCTTGGATCAGTGGGGCTGCAGTTTGAATGGAGAGGAAGGAGTGTCAGGATCCTCACTCTCAGTCTCCAGTTTCTCCCCTCTCCAGATGATACATCACTCTGCTGCCAAGATGATTTTTCTAAAACCGACTGGCCACTTCTCACACACTTCCATTGGGTTGGGGTCATTCCTATCGACAACAAGTAGAAACTCCTGACCATTGGCTGTAAAGCACTCAATCAGCTTTCTTTTCTTTTCTCCTTTCCTTCCCTCCCTCTCTCTCCCTCTCTCCCATCCACTCCATTCTCCCACTACACCCCAATTGGTGGTCTTCACTCTTCTTAAGCTAACCTACTCTAAGTGCCTTATTCATGTATCTCCTGCTACACACTTCTTGCCCAGGCCTTCCCTGAAGCGAAGGACTTCGTCCCCTGTCAGTCAATAGTATTTATTGAGCACTTACTGTATGCAAAGCACTGTACTAAGCACTTGAGAGAGTACAATACAACAATAAACAGACAAATTCCCTGCCCACAGTGAGCTTCATGTCTGAAAAATGACAACTCTCACCAGCTTAAAAAGCCCTTCTGAAATCACATTTCCCTACGCAAGCCTTCTCTGTAAGCTCATCTGGACTGTAACCGTGTTTTGAGCAGGGAGCATATCTGCTAATTCTGTTGTACTGTACTCTCCCAAGTACTTAGTCCAGTGCTCTGCACATAGTAAGTGCTCAATAAATAGCATTGATTGATTGACTAATCTTTGCTATCCCCATATTACAGTCCCAAATTTTACTAAGCTCTTCTATGCCACTGGTGTATTTAAATTCCCACAACCCCCAAAGCATTTCCTTACACAACTTGTACAATCGTTAGTAAGTACTCAGCGCTCATTGTGAGCAGAGCACTGTACTAAGCACTTGAGAGAGTACAATCTTAAACATTCTCCTTTATCTGCCACGTAACTGTCTGTCCCCCCAGCTAGTCTATAAACCCCTTGGGGAGCAGGGATTGTAATTTCTAAATCTGTTTACTCTCCCAAGCACTTAGTAGACTGCTCTGCACATAGTAGTGACTCAACTGATAGTATTTTTGTGGTATTTGTTCAGCTCTTACTATGTGCCAGGCATATAGTACTGATTAGTTGGCCGATTTGAGCAAAGGGAGAATGGGCTAAGGTCAATCAATCGACAATAAGAGATATTTATTGAGCACTTACTGTGTGCAGAGCACTGAACTAAGCACTTCTGAAGTTTCAATATAACAGTTATCAGGAACGTGCCCTGCCCACAGGGAGCTTACTATCTATCTAGAGAGGCGCTTACTATTTTATTAGCCAGGGCAGTCCCAGGCTGCCCGGGCAAATTTCAGAAAGGGGTCTTACTTATCCAGCAAAATAAAACTTAAGAAAAGGACTAGAACTGAGAAATTCTAATAGTTAAAATAACCTCAGTTACTTCTGTTTTGAAGCCCGTAAACCAGAGATGAATTTATCTCTCCAATTCCATTGCACCCTCCACTGTCACCAGGCATAGAGGCATGCAGGGGCTAGTGATTATCTTTTATTTCTCAATTCAGTCCCTTTCCATTTTAGATCCCTGGATCGTCTTCTAGGCTCCGTCTACACCCACTCTTTTGGAGAACTCATTCACTTCCACGGCTTCAACTACCATCTCTGTGTGGATGATTCCCAAATCTACATCTGCATTCCTGACCTCACTCTTTCTGCAGTCTCACATTTCCTCCTGCCTCTGTAGGACACCTCTACATGGATATCCCATCAATGTCTCAAACTTAAACAGAGTTCCTCATTTTCCCACCATAACCCTCTCCTCCCCTTGACTTTCCCAGCACTGTAGACAGCACCTCCACACTCCCTGTCTCATAAGCCCATAACCTTGGCATTATCCTGGACTCACCTCTCTCATTCAACCCACACATTCAACCTTCACATCACCACTAAAATCCACCCTTTCCTCTCCATCCAAACCGATATGTTAATCCAAGACCTTTTCCTATCCCACCTTGATTACTGCATCAACTTTCTTGCTGACCTCCCTGCCTCCTTTCTCTCCTTACTCCAATCCATACTTTCTCTCCTTACTCCAATCCATACTTCACTCCATTGCCTGGGTCATTTTTCTACACAAAGGTTCAGTCCCTGTTTCCCCACTCCTCAAGAACCTCCAGTGATTCACCCACCCACCTTTGCACCAAACAGAAACCCTTTACCGTGGAGTTTAAAAAGCACAATCGCCTTGCGCCTCCTACTTTACCTCTCGGATTTCCTACTACACCTTCTAGACGGTAAGCCCGTTGTTTGGTTGGCATTGTCTCTGTTGCTGAACTGTACTTTCCAAGCACTTAGTACAGTGCTCTGAACACAGTAAGCACTCAATAAATACGACTGAATGGATGAATCCCAGACCCCATGCTTCACTTCTCCAATGGTAACCTACTCACCGTAGCGTGATCTTGTCTGTATCTCCTCACCGGCATCTCCGCCACATCCTGTCTCTGGCCTGGAATTGCCCTCCCTCTTCATATCCGACAGACAATCACTCTTCCCACCTTCCAAGCATAACTGAAGGCACATCTTCTCCAAGAGGCCTTCCCCAACTAAGCCCTCATCTCCTCTTCATCCCACTCCCTTCTGTGTCCCCCTTGGACTTGGATCTGTATCCTTTAGTCAACCATTCCCCCAGCCCCAAGGCACTTATGTACACTTACCCTTCATTTATTCATCTGTATTCAACTAGACAAAAGGCAGACACACTGTAGCCTTGCTCTCTTTCTCCCAAGTCCCACCTCCCATTCTTCACCACTGGTTAGATTACAGTAGGTGCTGGCTACGACAACTCCGAAGATTTCTGAAAATTTCACCTTGCTTTGACCAAGAAACCCTTCTCTTCATCCCCATTCTCTTCTGTGTACACCGACACTTTGGGGAAACTGCACGGCCAGGACCAATTTCATTTCATCTCATGGTGCAGTAGATCGGGTACAGGCCTGGGAGTCAGAAAGCCATGAGTTCTAATCCTCACTCTACCACTCATCAGCTGGGTGACCATGGACAAGTTATTTAACTTCTCTGTGCCTCAGGTACCTCATCTGTAAAAAATGGGGATGAAGAATTGAGCCCACTGTGGGACAGGGACTGTGTCCGACTGTATTAACCTGTTCCTACCCCAGTGCTTAGAATGAGGCTTGGCACGTAGTAAGGGCTTAACAAGTACCATAACTCTTATTATGTGATTCTACCTCAACTGCCGGTATTTTTGAAGTGGGGATGCAGACACACACACACACACACACACACACACACACACACACACACACACACACACACACACTCTCTCTCTCCCCACCCCCCCCACCCCGAAGGTAGCAGCATTACTGACTTAAGAAGCCAAGTTTGCCCCAGTCAACAGCAATGGCAGTCGCCCATGGGGAATTTTTTTATGTGTGCTTTTATGATACGCTCACCATGTGCCAGACACTGTGCTAAGCGCTGGGGTGGATACAAGCTAATCAGGTTGGACACAGTCCCTGTCCCCCACGGGGCTCACCATCTTCACCCCCATTTCCCAGATGAGAGAACTGAGGCCCAGAGAAGTGAAGTGACTCGTCCGAAGTCACCCAGCAGTCAAGGGTAGGAACTGGGATTGGAACCCAGGTCTTCCTGACTCCCAGGCCCAGGCTCTAATAATAATGATAGTATTCGTTAAGTGCCTACTATGTGCCAAGCACTGTTCTAAGCACTGGGGTAGATACAAAGTAATCAGGTTGTCTCAAGTGGGGCTCACAGTCTTAATCCTCATTTTAAGAGATGAGGTAACTGAGGTGCAGGGAAGTGAAATGACTTGCCCGAAGTCACACAGCTGACAAGTGGAGGAGTCGGGATTACAACCCATGACCTCTGATTCCCAAGCCCATGCTTGTTCCACTAAGCCATGGGCTCTAGCCACTGGGCCGCGCTGCTTTTGACGGACAGAACCCCCCGACGGCCGCGGTGATCACAGCCGGGCCGCAGCGCCGGCCCTGAGGGCGGGGGCCTCAGTAGCCACCACAGTCTTCCCTGCCAGGGTCGGCGGGCCCCTTCAGGCTTCCCCCTGCGCCTGTCCACCTTGCGGAATGTTGTTCTTTCCCAAGCGCTTTGTGCAGTGCGTTGCAAACAGTAGGTGGTCAAGAGTCCTCTTGACTGATTCCCATCCAGATGGCAAAGCTCCAGAAAAATCAGCTGGAGCAACACAAAATCTACAGAACAATGGATTCAAAAGCTAAATCCAAGAGGCGTAATCAAAGTAAAGCATGGACCGCTTAAAAAGAACCCTGCCTGTCCCATGAAGACCTAACCGGAAGAGAAATACTGCTGTAGACGTGGGTAAAAAAAAATAAAAATCAATAGCTATTTGAAAGCCAATTTCTAGATAGAATAAACATCTAAACGACAACTTGATTTCATTATTCATGAGAATTTCTTCAAGCTACAGCTTACGTAGACAGTGGAGAAGCAGCTTGGCCTAGTGGCTAGAGTCTGGGCCTGGGAGTCAGGAGGACCTGGGTTCTAGTCCCAGCTCCACCACTTGTCTGCCGTGTGACCCTGGGCAAGTCACTTCGCTTTTCTGGGCCTCAGTTCCCGCATCTGTTAAATGGGGATTAAGACTGTGAACCCCACGTGGGACAGAGACTGCGTCCAACCTGATTATCTTCCATCTACCCTAGCGCTTTGAACAGTGCTCGACACATAATCAATGCTTAACAAAGACGACCGTCATCATCGAAACAAAGTGAGATGTAAGTCCGGTATGACGAAAGAAAACGTGGGCCGCAATTCCACCTCATTTTTCCAGCTGGTCAGTGGGAAATGAACCGCTGTGGCCTCATTAAGACAGAGGACCCCATAGCTGCCTTCTCTCCCACACTCAGAGCGACCTTCAGGCGCTAAGCAAGTAGAACCGTCACCTCAGAAAGTTCCCGCAGACAGGCCCCGAGGCACCTTTTACAGCGATGGCACCGCCCGGCCCTACTTAAGGATGGCGACCACCGGGTCCTAATCAAAGATGGTGGCCTACTAGCCCTATTTGAAGATGGCGGCAGGATGGAAACCCCCCATTTGTGAGGAGTAAGTCGGGGTCCCAGAGCCAAGCTACATCAGATGATCGGTTGAAGGAGGGCTAAAAGGGGTGGGAGGGTGGTTAATAATAATGAGAATAATAATGATGGTATTTGTTAAGCGCTTACTATGTGCAAAACACTGTTCTAAGCACTGGGGTTGATACAAGGTAATGAGGTTGTCCCACATGGGGCTCACAGTCTAAATCCCCATTTTTAGATGGGGTAACTGAGGCAGCGCTCAATAAATATGATTGAATGAACGAATGAATGAATGAATGAAGTGACTTGCCCTAAATCACACAGCTGATAAGTGGCAGAACCAGGATTAGAACCCACGACCTCTGACTCCCAAGCCCGGGCTCTTTCCATAGAGAAGCAGCGTGGCTCAGTGGAAAGAGCCCGGGCTTTGGGGTCAGAGGTCATGGGTTCGAATCCCTGTTCTGCCAACTGTCAGCTGTGTGACTTTGGGCAGGTCACTTCACTTCTCTGTGCCTCAGTTCCCTCATCTGTAAAATGGGGATGCAGTCTGTGAGCCCCACGTGGGACAACCTGATCACCTTGTAACCTTCCCGGTGCTTCAAACAGTGCTTTGCATATAGTAAGCACTTAATAAATGCCATTATTATTATTACTGAGCCACGCACTGCACTCTGTTTCTCAACAATCAATCAATCAATCAATCGTATTTATTGAGCGCTTACTGTGTGCAGAGCACTGTACAACCGCGAGGCCCACGTCCTACCTCTGGCCTGGAATGCCCTCCCTCCACATATCCGCCACACTAGCTCTCTTCCTCCCTTCAAAGCCCTCCTGAGAGCTCACCTCCGCCAGGAGGCCTTCCCAGACTGAGCCCCCCCCTTCCTCTGCTCCTTCTCTCCTCCCCATCGACCCCTCCCCAAAGCACTTGTGTATATATGTATGTATTTATTACTCTATTTTATTCATGATTGTGCATATATCTATAATTCTATTTATTCTGAAGGTATTGACACCTGTCTACTTGGTTTGTTTTGTTGTCTTTATCCCCTGTCTAGACCGTGGGCCCGTTGCTGCTTGTCATACTCAGGAGCTAGAGTAGACTGTACGCTCCTCCACTCTTCCACAAGGAGCGCTCAGTAAGTACGATTGAATGCAGAATGGGGTTTACGGGCACTTACTGCAGTGCTCGGCACATGGGAAGTGCTCAATAAATACGATTGAATGAAGAATGGGGTTTACGGGCGCTTAGTACAGTGGCTACATCTTCACGCCTCCTAAAGATTATTTCTTACTTTGTCATTGGCGGGCATTTACTTAAAACTTTTGTCTGTGGTGTGTGATGAAACCAATCCAATAATCTGCTTTTAAAACCCAACTCCTCCTCTAAACTCCTTGTGGGCAGGGGTGACATGTACGAACTCTGTTGTAGTGTACCCTCCGGAGAGTTTTGTACGGGGCTCTCCACAAAACAAAGGAGAGCTCAGTACATACCAGAGATCAATCGATAACCATCGATATATAAGCAGTATGGCATAGGGATAGGGCACGGGCCTGGGAGTCAGAAGGTTAGCTGCCATTTGTCTGCTGCATAGGGATAGAGCACGGGCCTGGGAGTCAGGTAGCCATCTAGTATCGGCTTTCTACCGCTTCAGCAGAACCCTGTAATTTTTGCCTCATGATGGCTTCTGCTTAGTTACTCGGTTTTATGAAGAAAAACTGGATCTGGCACCTGCAGTATTGGGGAACATCCAGCTCCTCCATTTTACTTGCTTTTGGCCCGCTACACATCCCCCATACACCCCCTGGCCTAGAATGCCCCCCCCCCCACCCCCCGCCCGGCACCATCCGCCAAGCTAGCTCTCTTCCTCCCTTCAAGGACCTACGGAGAGCTCACCTCCTCCAGGAGGTCTTCTCAGACTGAGCCCCCTCGTTCCTCTCCCCCTCTTTCCACTCTCCATCCCTCCCGCCTTACCTCCTTCCATTCCCCACAGCACCTGTATATATGTATATATATTTGTCGGTATTTATTACTCTATTTATTTTACTTGTACATATCTATTCTATTTATTTAATTTTGTTAATATGTTTTGTTTTGTTCTCTGTCACTCCCTTCTAGACTGTGAGCCCACCGCTGGGTAGGGACCATCTCTGTGTGTTGCCAACTTGTACTTCCCAAGCGCTTAGAACAGTGCTCCGCACACAGTAAGTGCTCAATAAGTACGATTGATTGATTGATTGCTCTGCACACAGGAAGCGCTCAATAAAAGTACGACTGAATGAACAATGGGGTTTACGGGCGCTAGGTACAGTGCACTGCACACAGGAAGCGCTCAATAAAAGTATGACTCAATAAAGAATGGAGTTTACGGGCGCTTAGTACAGTGCTCTGCACACAGGAAGCGCTCACAAAAAGTACGACTGAATGAAGAATGGGGTTTACAGGCGCTTAGTACAGTGCTCTGCACACAAAAAGCGCTCAATAAAAGTACGACTGAATGAAGAATGGGGTTTACGGGCCCTTAGTACAGTGGCTACATCTTCACGTCTCCTAAAGATGATTTCTTACTTTGTCATTTGCAGGCATTTACTTAAAACGTTTGTCTGTGGGGTGTGATGAAACCAATCCAATAATCTGCTTTTAACGCCCAACTCCTCCTCTAAACTCCTTGTGGGCAGGGGTCACATCTACCGACTCTGTTTAGTGTACCCTCCGGAGCGTTTTGTACGGGGCTCTCCGCAAAATAAGCGAGCACTCAGTACATACCAGAGATCAATCGATAACCATCGATAGATAAGCAGTATGGCATAGGGATAGGGTACGGGCCTGGGAGTCAGAAGGTTTGCTGCCATTTGTCTGCTGCATAGGGATAGAGTACGGGCATGGGAGTCAGGTAGCCATCTAGTCTCGGCCTGCTACCGCTTCACCAGAACCAATTAATTTTTGCCTCATGATGGCTTCTGCTTAGTTACTCGGTTTTATGAAGAAAAATTGGATCTGCCACCTGCAGTATTGGGGAACATCCAGCTCCTCAATTTTACTCGCTTTTGGCCCACTACACATCCGCCATACACCCCCTGGCCTGGAACTCACCCGCGCCCCCTCCACATCTGCCAAGCTAGCTCTCTTCCTCCCTTAAGGCCCTACTGAGACCTCACTTCCTCCAGGAGGCCTTCTCAGACTGCGCCCCCTCCTTCCTCTCCCCCTCCTCCCACTCTCCATCCCTCCCGCCTTACCTCCTTCCCTTCCCCACAAAACCTGTATATATGTATATATGTTTGTACGTATTTATTACTCCATTTATTTATTTATTTTACTTGTACATAGCTATTCTATTTATTTTATTTTGTTAATAGGTTTTGTTTTGTTCTCTGTCAACCCCTTCTAGACTGTGAGCCCACTGTTGTGTAGGGACCATCTCTGTGAGTTGCCAACCTGTACTTCCCAAGCGCTTAGTACCATGCTCTGCACAAGGTAAGCGCTCAATAAATACGATTGATTGATTGATTGATTGATTAGTCTGTACACGGGAAGCGCTCAATAAAAGTATGACTGAATGAAGAATGGGGTTTACGGGCGCTAGGTACAGTGCTCTGCACACGGAGCGCTTAATAAAAGTATGACTGAGTCTCTTCCTCCCTTCAAGGCCCTGCTGAGAGCTCACCTCCTCCAGGAGGCCTTCCCAGACTGAGCCCCTTCCCTCCTCTCCCCCTCGTCCCCCTCTCCATCCCCCCATCTTACCTCCTTCCCTTCCCCACAGCACCTGTATATATGTATATATGGTTGTACATATTTATTACTCTATTTATTTATTTATTTATTTATCTTACTTGTACATTTCTATCCTATTTATTTTATTTTGTTGGTATGTTTGGTTCTGTTCTCTGTCTCCCCCTTTTAGACTGTGAGCCCACTGTTGGGTAGGGACTGTCTCTATGTGTTGCCAATTTGTACTTCCCAAGCGCTTAGTACAGTGCTCTGCACATAGTAAGCGCTCAATAAATATGATTGATTGATTGATTGATTGATTTTCAGGCACTGGGTACAGTGCTCTGCACACAGGAAGCACTCAATAAAAGTACGACAATGAAGAATGGGGTTTATGGGCGCTTAGTACAGTGCTCTGCACACAGGAAGCGCTAACTAAAGTACTACTGAATGAAGAATGGGGTTTACGGGCACTTAGTACAGTGCTCTGCACACAGGAAGCGCTCAATAAAAGAACGACAATCAAGAATGGGGTTAATGGGCGCTTAGTAAAGTGCTCTTCACACAGGAAGCGTTCAGTAAGTACGAATGAATGAAGAATGGGGTTTACGGGTGCTTAGTATAGTGGCTACATCTTCACGCCTCCTAAAAATGATTTCTTACTTTGGCAGGCGTTTACTTAAAACTTTTGTCTCTGGGGTGTGATGAAACCAATCCAATAATCTGCTTTTAACGCCCAACTCCTCCTCTAAACTCCTTGTGGGCAGGGATCACATCTACCAACGCTGTTGTAGTGTACCCTCCGGAGCGTTTTGTACAGGGCACTCCACAAAGCAAGCGAGCGCTCAGTATATACCAGAGATCAATCGATAATCATCGAGAGATAAGCAGTATGGCATAGGGATAGGGTACTGGCCTGGGAGTCAGTAGGTTTGCTGCCATTTTTCTGCTGCATACGGATAGAGCACGGGCCTGGGAGTCAGAAGTTTTGCTGCCATTTGTCTGCTGCAGAGGGATAGAATACGGGCCTGGGAGTCAGGTAGCCATCTAGTCTCGGCTTCCTACCGCTTCAGCAGAACCCTTTAATTTTTGCCTCATGATGGCTTCTGCTTAGTTACTCGGTTATATGAAGAAAAATTGGATCTGCCACCTGCAGGATTGGGGAACATCCAGCTCCTCAATCTTACTCGGTTTTGGCCCGCTACAAATCCACCACACACCCCCTGGCCTGGAACCCCCCCGCCCCACATCCGCCAAGCTAGGGCTCTTCCTCCCTTAAGGCCCTACCGAGAGCTCACCTCCTCCAGGAGGCCGTCTCAGACTGAGCCGCCTCCTTCCTTTCCCCCTCCTCCCCCCTCTCCATCCCTCCCACGTTACCTCCTTCCATTCCCCACAGCACCTGTATATATGTATATATGTCTGTACGTATTTATTACTCTATTTATTTTACTTGTACATATCTATTTTATTTATTTAATTATGTTAATATGTTTTGTTTTGTTCTCTGTCACCCCCTTCTAGACTGTGAGCCCACCGTTGGGTAGGGACCATCTTTATTTGTTGCCAACTTGTACTTCCCAAGCGCTCAGTCCAGTGCTCTGCACAAAGGACGCGCTCAATAAGTGCGACTGAATGAAGAATGGGGTTTACGGGCGCTTAGTACACTGGCTACATCTTCACGCCTCCTAAAGATGATTTCTTACTTTGTCATTGGCAGGCATTTACTTAAAACATTTGTCTGTGGGGTGTGATGAAACCAATCCAATAATCTGCTTTTAATGCCCAACTCCTCCTCTAATCACCTTGTGGGCAGGGGTCACATCTACCAACTCTGTTGTACTGCACTCTCCAGAGCGTTTTGTACAGGGCTCTCCACAAAATAAGCGAGCGCTCAGTACATACTAGAGATCAATCGATAACCATCGATAGATAAGCAGTATGGCATAGGGTTAGGGTACGGGCCTGGGAGTCAGAAGGTTTGCTGCCATTTGTCTGCTGCATAGGGATAGAACACAGGCCTGGGAGTCAGGTAGCCATCTAGTCACGGCTTGTTACCGCTTCAGCAGAACCCTTTAATTTTTGCCTCATGATGGCTTCTGCTTAGTTACTCGGATTTATGAAGAAAAAATGGATCTGCCACCTGCAGTATTGGAAACATCCAGCTCCTCAATTTTACTCGCTTTTGGCCCGCTACACATCCGCCATACACCCCCTGGCCAGGAATCCCGACCCCCCCCACAACCGCCAAGATAGGTCTCTTCCTCCCTTAAGGCCCTACTGAGAGCTCACCTCCTCCCGGAGACCTTCTCAGACTGAGCCCCCAACTTCCTCTCCCCCTCCTCCCACTCTCCATCCCTCCCGCCTTATCTCCTTCCCTTCCCCACAGCACGTGAATATATGTATATATGTTTGTACGCATTTATTACTCTATTTATTTATTTAGTTTCCATGGACATATTTATTCTATTTATTTTATTTTGTTAATATGTTTTGTTTTGTTCTCTGTCACCGCCTTCTAGACTGTGAGCCCACTGATGGGGAGGGACCGTCTCTATGAGTTGCCAACCTGTACTTCCCAAGCGCTTAGTACAGTGCTCTGCAAACAGTAAGCACTCAATAAATACGATTGATTGTTTGATTGATTGCTCTGTACACAGGAAGCGCTCAATAACAGTAAGATTGAATGAAGAATGGAGTTTACGGGCGCTAGGTACAGTGCGCTCCACACAGGGAGCGCTCAATAAAAGTACGACTGAGTGGAGAATGGGGTTCTCGGGCAATAGGTACAGTGCTCTGCACACAGGAAGCGCTCAATAAAAGTGCGACTGAAGGAAGAATGGGGTTTACGGGCGCTTAGTACAGTGCTCTGCACACAGGAAGCGCTGAATAAAAGTACGACTGAATGAAGAATGGGGTTTACGGGTGCTTAGTACAGTGGCTCCATCTTCACGACTCCTAAAAATGATTTCTTACTTTGGCAGGCGTTTACTTAAAACGTGTGTCTGTGGGGTGTGATGAAACAAATCCAATAATCTGCTTTTAACGCCCAACTCCTCCTCTAAACTCCTTGTGGGCAGGGGTCACATCTACCAACTCTGTTGTAGCGTACCCTCCGGAGCGTTTACTACGGGGCTCTCCGCAAAATAAGCGAGAGCTCAGTACATACCAGAGATCAATCGATAACCATAGATAGATAAGCAGTATGGCATAGGGATAGGGTACGGGCCTGGGAGTCAGAAGGTTTGCTGCCATTTGTCTGCTGCATAGGGATAGACAACGGGCCTGGGAGCCAGGTAGCCATCTAGTCTCGGCTTGCTACCGCTTCAGCAGAACCCTTTAATTTTTGCCTCATGATGGCTTTTGCTTAGTTACTCGGTTTCATGAAGAAAAATTGGATCTGCCACCTGCAGTATTGAGGAACATTCAGCTCCTCAATTGTACTCGCTTTTGGCCCGCTACAAATCTGCCATACACCCCCTGGCCTGGAATTCCTCCCCGCCCCACATCCGCCAAGCTAGGTCTCTTCCTCCCTTAAGGCCCTACTGAGAGGTCACCTCCTCCAGGAGGCCTTCTCAGACTGAGCCCCCTCCTTCCTCTCCCCCTCCTCCCACTCTCCATCCCTCCCGCCTTACCTCCTACCCTTCCCTTCCCTACAGCACCTGTATATATGTACATATGTTTATACGTCTTTATTACTCTATTGATTTATTTATTTTACTCGTACATATCTATTCTAGTTATTTTATTTTGTTAATATGTTTTGTTTTGTTCTCTCTCACCCCCATCTAGACTGTGAGCCCACTGTTGGGTAGGGACTGTCGCTATGTATTGCTACCTTGTATTTTCCAAGGGCTTAGTACAGTGCTCTGCACACAGTAAGCGCTCAAGAAATACGATTGATTGATTGACTGATTGCTCTGCACACAGGAAGCGCTCAATAAAAGAAGGACTGAATGAAGAATGGGCTTTACGGGCGCTGGGTACAGTGCTAGGCACAGAGGAAGCGCTCAATAAAAGTACGACTGAATGAAGAATGGGGTTTATGGGTGCTAGGTACAGTGCTCTGCACACAGGAAGCGCTCAATAAAAGTACGACTGAATGAAGAATGGGGTTTAAGGGCGCTTAGTACAGTGCTCTGCACACAGAAAGCCTTCAGTGAAAGTACGACTGAATGAAGAATGGGGTTTACGGGCGCTTACTACAGTGCTCTGCACACAGGAAGCGCTCAATAAAAGTACGACTGAACGAAGAATGGGGTTTACGGGTGCTTAGTACAGTGCTCTGCACAAAGGAAGCGCTCAATAAGTACGACTGAATGAAGAATGGGGTTTACGGGCCCTTAGTACAGTGGCTACATCCTCACGCCTCCTAAAGATGATTTCTTACTTTGTCATTGGCAGGCATTTACTTAAAACATTTGTCTGTGGGGTGTGATGAAACAAATCCAATAATCTGCTTTTAACGCCCAACTCCTCTTCTAAACTCCTTGTGGGCAGGGGTCACATCTACCAACTCTGTTGTAGTGTACCCTCCGGAGCGTTTTGTACGGGTCCCTCCACAAAATAAGCGAGCGTTCAGTACGTACCAGAGATCAATAGATAACCATTGATAGATAAGCAGTATGGCATAGGGATAGGGTACGGGCCTGGGAGTCAGAAGGTTTGCTGCTATTTGTCTATTGCATAGGGATAGAGGACGGGCCTGGGAGTCAGAAGGCTTGCTGCCATTTGTCTGCTGCATACGGATAGAGCACGGGCCTGGGAGTCAGAAGGTTTGCTGCCATTTGTCTGCTGCATAGGGATAGAACACGGGCCTGGGAGTCAGGTAGCCATCTAGTCTCGGCTTGCTACCGCTTCAGCAGAACCCTTAAATTTTTGCCTCATGGTGGCTTCTGCTTAGTTACTCGGTTTTATGAAGAAACATTGGATCTGCCACCTGCAGTATTGGGGAACATCCAGCTCCTCAATTTTACTCGCTTTTGGCCCGCTACAAATCCGACATACACCCCCTGGCCTGGAATCCCTCCCCGCAACCCACATCCGCCAAACTAGCTCTCTTCCTCCCTTAAGGCCCTACTGAGAGCTCACCTCCTCCAGGAGGCCTTCTCAGACATAGCCCCCTCCTTCCTCTCCCCCTTCTCCCCCTCTCCATCCCACCCGCCTTACCTCCTTCCCTTCCCCACAGCACCTGTACACATGTACACATGTTTGTACGTATTTATTACTCTATTTATTTATTTATTGTACTTGTTCTTATCTATTCTATTTATTTTATTTTGTTAATATGTTTGGTTTTATACTCGGTCACCCTCTTCTAGACTGTGAGCCCACTGTTGGGTAGGGACCGTCTCTATGTGTTGCCAACTTGTACTTCCCAAGCGCTTAGTACAGTGCTCTGCACAAAGTAAGTGCTCAATAAATACGATTGATTGATTGATTGCTTTGCACACAGGAAGCGCTCAATAAAAGTATAGCTGAATGAAGAATGGGGTTTACTAGGTACAGTGCTCTGAACACAGGAAATGCTCAGTAAAAGTAGACTGAATGAAGAATGGGGGTTACGGGCGCTTGATACACTGCTCTGCACATAGGAAGCGCTCAATAAACGTAGGAATGAATGGGGAATGGGATTTACGGTTGCTTAGTACAGTGCTCTGCACACAGGAATCGCTCAATAAAAGTACGACTGAATGAAGAATGGGGTTTATGGGCGCTTAGTACAGTGTTCTGCACAAAGGAAGCGCGCAATAAGTACAACTGAATGAAGAATGGGGTTTACGGGCGCTTAGTACAGTGGCTACATCTTCATGCCTCCTAAAGATGATTTCTTACATTGTCATTGGTAGGCATTTACTTAAAACGTTTGTCTGTGGGGTGTGATGAAACCAATCCAATAAACTGCTTTTAACGCCCAACTCCTCCTCTAAACTTCTTGTGGGCAGGGGTCACATCTACCAACTCTGTTGTACTGTACTTTCCGGAGCGTTTTGTACAGGGCTCTCCACAAAATAAGCGAGCGCTCAGTACATATAAGAGATCAATTGATAACCATCGATAGATAAGCAGTATGGCATAGTGTTAGGGTACGGGCCTGGGAGTCAGAAGGTTTGCTGCCATTTGTCTGCTGCATAGGGATAGAACACGGGCCTGGGAGTCAGGTAGCCATCTAGTCTCGGCTTGCTACCGCTTCAGCAGAACCCTTTAATTTTTGCCTTCTGATGGCTTCTGCTTAGTTACTCGGTTTTATGTAGAAAAATTGAATCTGCCACCTGCAGTATCAGGGAACATACAGCTCCTCAATTTTGCTCGCTTTTGGCCCGCTACAAATCCCCCATACACCCCTTGGCCTGGAATCCCTCCCCTCCCCACATCTGCCAACCTAGGTTTCTTCCTCCCTTAAGGCCCTACTGAGAGATCACCTCCTCCCGGAGGCCTTCTCAGACTGAGCCCCCTCCTTCCCTCCCCCTCCTCCCACTCTCCATCCCTCCTGCCTTACCTCCTTCCCTTCTCTACAGCACCTGTATATATGTATATATGTTTGTATGTATTTATAACTCTATTTATTTATTTTACTCGTTCTTATCTATTCTATTTATTTTATTTTGTTAATATGTTTTGTTTTGTTCTCTGTCACCCCCTTCTAGACTGTGAGCCCACTGCTGGGTAGGGACCGTCTCTATGAGTTGAAATCTTGTACTTCCCAAGCGCTTAGTACAGTGCTCTGCACACAGTAAGCGCTCAATAAATACGATTGATTGATTGATTGATTGATTGCTCTGTACACAGGAAGCGCTCAATAAAATTACGACTGAATGAAGAATGGGGTTTACAGGCGCTAGGTACAGTGCGCTGTACACAGGGAGCGCTCAATAAAAGTACGACTGAGTGGAGAATGGGGTTTTCGGGCACTAGGTACAGTTCTCTGCACACAGGAAACGCTGAATAAAAGTTCGACTGAATGAAGACTGGGGTTTACGGGCGCTTTGTACAGTGCTCTGCACACTGGAAGCGCTCAATAAGAGTACAACAATCAAGAATGGGGTTTACGGGCGCTTAGTACAGTGGCTCCATCTTCACGCCTCCTAAAAATGATTTCATACTTTGGCAGAAGTTTACTTAAAACGTTTGTCTGTGGGGTGCAATGAAACCAATCCAATAATCTGCTTTTAACCCCCAACTCCTCCTCTAAGCTCTTTGTGGGCAGGGGTCATATCTACCAACTCTGTTGTAGTGTACCCTCCGGAGCCTTCTGTACGGGGCTCTCCACAAAGCAAGCGAGCGCTCAGTACATACCAGAGATCAATCGATAACCATCGAGAGATAAGCAGTATGGCATAGGGATAGGGTACTGGCCTGGGAGTCAGTAGGTTTGCTGCCATTTGTCTGCGGTATACGGATAGAGCATGGGCCTGGGAGTCAGAAGGTTTGCTGCCATTTGTCTGCTGCAGAGGGATAGAACACGGGCCTGGGAGTCAGGTAGCCATCTAGTCTCGGCTTACTACCGCTTCAGCAGAACCCTTAAATTTTTGCCTCATGATGGCTTCTGCTTAGTTACTCGGTTTTATGAAGAAAAACTCGATCTGGCACCTGCAATATTGGGGAACATCCAGCTCCTCAATTTTACTCACTTTTGGCCCGCTACAAATCCGACATACACCCCATGGCCTGGAATCCCTCCCCCCCAGCATCCGCCATGGTAGCTCTCTACCTCCCTTAAGGCCCTACTGAGAGCTCACCTCCTCCAGGAGGCCTTCTCAGACATAGCCCCCTTCTTCCTCTCCCCCTCCTCCCCCTCTCCATCCCACCCGCCTTACCTCCTTCCCTTCCCCACAGCACCTGTACATACGTATATATATTTGTATGTATTCATTACTCCATTTATTTGTTTATTGTACTTGTTCTTATCTATTCTATTTATTTTATTTTGTTAATATGTTCGGTTTTGTACTCTGTCACCCTCATCTAGACTGTGAGCCCACTGTTGGGTAGGGACCGTCTCTATGTGTTGCCAACTTGTACTTCCCAAGTGCTTAGTACAGTGCTCTGCACACAGTAAGCGCTCAATAAATACGATTGATTGATTGATTGCTTTACACACAGGAAGCGCTCAATAAAAGTATAGCTGAATGAAGAATGGGGTTTACTAGGTACAGTGCTCTGAACACAGGAAACGCTCAATAAAAGTATGACTGAATGAAGAATGGGGGTTACGGGCGCTTGATACACTGCTCTGCACACAGGAAGCGCTCAATAAAGGTACGACTGAATGAGGAATGGGGTTTACGGGTGCTTAGTACAGCACTCTGCACACAGGAATCGCTCAATAAAAGTACGACTGAATGAATAATGGGGTTTACGGGCGCTTAGTACAGTGTTCTGCACAAAAGAAGCGCTCAATAAGTACGACTGAATGAAGAATGGGGTTTACGGGCGCTTAGCACAGTGGCTACATCTTCATGCCTCCTAAAGATGATTTCTTACATTGTCATTGGTAGGCATTTACTTAAAACGTTTGTCTGTGGGGTGTGATGAAACCAATCCAATAATCTGCTTTTAACGCCCAACTCCTCCTCTAAACTCCTTGTGGGCAGGGGTCACATCTACCAACTCTGTTGTACTGTACTGTCCAGAGCGTTTTGTACAGGGCTCTCCACAAAATAAGCGAGCGCTCAGTACATACTAGAGATCAATCGATAACCATCGATAGATAAGCAGTATGGCACAGGGTTGGGGTACGGGCCTGGGAGTCAGAAGGTTGGCTGCCAACGGGCCTGGGACTCAGAAGGTTTGCTGCCATTTGTCTGCTGCATAGGGAAAGAACACGGGCCTGGGAGTCAGGTAGCCATCTAGTCTTGGCTTGTTACCGCTTCAGCAGAACCCTTTAATTTTTGCCTCTTGATGGCTTCTGCTTAGTTACTCGGTTTTATGAAGAAAAATTGGATCTGCCACCTGCAGTATTGGGGAACATCCAGCTCACATCTACCAACTCTGTTGTACTGTACTCTCCGGAGCGTTTTGTACAGGGCTCACCCCAAAATAAGCGAGCGCTCAGTACATACCAGAGATCAATCGATACCCATGGACACATAAGCAGTATAGCATAGGGATAGGGCACGGGCCTGGGAGTCAGAAGCTTTGCTGCCATTTGTGCCCTGCATAGGGATAGAGCACGGGTCTGGGAGTCAGGTAGTCATCTAGAATCGGCTTGCTACCTTGTCAGCAGAACCTTTTAATTTTTGCCTCATGATGGCTTCTGCTTAGTTACTCGGTTTTATGAAAAAAAATTGGATCTACCACCTGCAGTATTGGGGAACATCCAGCTCCTCAATTTTACTCGCTTTTGGCCGGCTACATATCCGCCATACACTCCCTGGCCTGGAATGCCCAGCCCCACAAACCCACCAAGCTAGCTCTCTTCCTCCCTTAAGGCCCTACTGAGAGCTCAACTCCTCCAGGAGGCCTTCTCAGACTGAGCCCCCTCCTTCCTCTCCTCCTCCTCCCCCTCTCCATCCCTCCCGCCTTACCTCCTTCCCTTCCCCACAGCACCTGTATATATGTATATATGTTTGCACTTATTTATTACTCTATTTATTTATTTTACTTGTACATATCTATTCTATTTATTTTATTTTGTTAATATCAATCAATCAATCAATCAATCAATCGTATTTATTGAGCGCTTACTATGTGCAGAGCACTGTACTAAGTGCTTGGGAAGTACAAATTGGACTCGTTTTGTTTTGTTTTGTTCTCTTTCACTCCCTTCTAGAATGTGAGCCCACTGTTGGGTAGGGACCATCTCTATGTGTTGCCAACTTCTACTTCCCAAGCGCTTAGTACAGTGCTCTGCACACAGTAAGTGCTCCATAAATACGATTGATTGATTGATTGCTCTGCACACAGGAAGCGCTCAATAAAAATACGACTGAATGAAGAATGGGGTTTACGGGCGCTTGGTACAGTGCTCTGCACACAGGAAGCGCTCAATAAAAGTACGACTGAATGAAGAATGGGTTTACGGGCGCTTAGTACCGTGCTCTGCACACAGGAAGTGCTCAATAAAAGTACGACTGAATGAAGAATGGGGTTTACGGGCGCTTAGTACAGTGGCTACATTTTCATGCCTCCTAAAGATGATTTCTTACTTTGTCACTGACAGGCATTTACTTGAAATGCTTGTCTATGGGGTGTGATGAAACCAATTCAATAATCTGCTTTTAACGCCCAACTCCTCCTCTAAGCTCCTTGTGGCCAGGGGTCACATCTACCAACTCTGTTGTAGTGTACCCACCGGAGCGTTTCATACGGGGCTCTCCACAAAACAAGCAAGCGCTCAGTACATACCAGAGACCAATCGATAACCATCGATAGATAAGCAGTATGGCATATGGATAGGGCACGGACCTGGGAGTCAGAAGGTTTGCTGCCATTTGTCTGCTGCATAGGGATAGAGCACGGGCCTGGGAGTCAGAAGGTTTGCTGCCATTTGTCTGCTGCAGAGGGATAGAACACGGGCCTGGGAGTCAGGTAGCCATCTAGTCTCGGCTTGCTACCGCTTCAGCAGAACCCTTTAATTTTTGCCTCTTGATGGCTTCTGCTTAGTTACTCAGTTTTATGAAGAAAAATTGGATCTGCCACCTGTAGTATTGGGGAACATCCAGCTCCTCAATTTTACACGCTTTTGGCCCGCTACAAAACCGCCATACAGCCTCTGGCCTGGAATGCCTCTCCCCGCACACATCCGCCAAGCTAGCTCTCTTCTTCCCTTAAGGCCCTACTGAGAGCTAACCTCCTCCTGGAGGCCTTCTCAGACTGAGCCCCTCCTTCCTCTCTCCCTCCTCCCACTCTCCATCCCTTC
Source organism: Tachyglossus aculeatus (assembly GCF_015852505.1). Taxonomy (NCBI): domain Eukaryota; kingdom Metazoa; phylum Chordata; class Mammalia; order Monotremata; family Tachyglossidae; genus Tachyglossus; species Tachyglossus aculeatus. The sequence continues at coordinate 137,542,226 of NC_052069.1, read as the reverse complement.
CGCCTTACCTCCTTCCCTTCCCTACAGCACCTGTATTTATGGATATATGTTTGTACGTATTTATTACTCTATTTATTTATTTATTTCACTTGTACATATCTATTCTATTTATTTTATTTTGTTAATATGTTTTGTTTTTTTCTCTGTCACCCCCTTCTAGACTGTAAGCCCACTGTTGGGTAGGGACCGTCTCTATGTGTTGCCATCTTGTACTTCCCAAGTGCTTATTACAGTGCTCTGCAAACGGTAAGCGCTCAATAAATACGATTGATTGATTGATTGCTCTGCACACAGGAAGCGCTCAATAAAAGTACGACTGAATGAAGAATGGGGTTTAGGGGAGCTGGGTACAGTGCTCTGCATACAGGAAGCGCTGAATAAAAGTACGACTGAATGGAGAATCGTGTTTTCGGGCGCTAGGTACAGTGCTCTGCACACAGGAAGCGCTCAATAAAAGTACGACTGAATGAAGAATGGGGTTTACGGGCACATAGTACAGTGCTCTGCACACAGGAAACGCTGAATAAAAGTACGACTGAATGAAGAATGGGGTTTACGGGCACTTAGTACAGTGACTACATCTTCACGCCTCCTAAAGATGATTTCTTACATTGTCATTGGCAGGCATTTACTTAAAACGTTTATCTATGGGGTGTGATGAAACCAATCCAATAATCTGCTTTTAACGCTCAACTCCTCCTCTAAACTCCTTGTGGGCAGGGGTCACATCTACTAACTCTGTTGTACTGTACTCTCTGGAGCGTTTTGTACGGGGCTCTCCCCAAAATAAGCGAGCGCTAAGTACATACCAGAGATCAATCGATAACCATCGATAGATAAGCAGTATGGCATAGGGATAGGGTACGGGCCTGGGAGTCAGAAGGTTTGCTGCCATCAATCAATCAATCAATCAATCGTATTTATTGAGCGCTTACTATGTGCAGAGCACTGTACTAAGCGCTTGGGAAGTACAAATTGGAAACACATAGAGACAGTCCCTACCCAACAGTGGGCTCACAGTCTAAAAGTCTGCTGCATTTGTCTGCTGCATAGGGAAAGAGCACGGGCCTGGGAGTCAGAAGGTTTGCTGCCATTTGTCTGCTGCATAGGGATAGAACACGGGCCTGGGAGTCAGGTAGCCATCTAGTCTCGGCTTGCTACCGATTCAGCAGAACCCTTTAATTTTTGCCTCATGATGGCTTCTGCTTAGTTACTCGGTTATATGAAGAAAAATTGGATATGCCACCTGCAGTATTGGGGAACATCCAGCTCCTCAATTTTACTCGGTTTTGGCACGCTACAAGTCCACCACACACCCCCTGGCCTAGAACCCCCCCGCCCCACATCTGTCAAGCTAGGGCTCTTCCTCCCTTAAGGACCTAGCGAGAGCTCACCTCCTCCAGGAGGCCGTCTCAGACTGAGCCTCCTCCTTCCTTTCCCCCTCCTCCCCCTCTCCATCCCTCCTGCCTTACCTCCTTCCATTCCCCACAGCACCTGTATATATGTATATATGTCTGTACGTATTTATTACTCTATTTATTTTACTTGTACATATCTATTATATTTATTTAATTTTGTTAATACGTTTCGTTTTGTTCTCTGTCACCCCCTTCTAGACTGTGAGCCCACCGTTGGGTAGGGACCATCTCTACGTGTTGCCACCTTGTACTTCCCAAGCGCTCAGTAAAGTGCTCTGTACAAAGGAAGCGCTCAATAAGTGCGACTGAATGAAGAATGGGGTTTACGGGCGCTTACTACAGTGGCTACATCTTCACACCTCCTAAAGATGATTTCTTACTTTGTCATTGGCAGGCATTTACTTCAAACGTTTGTCTGTGGGGTGTGATGAAACCAATCCAATAATTTGCTTTTAACGCCCAACTCCTCCTCTAAACTCTTTGTGGGCAGGGGTCACATCTACCAACTCTGTTGTAGTTTACCCTCCGGAGTGCTTTGTGCGGGGCTCTCCACAAGATGAGCGAGTGCTCAGTACATACCAGAGATCAATCGATAACCATCGATAGATAAGCAGTATGGCATAGGGTTAGGGTACGGGCCTGGGAGTCAGAAGGTTTGCTGCCATTTGTCTGCTGTATAGGGATAGAACATGGGCCTGGGAGTCAGAAGGTTTGCTGCCATTTGTCTGCTGCATAGGGATAGAACACAGGCCTGGGAGTCAGGTAGCCATCTAGTCACGGCTTGTTACCGCTTCAGCAGAACCCTTTAATTTGTGCCTCATGATGGCTTGTGCTTAGTTACTCGGATTTATGAAGAAAAATTGGATCTGCTACCTGCAGTACTGGGGAACATCCAGCTCCTTAATTTTACTCGCTTTTGGCCCACTACACATCCGCCATACACCCCCTGGCCAGGAATCCCGACCACCCCCCACAACCGCCAAGATAGGTCTCTTCCTCCCTTAAGGCCCTACTGAGAGCTCACCTCCTCCCAGAGGCCTTCTCAGACTGAGCCCCCAACTTCCTCTCCCCCTCCTCCCACTCTCCATCCCTCCCGCCTTATCTCCTTCCCTTCCCCACAGCACCTGAATATATGTATATATGTTTGTACGTATTTATTACTCTATTTATTTATTTAGTTTACATGGACATATCTATTCTATTTATTTTATTTTGTTAATAGGTTTTGTTTTGTTCTCTGTCACCGCCTTCTAGACTGTGAGCCCACTGATGGGGAGGGACCGTCTCTATGAGTTGCCAACTTGTACTTCCCAAGCGCTTAGTACAATGCTCTGCAAACAGTAAGCGCTCAATAAATACGATTGATTGTTTGATTGATTGCTCTGTACACAGGAAGCGCTCAATAATAGTACGATTGAATGAAGAATGGGGTTTACGGGCGCTAGGTACAGTGCGCTGCACACAGGGAGCGCTCAATAAAAGTACGACTGCGTTGAGAATGGGGTTCTCGGGCACTAGGTACAGTGCTCTGCACACAGGAAGCGCTCAATAAAAGTGCGACTGAAGGAAGAATGGGGTTTACGGGCGCTTAGTCCAGTGCTCTGCACTCAGGAAGCGCTGAATAAAAGTACGACTGAATGAAGAATGGGGTTTACGGGCGCTTTGTACAGTGCTCTGCACACTGGAAGCGCTCAATAAAAGCACGACAATCAAGAATGGGGTTTACGAGCGCATAATACAGTGGCTCCATCTTCACGACTCCTAAAAATGATTTCTTATTTTGGCAGGCGTTTACTTAAAACGTGTGTCTGTGGGGTGTGATGAAACAAATCTAATAATCTGCTTTTAACGCCCAACTCCTCCTCTAAACTCCTTGTGGGCAGGGGTCACATCTACCAACTCTGTTGTAGTGTACCCTCCAGAGCGTTTTGTACGGGGCTCTCCACAAAATAAGCGAGCGCTCAGTACATGCCAGAGATCAATCGATAACCATCGATAGATAAGCAGTATGGCATAGGGATAGGGCACGGGCCTGGGAGTCAGAAGGGTTGCTGCCATTTGTCTGCTGCATAGGGATAGAGCATGGGCCTGGGAGTCAGAAGGTTTGCTGCCATTTGTCTGCTGCATTGGGATAGAGCACGGGCCTGGGAGTCATGTAAGCCATCTAGCCTTGACTTGCTACGGCTTCAGAAGAACACTTTAATTTTTGCCTCATGATGACTTCTGCTTAGTTACTCGGTTTTATGAAGAAAAATTGGATCTGGCACCTGCAGTATTGGGGAACATCCAGCCCCTTAATTGTACTCGCTTTTGTCCTGGTACATATCTGCCATACACCCCCTGGCCTAGAATGCCCCCCCCATCCCTGCCCCACATCCGCCAAGCTAGCTCTCTTCCTCCCTTCAAGGCCCTACTGAGAGCTCACCTCCACCAGGAGGCCTTCCTCTCCCCCTCCTCCCACTCTCCATCCCTCCCGCCTTACCTCCTTTCCTTCCCCACAACACCTGTACATATGTATATATGTTTGTACGTATTTATTACTCTGTTCATTCATTTATTTGACTTGTACATATCTATTCTATTTATTTTATTTTGTTAATGTGTTTTGTTTTGTTCTCCGTCACCCCCTTCTAGACTGTGAGCCCACTGTTGGGTACGGACCGTCTCTATGTGTTGCCAACTTGTACTTCCCAAGCGCTTAGTATAGTGCTCTGCACGCAGGAAGCGCTCAATAAATACGATTGATTGATAGATTGATTGCTCTGCACACAGGAAGCGCTCAATAAAAGTACGACTGAATGAAGAATGGGGTTTATGGGTGCTTAGTACAGTGCTCTGCACACGGGAAGCGCTCAATAAGTACTGTACTAAGCGCTTGGAAAGTCCAAGTGGGTAACATCTAGAGATGGTCCCTACCCGACAGCGGGCTCACACTCTAGTAGGGGGAGACGGACCACACAACCAAACATATTAACCAAATAAAAGAAATAGAATAGTAAATATATACAAGTATAATAAATAGAGTTATAAATCTGTACAAATATATATACAGGTGCTGTGGGGAGGGGAAGGAGGTAGGGCCGGGGAGATGGGGAGGGGGAGAAAGGGGAGAAGAAGTGGGGAGCTCAGTGTGGGAAGGCCTCCTGGAGGAGGTGAGCTCTCAGTAGGTCCTTGAAGGGAAGAAGAGAGCTAGCATGGCGGATGTGCGGAGGGAGGGAATTCCGGGCCAGGGGGATGACGTGGGCCGGGGGTCGACGGCGGGACGGGCGAGAACGAGGCCCGGTGAGGAGGTGAGCGGCGGCAGAGGAGCGCAGGGTGCGGGCTGGGCTGGAGAACGAAAGAAGGGAGGTGAGGTAGGAGGGGGCAACGTGATTCAGTGCTTTACAATGGTAAGGGGTTTCTGTTTAATGCAGCTGGATGGGAAACTATTGGAGGTTCTTGAAAAGTGGAGAAGCGCCGATTTGACGGTTTTGTAGAATAACGGTCTGGACAGCAGAGTGAGTGGGCAGAAACAGGAGGCAGGGAGGCCAGAAAGGAGGCTGATGCAGTAATCAAGGCAGTGTAGGATAAGTGCTTGGATCAGTGGGGCTGCAGTTTGAATGGAGAGGAAGGAGTGTCAGGATCCTCACTCTCAGTCTCCAGTTTCTCCCCTCTCCAGATGATACATCACTCTGCTGCCAAGATGATTTTTCTAAAACCGACTGGCCACTTCTCACACACTTCCATTGGGTTGGGGTCATTCCTATCGACAACAAGTAGAAACTCCTGACCATTGGCTTTAAAGCACTCAATCAGCTTTCTTTTCTTTTCTCCTTTCCTTCCCTCCCTCTCTCTCCCTCTCTCCCATCCACTCCATTCTCCCACTACACCCCAATTGGTGGTCTTCACTCTTCTTAAGCTAACCTACTCTAAGTGCCTTATTCATGTATCTCCTGCTACACACTTCTTGCCCAGGCCTTCCCTGAAGCGAAGGACTTCGTCCCCTGTCAGTCAATAGTATTTATTGAGCACTTACTGTATGCAAAGCACTGTACTAAGCACTTGAGAGAGTACAATACAACAATAAACAGACAAATTCCCTGCCCACAGTGAGCTTCATGTCTGAAAAATGACAACTCTCACCAGCTTAAAAAGCCCTTCTGAAATCACATTTCCCTACGCAAGCCTTCTCTGTAAGCTCATCTGGACTGTAACCGTGTTTTGAGCAGGGAGCATATCTGCTAATTCTGTTGTACTGTACTCTCCCAAGTACTTAGTCCAGTGCTCTGCACATAGTAAGTGCTCAATAAATAGCATTGATTGATTGACTAATCTTTGTTATCCCCATATTACAGTCCCAAATTTTACTAAGCTCTTCTATGCCACTGGTGTATTTAAATTCCCACAACCCCCAAAGCATTTCCTTACACAACTTGTACAATCATTAGTAAGTACTCAGCGCTCATTGTGAGCAGAGCACTGTACTAAGCACTTGAGAGAGTACAATCTTAAACATTCTCCTTTATCTGCCACGTAACTGTCTGTCCCCCCAGCTAGTCTATAAACCCCTTGGGGAGCAGGGATTGTAATTTCTAAATCTGTTTACTCTCCCAAGCACTTAGTAGACTGCTCTGCACATAGTAGTGACTCAACTGATAGTATTTTTATGGTATTTGTTCAGCTCTTACTATGTGCCAGGCATATAGTACTGATTAGTTGGCCGATTTGAGCAAAGGGAGAATGGGCTAAGGTCAATCAATCCACAATAAGAGATATTTATTGAGCACTTACTGTGTGCAGAGCCCTGAACTAAGCACTTCTGAAGTTTCAATATAACAGTTATCAGGAACGTGCCCTGCCCACAGGGAGCTTACTATCTATCTAGAGAGGCGCTTACTATTTTATTAGCCAGGGCAGTCCCAGGCTGCCCGGGCAAATTTCAGAAAGGGGTCTTACTTATCCAGCAAAATAAAACTTAAGAAAAGGACTAGAACTGAGAAATTCTAATAGTTAAAATAACCTCAGTTACTTCTGTTTTGAAGTCCGTAAACCAGAGATGAATTTATCTCTCCAATTCCATTGCACCCTCCACTGTCACCAGGCATAGAGGCATGCAGGGGCTAGTGATTATCTTTTATTTCTCAGTTCAGTCCCTTTCCATTTTAGATCCCTGGATCGTCTTCTAGGCTCCGTCTACACCCACTCTTTTGGAGAACTCATTCACTTCCACGGCTTCAACTACCATCTCTGTGTGGATGATTCCCAAATCTACATCTGCATTCCTGACCTCACTCTTTCTGCAGTCTCACATTTCCTCCTGCCTCTGTAGGACACCTCTACATGGATATCCCATCAATGTCTCAAACTTAAACAGAGTTCCTCATTTTCCCACCATAACCCTCTCCTCCCCTTGACTTTCCCAGCACTGTAGACAGCACCTCCACACTCCCTGTCTCATAAGCCCATAACCTTGGCATTATCCTGGACTCACCTCTCTCATTCAACCCACACATTCAACCTTCACATCACCACTAAAATCCACCCTTTCCTCTCCATCCAAACCGATATGTTAATCCAAGACCTTTTCCTATCCCACCTTGATTACTGCATCAACTTTCTTGCTGACCTCCCTGCCTCCTTTCTCTCCTTACTCCAATCCATACTTTCTCTCCTTACTCCAATCCATACTTCACTCCATTGCCTGGGTCATTTTTCTACACAAAGGTTCAGTCCCTGTTTCCCCACTCCTCAAGAACCTCCAGTGATTCACCCACCCACCTTTGCACCAAACAGAAACCCTTTACCGTGGAGTTTAAAAAGCACAATCGCCTTGCGCCTCCTACTTTACCTCTCGGATTTCCTACTACACCTTCTAGACGGTAAGCCCGTTGTTTGGTTGGCATTGTCTCTGTTGCTGAACTGTACTTTCCAAGCACTTAGTACAGTGCTCTGAACACAGTAAGCACTCAATAAATATGACTGAATGGATGAATCCCAGACCCCATGCTTCACTTCTCCAATGGTAACCTACTCACCGTAGCGTGATCTTGTCTGTATCTCCTCACCGGCATCTCCGCCACATCCTGTCTCTGGCCTGGAATTGCCCTCCCTCTTCATATCCGACAGACAATCACTCTTCCCACCTTCCAAGCATAACTGAAGGCACATCTTCTCCAAGAGGCCTTCCCCAACTAAGCCCTCATCTCCTCTTCATCCCACTCCCTTCTGTGTCCCCCTTGGACTTGGATCTGTATCCTTTAGTCAACCATTCCCCCAGCCCCAAGGCACTTATGTACACTTATCCTTCATTTATTCATCTGTATTCAACTAGACAAAAGGCAGACACACTGTAGCCTTGCTCTCTTTCTCCCAAGTCCCACCTCCCATTCTTCACCACTGGTTAGATTACAGTAGGTGCTGGCTACGACAACTCCGAAGATTTCTGAAAATTTCACCTTGCTTTGACCAAGAAACCCTTCTCTTCATCCCCATTCTCTTCTGTGTACACCGACACTTTGGGGAAACTGCACGGCCAGGACCAATTTCATTTCATCTCATGGTGCAGTAGATCAGGTACAGGCCTGGGAGTCAGAAAGCCATGAGTTCTAATCCTCACTCTACCACTCATCAGCTGGGTGACCATGGACAAGTTATTTAACTTCTCTGTGCCTCAGTTACCTCATCTGTAAAAAATGGGGATGAAGAATTGAGCCCACTGTGGGACAGGGACTGTGTCCGACTGTATTAACCTGTTCCTACCCCAGTGCTTAGAATGGGGCTTGGCACGTAGTAAGGGCTTAACAAGTACCATAGCTCTTATTAGGTGATTCTACCTCAACTGCCGGTATTTTTGAAGTGGGGATGCAGACACACACACACACACACACACACACACACACACACACACACACACACTCTCCCCACCCCCCCACCCCGAAGGTAGCAGCATTACTGACTTAAGAAGCCAAGTTTGCCCCAGTCAACAGCAATGGCAGTCGCCCATGGGGAATTTTTTTATGTGTGCTTTTATGATACGCTCACCATGTGCCAGACACTGTGCTAAGCGCTGGGGTGGATACAAGCTAATCACGTTGGACACAGTCCCTGTCCCCCACGGGGCTCACCATCTTCACCCCCATTTCCCAGATGAGAGAACTGAGGCCCAGAGAAGTGAAGTGACTCGTCCGAAGTCACCCAGCAGTCAAGGGTAGGAACTGGGATTGGAACCCAGGTCTTCCTGACTCCCAGGCCCAGGCTCTAATAATAATGATGGTATTTGTTAAGTGCCTACTATGTGCCAAGCACTGTTCTAAGCACTGGGGTAGATACAAAGTAATCAGGTTGTCTCAAGTGGGGCTCACAGTCTTAATCCTCATTTTAAGAGATGAGGTAACTGAGGTGCAGGGAAGTGAACTGACTTGCCCAAAGTCACACAGCTGACAAGTGGAGGAGTCGGGATTACAACCCATGACCGCTGATTCCCAAGCAAGTGCTTGTTCCACTAAGCCACGGGCTCTAGCCACTGGGCCGCGCTGCTTTTGACGGATGGGACCCCCCGACGGCCATGGTGACCACAGCCGGGCCGCAGCGCCGGCCCTGAGGGCGGGGGCCTCAGTAGCCACCACAGTCTTCCCTGCCAGGGTCGGCGGGCCCCTTCAGGCTTCCCCCTGCGCCTGTCCACCTTGCGGAATGTTGTTCTTTCCCAAGCGCTTTGTGCAGTGCGTTGCAAACAGTAGGTGGTCAAGAGTACTTTTGACTGATTCCCATCCAGATGGCAAAGCTCCAGAAAAATCAGCTGGAGCAACACAAAATCTACAGAACAATGGATTCAAAAGCTAAATCCAAGAGGCGTAATCAAAGTAAAGCATGGACCGCTTAAAAAGAACCCTGCCTGTCCCATGAAGACCTAACCGGAAGAGAAATACTGCTGTAGATGTGGGTAAAAAAAAAATAAAAATCAATAGCTATTTGAAAGCCAATTTCTAGAGAGAATAAACATCTAAACGACAACTTGATTTCATTATTCATGAGAATTTCTTCAAGCTACAGCTTGCGTAGACAGTGGAGAAGCAGCTTGGCCTAGTGGCTAGAGCCCGGGCCTGGGAGTCAGGAGGACCTGGGTTCTAATCCCAGCTCCGCCACTTGTCTGCTGTGTGACCTTGGACAAGTCACTTCGCTTCTCTGGGCCTCAGTTCCCGCATCTGTTAAATGGGGATTAAGACTGTGAACCCCACGTGGGACAGAGACTGCGTCCAACCTGATTATCTTCCATCTACCCTAGCTCTTTGAACAGTGCTCGACACATAATCAATGCTTAACAAAGACGACCGTCATCATCGAAACAAAGTGACGTACGTCCAGTATGACGAAAGAGAACGTGGGCCGCGATTCCACCTCATTTTTCCAGCTGGTCAGTGGGAAATGAACCGCTGTGGCCTCATTAAGACAGAGGACCCCGTAGCTGCCGTCTCTCCGACACTCAGAGCGACCTTCAGGCGCTAAGCAAGTGGAACCGTCACCTCAGAAAGTTCCCGCAGACGGGCCCCGAGGCACCTTTTACAGCGATGGAACCGCCCGGCCCTACTTAAGGATGGCGACCACCGGGTCCTAATCCAAGACGGTGGCCCACTAGCCCTATTTGAAGATGGCGGCAGGATGGAAAGCCCCCATACGTGAGGAGTAAGTCGGGGTCCCAGAGCCAAGCTACATCAGATGATCGGTTGAAGGAGGGCTAAAAGGGGTGGGAGGGTGGTTAATAATAATGAGAATAATAATGATGGTATTTGTTAAGCGCTTACTATGTGCAAAACACTGTTCTAAGCACTGGGGTTGATATAAGGTAATGACGTTGTCCCACGTGGGGCTCACAGTCTAAATCCCCATTTTTTAGATGGGGTAACTGAGGCAGCGCTCAATAAATACGATTGAATGAACGAATGAATGAATGAATGAAGTGACTTGCCCTAAATCACACACCTGATAAGTGGCAGAACCAGGATTAGAACCCACGACCTCTGACTCCCAAGCCCGGGCTCTTTCCATAGAGAAGCAGCGTGGCTCAGTGGAAAGAGCCCGGGCTTTGGGGTCAGAGGTCAAGGGGTCGAATCCCTGTTCTGCCAACTGTCAGCTGTGTGACTTTGGGTAGGTCAATTCACTTCTCTGTGCCTCAGTTCCCTCATCTGTAAAATGGGGATGCAGTCTGTGAGCCCCACGTGGGACAACCCGATCACCTTGTAACCTCCCCGGCGCTTCAAACACTGCTTTGCATATAGTAAGCACTTAAAAAATGCCATTATTATTATTACTGAGCCACGCACTGCACTCTGTTTCTCAACAATCAATCAATCAATCAATCGTATTTATTGATCGCTTACTGTGTGCAAAGCACTGTACAACTGCGAGGCCCACGTCCTACCTCTGGCCTGGAATGCCCTCCCTCCACATATCCGCCAAACTAGCTCTCTTCCTCCCTTCAAAGCCCTCCTGAGAGCTCACCTCCTCCAGAAGGCCTTCCCAGACTGAGCCCCCCCTCCTCTGCTCCTCCTCTCCTCCCCATCGCCCCCTCCCCAAAGCACTTGTGTATATTTGTATGTATTTATTACTCTATTTTATTCGTGATTGTGCATATATCTATAATTCTATTTATTCTGAAGGTATTGACACCTGTCTACTTGGTTTGTTTTGTTGTCTTTACCCCCCTTCTAGACCGTGGGCCCGTTGCTGCTTGTCATACACAGGAGCTAGAGAAGACGGTACGCTCCTCCACTTTTCCACAGGAAGCGCTCAATAAGTACGATTGAATGAAGAATGGGGTTTACTGGCACTTACTGTGGTGCTCTGCACACGGGAAGTGCTCAATAAATACGAATGAATGAAGAATGGGGTTTACGGGCGCTTAGTACAGTGCTAACATCTTCACGCCTCCTAAAGATGATTTCTTACTTTGTCATTGGCAGGCATTTACTTAAAACGTTTGTCTGTGGGGTGTGATGAAACCAATCCAATAATCTGCTTTTAAAACCCAACTCCTCCTCTAAACTCCTTGTGGGCAGGGGTCACATGTACGAACTCTGTTGTAGTGTACCCTCCGGAGAGTTTTGTACGGGCTCTCCACAAAACAAGCGAGCGCTCAGTACATACCAGAGATCAATCGATAACCATGGATAGATAAGCAGTATAGCATAGGGACAGGGCACGGGCCTGGGAGTCAGAAGGTTTGCTGCCATTTGTCTGCTGCATAGGGATAGAGCACGGGCCTGGAAGTCAGGTAGCCATCTAGTCTCGGCTTGCTACCGCTTCAGCAGAACCCTTCAATTTTTGCCGAATGATGGCTTCTGCTTTCTTACTCGGTTTTATGGAAAAAAAGTTGGATCTGGCATCTGAAATATTGGGGAACATCCAGCTCCTCAATTTTGCTCACTTTTGGCCCGCTACAAATCCGCCATACACCCCCTGGCCTGGAATCCCTCCTCCCCCACCCCCCATATCTGCCAAGCTAGGTCTCCTCCTCCCTTAAGGCCCTACTGAGAGCTCACCTCCTGCAGGAGCCCTTCTCAGACTGAGCCCCCTCCTTCCTCTCCCCTTCCTACCCCTCTCCATCCCTTCCGCCTTACCTCCTTCTCTTCCCCACAGCACCTGTATATATGTATATATGTTTGTACGTATTTATTACTCTATTTATTTATTTATTTTACTTGTACATATCTATTCTATTTATTTTATTTTGTTAATATGTTTTGTTTTGTTCTCTGTCACCCCCTTCTAGACTGTAAGCCCACTGTTGGGTAGGGACCGTCTCTATGTGTTGCCATCTTGTACTTCCCCAGTGCTTATTACAGTGCGCTGCACACAGTAAGAGCTCAATAAATACGATTGATTGATTGATTGATTGCACTGCACACAGGAAGCGCTCAATAAAAGTACGAATAAATGAAGAATGGGGTTTTCGGGCGCTAGGTACAGTGCTCTGCACACAGGCAGCGCTCAATAAAAGTACAACTGAATGAAGAATGGGTTTACGGATGCTTAGTACAGTGCTCTGCACACAGGAAGCGCGCAATAGAAGTAAGACTGAATGAAGAATGGGGATTACGGGCACTTAGTACAGTGCTCTGCACACAGGAATCGCTCAATAAAAGTACGACTGAATGAAGAATGGGGTTTACAGGCGCTTAGTACAGTGGCTACATCTTCACGCCTCCTAAAGATGATTTCTTACTTTGTCATTGGCAGGCATTTACTTAAAACGCTTGTCTGTGGGGTGTGATGAAACCAATCCAATAATCTGCTTTTAACGCCAAACTCCTCCTCTAAACTCCTTGTGGACAGGGGTCACATCTACCAACTCTGTTGTAGTGTACCTTCGGAGCGTTTTATACGAGGCTCTCCACAAAACAAGCGAGCGCTCAGTACATACCAGAGATCAATCGATAACCATCGATACATAAGCAGTATGGCACAGGGATAGGGTACGGGCCTGGGACTCAGAAGGTTTGCTGCCATTTGTCTGCTGCATAGGGATAGAGCACGGGCCTGGGAGCCAGAAGGCTTGCTGCCATTTGTCTGCTGCATAGGGATAGAGCACGGGCCTGGGAGTCAGGTAGCCATCTAGTCTCGGCTTGCTACCGCTTCAGCAGAACCCTTTAATTTTTGCCTCATGATGGCTTCTGCTTAGTTACTCGGTTTTATGAAAAAAAATTGGATCTACCACCAGCAGTATTGGGGAACATCCAGCATCTCAATTTTACACGCTTTTGGCCCACTACACATCCACCATACACTCACTGGCCTGGAATGCCCACCCCCTGACACCCACCAAGCTAGCTCTCTTCCTCCCTTAAGGCCCTACTGAGAACTCACCTCCTCCAGGAGGCCTTCTCAGACTTAGCACCCTCCTTCCTCTCCCCCTCCTCCCCCTCTCCATCAATCCCGCCTTACCTCCTTCCCTTCCCCACAGCACCTGCATATATGTATATATGTTTGTACGTATTTATTACTCTATTTATTTATTTATTTTACTCGTTCTTATGTATTCTATTTATTTTATATTGTTGATATGTTTTGTTTTGTTCTCTGTCACCCTCTTCTAGACTGTGAGCCCACTGTTGGGTAGGGACCGTCTCTATGTGTTGCCATCTTGTACTTCCCAAGCGCTTAGTACAGTGCTCTGCACACAGTAAGCGCTCAAGCAATTTGATTGATTGATTGCTTTGCACACAGGAAGCGCTCAAGAAAAGTATGACAATGAAGAATGGGGTTTACTAGGTACAGTGCTCTGAACACAGGAAACGCTCAATAAAAGTATGACTGAATGAAGAATGGGGGTTACGGGTGCTTGATAGACTGCTCTGCAAACAGGAAGTGCTCAATAAAGGTACCACTGAATGAGGAAAGGGGTTTACGGGTGCTTAGTACAGTGCTCTGCACACAGGAATCGCTCAATAAAAGTATGACTGAATGAAGAATGGGGTTTACGGGCGCTTAGTACAGTGGCTACATCTTCATGCCTCCTAAAGATGATTTCTTACATTGTCATGGGTAGGCATTTACTTAAAACGTTTGTCTGTGCTGTGTGATGAAACCAATCCAATAATCTGCTTTTAACGCCCAACTCCTCCTCTAAACTCCTTGTGGGTAGGCGTCACATCTACCAACTCTGTTGTACTGTAGTCTCCGGAGCGTTCTTTACAGGGCTCTCCACAAAATAAGCGAGCGCGCAGTACATACCAGAGATCTATCGATAACCATCGATAGATAAGCAGTATGGCATAGGGTTAGGGTACGGGCCTGGGAGTCAGAAGGTTTGCTGCCATTTGTCTGCTGCATAGGGATAGAACACGGGCCTGGGAGTCAGAAGGTTTGCTGCCATTTGTCTGCTGCATACGGATAGAACACGGGCCTGGGAGTCAGGTAGCCATCTAGTCTCGGCTTGCTATCGTTTCAGCAGAACCCTTTAATTTTTTCCTCATGATGGCTTCTGCTTAGTTACTCGGTTTTAAGAAGAAAAATTGGATCTGCCACCTGCAGTATCGGGGAACATCCAGCTCCTCAATTTTGCTCGCTTTTGGCCCGCTACAAATCCGCCATACACCCTCTGGCCTGGAATCCCTCTCCCCCCCGCCCGCCCCCATATCTGCCAAGCTAGGTCTCTTCCTCCCTTAAGGCCCTACTGAGAGCTCACCTCCTCCAGGAGGCCTTCTCAGACTGAGCCCCCTCCTTCCTCTCCCCCTCCTCCCACTCTCCATCCCTCCCGCCTTACCTCCTTCCCTTCCCCACAGCACCTGTATATATGTATATATGTTTGTACGTATTTATTACTCTATTTATTTATTTATTTTACATGGACATATCTATTCTATTTATTTTATTTTGTTAATATGTTTTGTTTTGTTCTCTGTCACCCCCTTCTAGACTGTGAGCCCAATGCTGGGTAGGGACCGTCTCCATGAGTTGCCAACTTGTACTTCCCATGCGCTTAGTACAGTGCTCTGCATACAGTAAGCGCTCAATAAATACGACTGATTGATTGATTTATTTCTCTGTACACAGGAAGCGCTCAATAAAAGTACGACCGAATGAAGAATGGGGTTTACGGGCGCTAGGTACAGTGCGCTGAACACAGGGAGCGCTCAATAAAACTACGACTGAGTGGAGAATAGGGTTTTCGGGCACTAAGTGCAGTGCTCTGCACACAGGAAGCGCTGAATAAAAGTACGACTGAATGAAGAATGGGGTTTACGGGCGCTATGTACAGTTCTCTGCACACTGGAAGCGCTCAATGAAAGTACGACAATCAAGACTGGGGTTTACGGGTGCTTAGTACAGTGGCTCCATATTCACACCACCTAAAAATGATTTCTTACTTTGGCAGGCATTTACTTAAAACGTTTGTCTGTGGGGTGTGATGAACCCAATCCAATAATCTGCTTTCAAGGCCCAACTCCTCCTCTAAGCTCCTTGTGGGCAGGGGTCATATATCTACCAACTCTGTTGTAATGTACCCTCCGGAGCCTTTTGTACGGGGCTCTCCACAAAACAAGCGAGCGCTCATTACATACCAGAGATCAATCGATAACCATCGATAGATAAGCAGTATGGCATAGGGATAGGGTACGGGCCTGGGAGTCAGAAAGTTTGCTGCCATTTGTCTGCTGCATAGGGATAGAACACGGGCCTGGGAGTCAGAAGCTTTGCTGCCATTTGTCTGCTGCATAGGGATAGAACACGGGCCTGGGAGTCAGGTAGCCATCTAGTCTCGGCTTGCTACCGCTTCAGCAGAACCCTTTAATTTTTGCCTCTTGATGGCTTCTGCTTAGTTACTCGGTTTTATGAAGAAAAATTGGATCTGCCACCTGCAGTATTGGGGAACATCCAGCTCCTCAATTTTACTCGCTTTTGGCCCGCTACAAATCCGCCATACACCCCCTGGCCTGGAATCCCTCTTCCCGCACACATCTGCCAAGCTAGCTCTCTTCTTCCCTTAAGGCTCATCTCCTCCTGGAGGCCTTCTCAGACTGAGCCCCTCCTTCCTCTCTCCCTCCTCCCCCTCTCCATCCCTCCCGCCTTACCTCCTTCCCTTCCCTACAGCACCTGTATTTATGGATATATGTTTGTACGTATTTATTACTCTATTTATTTATTTATTTCACTTGTACATATCTATTCTATTTATTTTATTTTGTTAATATGTTTTGTTTTTTTCTCTGTCACCCCCTTCTAGACTGTAAGCCCACTGTTGGGTAGGGACCGTATCTATGTGTTGCCATCTTGTACTTCCCAAGCGCTTATTACAGTGCTCTGCACACAGTAAGCGCTCAATAAATACGATTGATTGATTGAATGCTCTGCACACAGGAAGCGCTCACTAAAAGTACAACTGAATGAAGAATGGGGTTTAGGGGAGCTGGGTACAGTGCTCTGCAGACAGGAAGCGCTGAATAAGAGTACGACTGAATGGAGAATGGTGTTTTCGGGCGCTAGGTACAGTGCTCTGCACACAGGAAGCGCTCAATAAAAGTACGACTGAATGAAGAATGGGGTTTCCGGGCACATAGTACAGTGCTCTGCACACAGGAAACGCTGAATAAAAGTACGACTGAATGAAGAATGGGGTTTACGGGCGCTTAGTACAGTGACTACATCTTCACGCCTCCTAAAGATGATTTCTTACTTTGTCATTGGCAGGCATTTACTTAAAACGCTTGTCTATGGGGTGTGATGAAACCAATCCAATAATCTGCTTTTAACGCCCAACTCCTTCTCTAAACTCCTTGTAGGCAGGAGTCACATCTACCAACTCCGTTGTAGCGTACCCGCTGGAGCGTTTTCTACGGGGCTCTCCGCAAAATAAGCGAGAGCTCAGTACATACCAGAGATCAATCGATAACCATCGATAGATAAGCAGTATGGCATAGGGATAGGGTACGGGCCTGGGAGTCAGAAGGTTTGCTGCCATTTGTCTGATGCATAGGAATAGAGCACGGGCCTGGGAGTCAGGTAGCCATCTAGTCTTGGCTTGCTACCGCTTCAGCAGAACCCTTTAATTTTTGCCTCATGATGGCTTCTGCTTAGTTACTTGGTTTTATGAAGAAAAATTGGATCTGCCACCTGCAGTATTAGGGAACATCCAGCTCCTCAATTTTACTCCCTTTTGGCCCGCTACACATCCGCCATTCACCCCCTGGCCTGGAATGTCCCCCCACCTCTCCACATCCACCAAGCTAGCTCTCTTCCTCCCTTCAAGGCCCTATTGAGAGATCACCTCCTCCAAGAGGCCTTCTCAGACTTAGCCCCCTCCTTCCTCTCACCCTCTTCCGCCTCTTCATCCCTCCCACCTTACCTCCTTCCCTTCCCCACAGCACCTGTATATATGTATATATGTTTGTACATATTTTTTACTCTATTTATTCATTTATTTTACTTGTACATATCTATTCTATTTATTTTATTTTGTTAATATGTTTTGTTTTGTTCTCTGTCACCCCCTTCTACAATGTGAGCCCTCTGTTCGGTAGGGACTGTCTCTACGCGTTGCTAACTTGTACTTCCAAAGCGCTTAGTACAGTGCTCTGCACACAGTAAGCGCTCAATAAATACGATTGATTGATTGATTGATTGCTCTGCACACAGGAAGCGCTCAATAAAAGTACGACTGAATGAAGAATGGGGTTTACGGGCGCTTAGTACAGTGCTCTGCACACAGGAAGCGTTCAATAAAAGTACAACTTAAAGAAGAATGGGGATTACGGGCGCTTAGTACAGTGCTGTGCACAGAGGAAGCGCTCGATAAAAGTACGACTGAATGAAGAAAGGGATTTATGGGTGCTTAGTACAGTGCTCTGCAAACAGGAAGCGCTCAATAAAAGTATGACTGAAAGAAGAATGGGGTTTACGGGCACCTATGAAACCAATCCAATAATCTCCTTTTAACGCCCAACTCCTCGTCTAAACTCCTTGTGGGCAGGGGTCACAAGTACCAACTCTGTTGTAGTGTACCTTCCAGAGCATTTTGTACGGGGCTCTCCGCAAAATAAGCGAGCGTTCAGTACATACCAGAGATCAATCGATAACCATCGACAGATAAGCAGTATGGCGTAGGGATAGGGTACGGGCCTGGGAGTCAGAAGGTTTGCTGCCATTTGTCTGCTGCATAGGGATAGAGCACGGGCCTGGGAGTCAGAAGGTTTGCTGCCATTTGTCTGCTGCATAGGGATAGAGCACGGGCCTGGGAGTCAGGTAGCCATCTAGTCTCGGCTTGCTACCGCTTCAGCAGTACTCTTTAATTTTTGCCTCATGATGTCTTCTGCTTAGGTACTCGGTTTTATGAAGAAAAATTGGATCTGCCACCTGCAGTATTGGGGAACACCCAGCTCCTCAATTTTACTCGCTTTTGGCCCGCTACAAATCCGCCATTCGCCCCCTGGCCTGGAATCCCTCCCCCCACCCCCCACCCCACCCCCTGCCAGCCGCCAAGCTAGATCTGTTCCTCCCTTAGAGCCCTACTGAGAGCTCAACTCCTCCTGGAGGCCTTCTCAGACTGAGCCCCCTCCTTCTTCTCCCCCTCCTCCCACTCTCCATCCCTCCTGCCTTACCTCCTTCCCTTCCCTACAGCACCTGTATATATGTATATATTTTTATACGTATTTATTACTCTATTTATTAATTTATTTTACTCGTACATATCTATTCTATTTATTTTAGTTTGTTAATATGTTTTGTTTTGTTCTCTGTCACCCCCTTCTAGACTATGAGCCCACTGTTGGATAGGGACTGTCACTATGTATTGCTAAATTGTACTTCCCAAGCGTTTAGTACAGTGCTCTGCACACAGTAAGCACTCAATAAATACGATTGATTGATTGATTGATTTCTCTGCACACAGGAAGCGCTCAATAAAAGAACGACTGAATGGAGAATGGGGTTTACGGGCGCTAGGTACAGTGCTCTGCACACAGAAAGCGCTCAATAAAAGTACGACTTAATGAAGAATGGGGTTTATGGGCGCTAGGTACAGTGCTCTGCACACATGAAGCGCTCAATAAAAGTACAACTGAATGAAGAA
Source organism: Tachyglossus aculeatus (assembly GCF_015852505.1). Lineage (NCBI taxonomy): Eukaryota > Metazoa > Chordata > Mammalia > Monotremata > Tachyglossidae > Tachyglossus > Tachyglossus aculeatus. The sequence continues at coordinate 137,523,269 of NC_052069.1, read as the reverse complement.
TGGGGTTTAAGGGCGCATAGTACAGTGCTCTGCACACAGGAAGCCTTCAGTAAAAGTACGACTGAATGAAGAATGGGGTTTACGGGCGCTTAGTACAGTGCTCTGCACACAGGAAGCGCTCAATAAAAGTACGACTGAATGAAGAATGGGGTTTACGGGCAATTAGTACAGTGCTCTGCACAAAGGAAGCGCTCAATAAGTGCGACTGAATGAAGAATGGGGTTTACGGGCCCTTAGTACAGTGGCTACATCTTCACGCCTCCTAAAGATGATTTCTTACTTTGTCATTGGCAGGCATTTATTAAAACGTTTGTCTGTGAGGTGTGATGAAACCAATCCAATAATCGGCTTTTAACGCCCAACTCCTCCTCTAAACTCCTTGTGGGCAGGGGTCACATCTACCAACTCCGTTGTAGTGTACCCTCGGGATCGTTTTGTACGGGGCTCTCCGCAAAATAAGCGAGCGCTCAGTACATACCAGAGATCAATCGATAACCATCGATAGATAAGCAGTATGGCATAGGGATAGGGTACGGGCCTGGGAGTCAGAAGGTTTGCTGCCATTTGTCTGCTGCATAGGGATAGAACACGGGCCTGGGAGTCAGGTAGCCATCTAGTCTCGGCTTGCTACCGCTTCAGCAGAACCCTTTATTTTTTGCCTCATGATGGCTTCTGCTTAGTTACTCGGTTTTATGAAGAAAAATTGTATCTGCCACCTGCAGGATTGGGGAACATCCAGGTCCTCAATTTTACTCGCTTTTGCCCACTACACATCCACCATACACTCCCTGGCCTGGAATGCCGCACCCCCCCCCGATATCCACCAAGCTAGCTCTCTTCCTCCCTTAAGGCCCTACTGAGAGCTCACCTTCTCCAGGAGGCCTTCTCAAACTGAGCCCCCTCCTTGGCCTCCCCCTTCTCCCCCTCTCCTTCCCTTCCCTCCTTCCCTTCCCCACAGCACCTGTACAGATGTATATATGTTTGTACGTATTTATTACTCTATTTATTTATTTATTGTTCTTCTTCTTAACTATTCTATTTATTTTATCATGTTAATATGTTTTGTTTTGTTCTCTGTCACCCACTTCGAGACTGTGAGCCCACTATTGGGCAGGGCCCGTCTCTATATGTTGCCAACTTGTACTTCCCAAGCGCTTAGTACAGTGCTCTGTACACAGTAAGCGCTCAATAAATACGATTGATTGATTGATTGCTTTGCACACAGGAAGCGCTCAATAAAAGTATGACTGAATGAAGAATGGGGTTTACTAGGTACAGTGCGCTGAACACAGGAAACGCTCAATAAAAGTATTACTGAATGAAGAACGGGGGTTACGGGCGCTTGATACACTGCTCTGCACACAGGAAGCGCTCAATAAAGGTACGACTGAATGAGGAATGGGGTTTACGGGTGCTTAGTACAGCACTCTGCACACAGGAATCGCTCAATAAAAGTACGACTGAATGAATAATGGGGTTTACGGGCGCTTAGTACAGTGTTCTGCACAAAGGAAGCGCTCAATAAGTACGACTGAATGAAGAATGGGGTTTACGGGCACTTAGTACAGTGGCTACATCTTCATGCCTCCTAAAGATGATTTCTTACATTGTCATTGGTAGGCATTTACTTAAAACGTTTGTCTGTGGGGTGTGATGAAACCAATCCAATAATCTGCTTTTAATGCCCAACTCCTCCTCTAAACTCCTTGTGGGCAGGGGTCACATCTACCAACTCTGTTGTACTGTACTCTCCAGAGCGTTTTGTACAGGGCTCTCCACAAAATAAGCGAGCGCTCAGTACATACTAGAGATCAATCGATAACCATCGATAGATAAGCAGTATGGCATAGGGTTGGAGTACGGGCCTGGGAGTCAGAAGGTTGGCTGTCAACGGGCCTGGGACTCAGAAGGTTTGCTGCCATTTGTCTGCTGCATAGGGAAAGAACACGGGCCTGGGAGTTAGGTAGCCATCTAGTCTCGGCTTGCTACCGCTTCAGCAGAACCCTTTAATTTTTGCCTCATGATGGCTTCTGCTTAGTTACTCGGTTTTATGAAGAAAAATTGGATCTGCCACCTGCAGTATTGGGGAACATCCAGCTCACATCTACCAACTCTGTTGTACTGTACTCTCCGGAGCGTTTTGTACAGGGCTCTCCCCAAAATAAGCGAGCGCTCAGTACATACCAGAGATCAATCGATAACCATGGACACATAAGCAGTATAGCATAGGGATAGGGCACGGGCCTGGGAGTCAGAAGCTTTGCTGCCATTTGTGCCCTGCATAGGGATAGAGCACGGGTCTGGGAGTCAGGTAGCCATCTAGAATCGGCTTGCTACCTTGTCAGCAGAACCTTTTAATTTTTGCCTCATGATGGCTTCGGCTTAGTTACTCGGTTTTATGAAAACAAACTTGGATCTACCACCTGCACTATTGGGGAACATCCAGCTCCTCAATTTTACTCGCTTTTGGCCCACTACACATCCGCCATACACTCCCTGGCCTGGAATGCCCAGCCCCCCAAACCCGCCAAGCTAGCTCTCTTCCTTCCTTAAGGCCCTACTGAGAGCTCACCTCCTCCAGGAGGCCTTCTCAGACTGAGCCCCCACCTTCTTCTCCTCCTCTTCCCCCTCTCCATCCCTCCCGCCTTACCTCCTCCCTTTCCCCACAGAACCTGTATATATGTATATACGTTTGCACTTATTTATTACTCTATTTATTTATTTATTTTACTTGTACATATCTATTCTATTTATTTTATTTTGTTAATATGTTTTGTTTTGTTCTCTTTCACCCCCTTCTAGAATGTGAGCCCACTGTTGGGTAGGGACCATCTCTATGTGTTGCCAACTTGTACTTCCCAAGCGCTTAGTACAGTGCTCTGCACATAGTAAGCGCTCCATAAATACAATTGATTGATTGATTGATTGCTCGGCACACAGGAAGCGCTCCATAAAAGTACGACTGAATGAAGAATGGGGTTTACGGATGCTTGGTACAGTGCTCTGCACACAGGAAGCGCTCAATAAAAGTACGACTGAATGAAGAATGGATTTACGGGCGTTTGGTACCGTGCTCTGCACACAGAAAGTGCTCAATAAAAGTACGACTGAAAGAAGAATGGGGTTTACGGGCGCTTAGTACAGTGGCTACATTTTCATGCCTCCTAAAGATGATTTCTTACTTTGTCATTGGCAGGCATTTATTAAAACGTTTGTCTATGGGGTGTGATGAAACCAATCCAATAATATGCTTTTAACGCCCAACTCCTCCTCTAAGCTCCTTGTGGGCAGGGGTCACATCTACCAACTCTGTTGTAGTGTACCCACCGGAGCGTTTCATACGGGGCTCTCCACAAAACAAGCGAGCGCTCAGTACATACCAGAGATCAATCGATAACCATCGCTAGATAAGCAGTATGGCATACGGATAGGGCACGGACCGGGGAGTCAGAAGGTTTGCTGCCATTTGTCTGCTGCATAGGGATAGAGCATGGGCCTGGGAGTCAGGTAGCCATCTAGTCTCGGCTTGCTACCGTTTCAGTAGAACACTTTAATTTTTGCCTCATGATGGCTTCTACTTAGTTACTCGGTTTTATGAAGAAAAACTGGATCTGGCACCTGCAGTATTGGGGAACATCCAGCTCCTCAATTTTACTCGCTTTTGAACAGCTACACGTCCGCCATACACAACCTGGCCTGGAATGCCCCCCACCCCCACCCCACATCTGCCAAGCTAGCTCTCTTCCTCCCTTCAAGGCCCTACTGAGAGCTCACCTCCTCCAGGAGGCCTTCTCAGACTGAGCCCCCTCCTTCCTCTCCCCCTCCTCCCCCTCTCCATCCCTCCCGCCTTACCTCCTTCCCTTCCCCACAGCACCTGTATATATGTATATATGTTTGTATGTATTTATTACTCTATTTATTTCATTTTGTTAATATGTTTTGTTTTGTTCTCTGTCACCCTCTTCTAGACTGTGAGCCCACTGTTGGGTAGGGACCATCTCTATATGTTGCCAACTTGTACTTCCCAAGCGCTTAATACAGTGCTCTGCACACAGTAAGCGCTTAATAAATACAATTGATTGGTTAATTGCTTTGCACACAGGAAGCGCTCAATAAAAGTATGACTGAATGAAGAATGGGGTTTACTAGGTACAGTGCACTGAACACAGGGAGTGCTTAATCAAAGTATGATTGAATGAAGAATGGGGGTAAGTGGCGCTTGATACACTGCTCTGCACACAGAAGGGCTGTCAATAAAGGTACGACTGAATGAGGAATGGGGTTTACGGGCGCTTAGTACATTCTTCTGCACAAAGGAAGCGCTCAATAAGTACGACTGAATGAAGAACGGGGTTTACGGGAGCTTCGGATAGTGGCTACATCTTCACGCCTCCTAAAGATGATTTCTTACATTGTCATTGGCAGGCATTTACTTCAAACGTTTGTCTGTGGGGTGTGATGAAACCAATCCAATAATCTGCTTTTAATTCCCAATTCCTCCTCTAAACTCCTCGTGGGCAGGGGTCACATCTATCAACTCTGTTGTACTGTACTCTCCGGAGTGTTTTGTACGGAGCTCTCCACAAAATAAGCGAGCGCTTAGTACATACCAGAGATCAATCGATAACCATCGATAGATAAGCAGTATGGCATAGGGTTAGGGTACGGGCCTGGGAGTCAGAAGGTTTGCTGCCATTTGTCTGCTGCATAGGGATAGAGGACAGGCCTGGGAGTCAGAAGGTTTGCTGCCATTTGTCTGCTGCACAGGGATAGAACACGGGCCTGGGAGTCAGGTAGCCATCTAGTCTCGGCTTCCTACCGCTTCAGCAGAACCCTTTAATTTTTGCCTCATGATGGCTTCTGCTTAGTTACTCGGTTTTATGAAGAAAAATTGGATCTGCCACCTGCAGTATTGGGGAATATCCAGCTCCTCAATTTTACTCGCTTTAGGCCCGCTACACATCCGCCATACACCCCCTGGCCAGGAATCCCGATCCCCCCCACAACCGCCAAGATAGGTCTCTTCCTCCCTTAAGGCCCTACTGAGAGCTCACCTCCTCCCGGAGGCCTTCTCAGACTGAGCCCCCAACTTCCTCTCCCCCCTCCTCCCACTCTCCATCTCTCCCGCCTTATCTCCTTCCCTTCCCCACAGCACCTGAATATATGTATATATGCTTGTACGTACTTATTACTCTATTTATTTATTTAGTTTACATGGACGTATCTATTCTATTTATTTTATTTTGTTAATATGCTTTGTTTTGTTCTCTGTCACCGCCTTCTAGACTGTGAGCCCACTGATGGGGAGGGACCGTCTCTATGAGCTGCCAACTTGTACGTCCCAAGCGCTTAGTACAGTGCTCTGCAAACAGTAAGCGCTCAATAAATACGATTGTTTGATTGATTGCTCTGTACACAGGAAGCGCTCAATAATAGTACGATTGAATGAAGAATGGGGTTTACGGGCGCTAGGTACAGTGCGCTGCACACAGGGAGCGCTCAATGAAAGGACGACTGAGTGGAGAATGGGGTTCTCGGGCAATAGGTACAGTGCACTGCACACAGGAAGCGCTGAATAAAAGTTCGACTGAATGAAGAATGGGGTTTACGGGCGCTTTGTACAGTGCTCTGCACACTGGAAGCGCTCAACAAAAGCACGACAATCAAGAATGGGGTTTACGGGCGCTTAGTATAGTGGCTCCATTTTCACGACTCCTAAAAATGATTTCTTACTTTGGCAGGCATTTACTTAAAACGTGTGTCTGTGGGGTGTGATGAAACAAATCCAATAATCTGCTTTTAACGACCAACTCCTCCTCTAAGCTCCTTGGGGGCAGGGGTCATATCTACCAACTCTGTTGTAGTGTACCCTCCGGAGTCTTCTGTACGGGGCTCTCCACAAAGCAAGCGAGCGCTCAGTACATACCAGAGATCAATCGATAACCATCGAAAGATAAGCAGTATGGCATAGGGATAGGGTACTGGCCTGGGAGTCAGTAGGTTTGCTGCCATTTGTCTGCTGCATACGGATAGAGCACAGGCCTGGGAGTCAGAAGGTTTGCTGCCATTTGTCTGCTGCAGAGGGATAGAACACGGGCCTGGGAGTCAGGTAGCCACCTAGTCTCGGCTTGCTACGGCTTCAGCAGAACCCTTTAATTTTTGCCTCATGATGGCTTCTGCTTAGTTACTCGGGTTTATGAAGAAGAACTCGATCTGGCACCTGCAGTATTGGGGAACATCCAGCTCCTCAATTTTACTCAATTTTGGCCCGCTACAAATCCGACATACACCCCATGGCCTGGAATCCCTCCCCCCCAGCATCCGCCAAGCTAGCTCTCTTCCTCCCTTAAGGTCCTACTGAGAGCTCACCTCCTCCAGGAGGCCTTCTCAGACATAGCCCCCTTTTTCCTCTCCCCCTCCTCCCCCTCTCCATCCCACCCGCCTTACCTCCATCCCTTCCCCACAGCACCTGTACATATGTATATATATTTGTATGTATTCAGTACTCTATTTATTTATTGTACTTGTTCTTATCTATTCTATTTATTTTATTTTGTTAATATGTTTGGTTTTCTACTCTGTCACCCTCTTCTAGACTGTGAGCCCACTGATGGGTAGGGACCGTCTCTATGTGTTGCCAACTTGTACTTCCCAAGTGCTTAGTACAGTGCTCTGCACACAGTAAGCGCTCAATAAATATGATTGATTGATTGATTGCTTTACACACAGGAAGCGCTCAATAAAAGTATAGCTGAATGAAGAATGGGGTTTACTAGGTACAGTGCTCTGAACACAGGAAACGCTCAATAAAAGTATGACTGAATGAAGAATGGGGGTTACGGGCGCTTGATACACTGCTCTGCACACAGGAAGTGCTCAATAAAGGTACGACTGAATGAGGAATGGGGTTTACGGGCGCTTAGTACAGTGGCTACATCTTCATGCCTCCTAAAGATGATTTCTTACATTGTCATTGGTAGGCATTTACTTAAAACGTTTGTCTGTGGGGTGTGATGAAACCAATCCAATAATCTGCTTTTAACGCCCAACTCCTCCTCTAAACACCTTGTGGGCAGGGGTCACATCTACCAACTCTGTTGTATTGTACTCTGCAGAATGTTTTGAACAGGGCTCTCCACAAAATAAGTGAGCGCTCAGTACATACTAGAGATCAATCGATAACCATTGATAGATAAGCAGTATGGCATAGGGTTGGGGTACGGGCCTGGGAGTCAGAAGGTTGGCTGCCAACGGGCCTGGGACTCAGAAGGTTTGCTGCCATTTGTCTGCTGCATAGGGATAGAACACGGCCCTGGGAGTCAGGTAGCCATCTAGTCTCGGCTTGCTACCGCTTCAGCAGAACCCTTTAATTTTTGCCTCATGATGGCTTCTGCTTAGTTACTCGGTTTTATGAAGAAAAATTGGATCTGCCACCTGCAGTATTGGGAAACATCCAGCTCACATCTACCAACTCTGTTGTACTGTACTCTCCGGAGCGTTTTGTACAGGGCTCTCCCCAAAATAAGCGAGCGCTCAGTACATACCAGAGATTAATCGATAACCATGGATAGATAAGCAGTATAGCATAGGGATAGGGCACGGGCCTGGGAGTCAGAAGCTTTGCTCCCATTTCTGTGCTGCATAGGGATACAGCACGGGTCTGGGAGTCAGGTAGCCATCTAGAATCGGCTTGCTACCTTGTCAGCAGAACATTTTAATTTTTGCCTCATGATGGCTTCGGCTTAGTTACTCGGTTTTATGAAAAAAAAATTGCATCTACCACCTGCAGTATTGGGGAACAATCAGCTCCTCAATTTTACTCGCTTTTGGGCTGCTGCACATCCGCCATACACTCCCTGGCCTGGAATGCCCAGCCCCCCAAACCCGCCAAGCTAGCTCTCTTACTCCCTTAAGGCCCTACTGAGAGCTCACCTCCTCCAGGAGGCCTTCTCAGACTGAGCCCCCTCCTTCCTCTCCTCCTCCTCCCCCTCTCCATCCCTCCCGCCTTACCTCCTTCCCTTCCCCACAGCACCTGTATATATGTATATATGTTTGCACTTATTTATTACTCTATTTATTTATTTATTTTACTTGTACATATCTATTCTATTTATTTTATTTTGTTAATATGTTTTGTTTTGTTCTCTTTCACCCCCTTCTAGAATGTGAGCCCACTGTTGGGTAGGGACCATCTCTATGTGTTGCCAACTTCTACTTCCCAAGCGCTTAGTACAGTGCTATGCACACAGTAAGCGCTCCATAAATACGATTGATTGATTGATTGCTCGGCACACAGGAAGCGCTCCATAAAAGTACGACTGAATGAAGAATGGGGTTTACGGGCGCTTGGTACAGTGCTCTGCACACAGGAAGCGCTCAATAAAAGTACGACTGAATGAAGAATGGGTTTACGGGCGCTTAGTACCGTGCTCTGCACACAGGAAGTGCTCAATAAAAGTAAGACTGAATGAAGAATGGGGTTTACGGGCGCTTAGTACAGTGGCTACATTTTCATGCCTCCTAAAGATGATTTCTTACTTTGTCATTGGCAGGCATTTACTTGAAACGTTTGTCAATGGGGTGTGATGAAACCAATACAATAATATGCTTTTAACGCCCAACTCCTCCTCCAAGCTCCTTGTGGGCAGGGGTCACATCTACCAACTCTGTTGTAGTGTACCCACCGGAGCGTTTCATACAGAGCTCTCCACAAAACAAGCGAGTGCTCAGTACATACCAGAGATCAATCGATAACCATCGCTAGATAAGCAGTATGGCATACGGATAGGGCACGGACCTGGGAGTCAGAAGGTTTGCTGCCATTTGTCTGCTGCATAGGGATAGAGCATGGGCCTGGGAGTCAGGTAGCCATCTAGTCTCGGCTTCCTACCGTTTCAGTAGAACCCTTTAATTTTTGCCTCATGATGGCTTCTACTTAGTTACTCGGTTTTATGAAGAAAAACTGGATCTGGCACCTGCAGTATTGGGGAACATCCAGCTCCTCAATTTTACTCGCTTTTGACCCGCTACACATCCGCCATACACCCCCTGGCCTGGAATTCCCCCCACCCCCACCCCACATCTGCCAAGCTAGCTCTCTTCCTCCCTTCAAGGCCCTACTGAGAGCTCACCTCCTCCAGGAGGCCTTCTCAGACTGAGCCCCCCTCCTTCCTCTCCCCCTCCTCCCCCTCTCCAACCCTCCCGCCTTACCTCCTTCCCTTCCCCACAGCACCTGTATATATGTATATATGTTTGTATGTATTTATTACTCTATTTATTTATTTCATTTTGTTAATATGTTTTGTTTTGTTCTCTGTCACCCTCTTCTAGACTGTGAGCCCACTGTTGGGTAGGGACCATCTCTATATGTTGCCAACTTGTACTTCCCAAGCGCTTAATACAGTGCTGTCCACACAGTAAGCGCTCAATAAATACGATTGATTGACTGATTGCTTTGCACACAGGAAGCGCTCAATAAAAGTATGACTGAATGAAGAATGGGGTTTACTAGGTACAGTGCACTGAACGCAGGGAGCGCTTAATAGAAGTATGATTGAATGGACAATGAGGGTTACAGGCGCTTGATACACTGCTGTGCACACAGGAAGCGGTCAATAAAGGTACGACTGAATGAGGAACGGGGTTTACGGGCGCTTAGTACATTCTTCTGCACAAAGGAAGCGCTCAATAAGTACGACTGAATGAAGAATGGGGTTTACGGGCACTTCGGATAGTGGCTACATCTTCACGCCTCCTAAAGATGATTTCTAACATTGGCATTGGCAGGCATTTACTTAAAACGTTTGTCTGTGGGGTGTGATGAAACCAATCCAATAATCTGCTTTTAATTCCCAACTCCTCCTCTAAACTCCTCGTGGGCAGGGGTCACATCTATCAACTCTGTTGTACTGTACTCTCCGGAGCGTTTTGTACAGGGCTCTCCACAAAATAAGCGAGCGCTCAGTACATACCAGAGATCAAAAGATAACCATCGAGAGATAAGCAGTATGGCATAGGGATAGGGTACGGGCCTGGGAGTCAGAAGGTTTGCTGCCATTTGTCTGCTGCATAGGGATAGAGCACGGGCCTGGGAGTCAGAAGGTTTGATGCCATTTGTCTGCTGCAGAGGGATAGAACACGGGCCTGGGAGTCAGGTAGCCATCTAGTCTCGGCTTGCTACCGCTTCAGCAGAACCCTTTAATTTTTGCCTCATGATGGCTTCTGCTTAGTTACTCGGTTTTTTGAAGAAAAACTGGATCTGGCACCTGCAGTATTGGGGAACATCCAGCTCCTCAATTTTACTCACTTCTGGCCCGCTACACATCCGCCATACACCCCCTGGTCTAGAATCCCTCCCCACCCCAACATCCGCTAAGCTATTAAGGCCCTACTGAGAGCTCAACTCCTTCCGGAGGCCTTCTCAGACTGAGACCCCTCCTTCCTCTCCCCCTCCGCCCACTCTCCATCCCACCCGCCTTACCTCTTTCCCTTCCCCACAGCAACTGTATATATGTATATATGTTTGTACGTATTTATTACTCTATTTATTTATTTTACCTGTACATATCTATTCTATTAATTTTATTTTGTTAGTATGTTTTGTTTTTTTCTGTCACCCTCTTCTAGACTGTAAGCCCACTGTTGGGTAGGGAACGTCTCTATGTCTTGCCATCTTGTACTTCCCAGGCGCTTATTACAGTGCTCTGCACACAGTAAGCACACAATAAATACGATTGATTGATTGATTGATTGATTGATTGATTGCTCTGCACACAGGAAGCGCTCAATAAAAGTACGACTCAATGAAGAATGGGGTTCACGGGTGCTAGGTACAGTGCTCTGCACACAGGAAGCGCTCAATAAAAGTATGACTGAATGAAGAATGGGGTTTACGGGAGCTTAGTACAGTGCTCTGCACACAGGAAGCGCTCAATAAAAGTACGACGGAATGAAGAATGGGGTTTACGTGCGCTTAGTACAGTGGCTACATCTTCACGCCTCCTAAAGATGATTTCTTACTTTGTCATTGGCAGGCATTTACTTCAAACGTTTGTCTATGGGGTGTGATGAAACCAATCCAATAATCTGCTTTTAACGCCCAACTCCTCCTCTAAACTCCTTGTGGGCAGGGGTCACATCTACCGACTCGGTTGTAGTGTACCCTCCGGAGCTTTTTATATGGGGCTCTCCACAAAACAAGCGAGCGTTCAGTGCATACCAGAGATCAATCGATAACTATCCGCCAAGCTAGCTCTCTTCCTCCCTTCAAGGCCCTACTGAGAGCTCACCTCCTCCAAGAGGCCTTCTCAGACTGAGCCCCCTCCTTCTTCTCCCCCTCCTCCCCCTCTCCATCCCTCCCACCTTACCTCCTTCCCTTCACCACAGCACCTATATGTATATATATATATATATGTATATATATATGTACATATATATATGTTTGTACGTATTTATTACTCTATTTATTTTACTTCTTCTTATCTATTCTATCTATTTGATTTTGTTAATATGTTTTGTTTTGTTCTCTGTCACCCCCTTCTAGACTGTGAGCCCACTGTTGGGTAGGGACCGTCTCTATGTGTTGCCAACTTGGACTTCCCAAGCGCTTAGTACAGTGCTCTGCACACAATAAGCGCTCAAAAAATACGATTGATTGATTGATTGATTGCTTTGCACACAGGAAGCGCTCAGTAAAAGTATGACTGAGTGAAGAATGGGGTTTACTAGGTACAGTGCTCTGCACAAAGGAAGCGCTCAATAAAAGTATGACTCAATGAAGAATGGGACTTTCGGGCGCTTGATACAGTGCTCTGCACACAGGAAGCGCTCAATAAAGGGACGACTGAATGAGGAATGGGGTTTACGGGTGCTTAGTACAGTGCTCTGCACACAGGAAGCGCTCAATAAAAGTACGGCTGAATGAAGAATGGGGTTTATGGGCGCTTAGTACAGTCCTCTGCACAAACCAAGTGCTCAATAAGTACAACTGAATGAAGAATGGGGTTTACGGGCACTTAGTACAGTGCCTACATCTTCACGCCTGCTAAAGATGATTTCTTACTTTGTCATTTGCAGGCATTTACTTAAAACGTTTGTCTGTGGGGTGTGATGAAACCAATCCAATAATCTGCTTTTAACGCCCAACTCCTCCTCTAAACTCCTTGTGGGCAGGGGTCACATCTACCAACTCTGTTGTAGTGTACCCTCCAGGGCGTTTTGTACGGGGCTCTCCACAAAATAAGCGAGCGCTCAGTACAAGCCAGAGATCAATCGATAACCATCAATAGATAAGCAGTATGGCATAGGGATAGGGCACGGGCCTGGGAGTCAGAAGGGTTGCTGCCATTTGTCTGCTGCATAGGGACAGAGCACGGGCCTGGGAGTCAGAAGGTTTGCTGCCATATGTCTGCTGCATTGGGATAGAGCACGGGCCTGGGAGTCATGTAGCCATCTAGCCTTGATTCGCTACGGCTTCAGCAGAACACTTTAATTTTTGCCTCATGATGGCTTCTGCTTAGTTACTTGGTTTTATGAAGAAAAATTGGATCTGCCACCTGCAGTATTAGGGAACATCCAGCTCCTCAATTTTACTCGCTTTTGTCCTGGTACACATCTGCCATACACCCCCTGGCCTAGAATGCCCCCCCCTCCCCGCCCCACATCCGCCAAGCTAGCTCTCTTCCTCCCTTCAAGGCCCTACTGAGAGCTCACCTCCACCAGGAGGCCTTCTCAGACTGAGCCCCCTCTTTCCTCTCCCCCTCCTCCCACTCTCCATCCCTCCCGCCTTACCTCCTTTCCTTCCCCGCAACACCTGTATATATGTATATATGTTTGTACGTATTTATTACTCTGTTCATTCATTTATTTGACTTGTACATATCTATTCTATTTATTTTATTTTGTTAATGTGTTTTGTTTTGTTCTCTGTCACCCCCTTCTAGACTGTGAGCCCACTGTTGGGTACGGACCGTCTCTATGTGTTGCCAACTTGTACTTCCCAAGCGCTTAGTATAGTGCTCTGCACGCAGGAAGCGCTCAATAAATACGATTGATTGATAGATTGATTGCTCTGCACACAGGAAGCGCTCAATAAAAGTATGACTGAATGAAGAATGGGGTTTACGGGTGCTTAGTACAGTGCTCTGCACACGGGAAGCGCTCAATAAGTACGATTGTATGAAGAATGGGGTTTACGGGCATTCATTCATTCATTCATTCATTCAATCGTACTCATTGAGCGCTTACTGTGTGCGGAGCACTGTACTAAGCGCTTGGAAAGTCCAAGTGGGTAACATCTAGAGATGGTCCCTACCCGACAGCGGGCTCACACTCTAGTAGGGGGAGACGGACCACACAACCAAACATATTAACCAAATAAAAGAAATAGAATAGTAAATATATACAAGTATAATAAATAGAGTTATAAATCTGTACAAATATATATACAGGTGCTGTGGGGAGGGGAAGGAGGTAAGGCCGGGGAGATGGGGAGGGGGAGAAAGGGGAGAAGAAGTGGGGAGCTCAGTGTGGGAAGGCCTCCTGGAGGAGGTGAGCTCTCAGTAGGTCCTTGAAGGGAAGAAGAGAGCTAGCATGGCGGATGTGCGGAGGGAGGGAATTCCGGGCCAGGGGGATGACGTGGGCCGGGGGTCGACGGCGGGACGGGCGAGAACGAGGCCCGGTGAGGAGGTGAGCGGCGGCAGAGGAGCGCAGGGTGCGGGCTGGGCTGGAGAACGAAAGAAGGGAGGTGAGGTAGGAGGGGGCAACGTGATTCAGTGCTTTACAATGGTAAGGGGTTTCTGTTTAATGCAGCTGGATGGGAAACTATTGGAGGTTCTTGAAAAGTGGAGAAGCGCCGATTTGACGGTTTTGTAGAATAACGGTCTGGACAGCAGAGTGAGTGGGCAGAAACAGGAGGCAGGGAGGCCAGAAAGGAGGCTGATGCAGTAATCAAGGCAGTGTAGGATAAGTGCTTGGATCAGTGGGGCTGCAGTTTGAATGGAGAGGAAGGAGTGTCAGGATCCTCACTCTCAGTCTCCAGTTTCTCCCCTCTCCAGATGATACATCACTCTGCTGCCAAGATGATTTTTCTAAAACCGACTGGCCACTTCTCACACACTTCCATTGGGTTGGGGTCATTCCTATCGACAACAAGTAGAAACTCCTGACCATTGGCTTTAAAGCACTCAATCAGCTTTCTTTTCTTTTCTCCTTTCCTTCCCTCCCTCTCTCTCCCTCTCTCCCATCCACTCCATTCTCCCACTACACCCCAATTGGTGGTCTTCACTCTTCTTAAGCTAACCTACTCTAAGTGCCTTATTCATGTATCTCCTGCTACACACTTCTTGCCCAGGCCTTCCCTGAAGCGAAGGACTTCGTCCCCTGTCAGTCAATAGTATTTATTGAGCACTTACTATGTGCAGAGCACTATACTAAGCACTTGAGAGAGTACAATACAACAATAAACAGACAAATTCCCTGCCCACAGTGAGCTTCATGTCTGAAAAATGACAACTCTCACCAGCTTAAAAAGCCCTTCTGAAATCACATTTCCCTACGCAAGCCTTCTCTGTAAGCTCATCTGGACTGTAACCGTGTTTTGAGCAGGGAGCATATCTGCTAATTCTGTTGTACTGTACTCTCCCAAGTACTTAGTCCAGTGCTCTGCACATAGTAAGTGCTCAATAAATAGCATTGATTGATTGACTAATCTTTGTTATCCCCATATTACAGTCCCAAATTTTACTAAGCTCTTCTATGCCACTGGTGTATTTAAATTCCCACAACCCCCAAAGCATTTCCTTACACAACTTGTACAATCGTTAGTAAGTACTCAGCGCTCATTGTGAGCAGAGCACTGTACTAAGCACTTGAGAGAGTACAATCTTAAACATTCTCCTTTATCTGCCACGTAACTGTCTGTCCCCCCAGCTAGTCTATAAACCCCTTGGGGAGCAGGGATTGTAATTTCTAAATCTGTTTACTCTCCCAAGCACTTAGTAGACTGCTCTGCACATAGTAGTGACTCAACTGATAGTATTTTTATGGTATTTGTTCAGCTCTTACTATGTGCCAGGCATATAGTACTGATTAGTTGGCCGATTTGAGCAAAGGGAGAATGGGCTAAGGTCAATCAATCCACAATAAGAGATATTTATTGAGCACTTACTGTGTGCAGAGCACTGAACTAAGCACTTCTGAAGTTTCAATATAACAGTTATCAGGAACGTGCCCTGCCCACAGGGAGCTTACTATCTATCTAGAGAGGCGCTTACTATTTTATTAGCCAGGGCAGTCCCAGGCTGCCCGGGCAAATTTCAGAAAGGGGTCTTACTTATCCAGCAAAATAAAACTTAAGAAAAGGACTAGAACTGAGAAATTCTAATAGTTAAAATAACCTCAGTTACTTCTGTTTTGAAGTCCGTAAACCAGAGATGAATTTATCTCTCCAATTCCATTGCACCCTCCACTGTCACCAGGCATAGAGGCATGCAGGGGCTAGTGATTATCTTTTATTTCTCAGTTCAGTCCCTTTCCATTTTAGATCCCTGGATCGTCTTCTAGGCTCCGTCTACACCCACTCTTTTGGAGAACTCATTCACTTCCACGGCTTCAACTACCATCTCTGTGTGGATGATTCCCAAATCTACATCTGCATTCCTGACCTCACTCTTTCTGCAGTCTCACATTTCCTCCTGCCTCTGTAGGACACCTCTACATGGATATCCCATCAATGTCTCAAACTTAAACAGAGTTCCTCATTTTCCCACCATAGCCCTCTCCTCCCCTTGACTTTCCCAGCACTGTAGACAGCACCTCCACACTCCCTGTCTCATAAGCCCATAACCTTGGCATTATCCTGGACTCACCTCTCTCATTCAACCCACACATTCAACCTTCACATCACCACTAAAATCCACCCTTTCCTCTCCATCCAAACCGATATGTTAATCCAAGACCTTTTCCTATCCCACCTTGATTACTGCATCAACTTTCTTGCTGACCTCCCTGCCTCCTTTCTCTCCTTACTCCAATCCATACTTTCTCTCCTTACTCCAATCCATACTTCACTCCATTGCCTGGGTCATTTTTCTACACAAAGGTTCAGTCCCTGTTTCCCCACTCCTCAAGAACCTCCAGTGATTCACCCACCCACCTTTGCACCAAACAGAAACCCTTTACCGTGGAGTTTAAAAAGCACAATCGCCTTGCGCCTCCTACTTTACCTCTCGGATTTCCTACTACACCTTCTAGACGGTAAGCCCGTTGTTTGGTTGGGATTGTCTCTGTTGCTGAACTGTACTTTCCAAGCACTTAGTACAGTGCTCTGAACACAGTAAGCACTCAATAAATACGACTGAATGGATGAATCCCAGACCCCATGCTTCACTTCTCCAATGGTAACCTACTCACCGTAGCGTGATCTTGTCTGTATCTCCTCACCGGCATCTCCGCCACATCCTGTCTCTGGCCTGGAATTGCCCTCCCTCTTCATATCCGACAGACAATCACTCTTCCCACCTTCCAAGCATAACTGAAGGCACATCTTCTCCAAGAGGCCTTCCCCAACTAAGCCCTCATCTCCTCTTCATCCCACTCCCTTCTGTGTCCCCCTTGGACTTGGATCTGTATCCTTTAGTCAACCATTCCCCCAGCCCCAAGGCACTTATGTACACTTACCCTTCATTTATTCATCTGTATTCAACTAGACAAAAGGCAGACACACTGTAGCCTTGCTCTCTTTCTCCCAAGTCCCACCTCCCATTCTTCACCACTGGTTAGATTACAGTAGGTGCTGGCTACGACAACTCCGAAGATTTCTGAAAATTTCACCTTGCTTTGACCAAGAAACCCTTCTCTTCATCCCCATTCTCTTCTGTGTACACCGACACTTTGGGGAAACTGCACGGCCAGGACCAATTTCATTTCATCTCATGGTGCAGTAGATCGGGTACAGGCCTGGGAGTCAGAAAGCCATGAGTTCTAATCCTCACTCTACCACTCATCAGCTGGGTGACCATGGACAAGTTATTTAACTTCTCTGTGCCTCAGTTACCTCATCTGTAAAAAATGGGGATGAAGAATTGAGCCCACTGTGGGACAGGGACTGTGTCCGACTGTATTAACCTGTTCCTACCCCAGTGCTTAGAATGGGGCTTGGCACGTAGTAAGGGCTTAACAAGTACCATAACTCTTATTATGTGATTCTACCTCAACTGCTGGTATTTTTGAATCAATCAATCAATCAATCGTATTTATTGAGCGCTTACTATGTGCACAGCACTGTACTAAGCGCTTGGGAAGTACAAATTGGCAACACATAGAGACAGTCCCTACCCGACAGTGGGCTCACAGTCTAAAAGAATGGGCTCACAGTCTAAAAGAAGTGGGGATGCAGACATACACACACACACACACACACACACACACACACACACACACACACACACTCCCCACCCCCCTACCCCGAAGGTAGCAGCATTACTGACTTAAGAAGCTAAGTTTGCCCCAGTCAACAGCAATGGCAGTCGTCCATGGGGAATTTTTTTATGTGTGCTTTTATGATACGCTCACCATGTACCAGACATTGTGCTAAGCGCTGGGGTGCATACAAGCTAATCAGGTTGGACACAGTCCCTGTCCCCCACGGGGCTCACCATCTTCACCCCCATTTCCCAGATGAGAGAACTGAGGCCCGGAGAAGTGAAGTGACTCGTTCGAAATCAACCAGCAGTCAAGGGTTGGAACCGGGATTGGAACCCAGGTCTTGCTGACTCCCAGGCCCAGGCTCTAATAATAATGATGGTATTTGTTAAGTGCCTACTATGTGCCAAGCACTGTTCTAAGCCCTGGGGTAGATACAAAGTAATCAGGTTGTCTCAAGTGGGGCTCACAGTCTTAATCCTTATTTTAAGAGATGAGGTAACTGAGGTGCAGGGAAGTGAAATGACTTGCCCGAAGTCACACAGCTGACAAGTGGAGGAGTCGGGATTACAACCCATGACCTCTGATTCCCAAGCCCATGCTTGTTCCACTAAGCCATGGGCTCTAGCCACTGGGCCATGCTGCTTTTGATGGACAGAACCCCCCCGACGGCCGCGGTGATCACAGCCGGGCCGCAGCGCCGGCCCTGAGGGCGGGGGCCTCAGTAGCCACCACAGTCTTCCCTGCCAGGGTAGGCAGGCCCCTTCAGGCTTCCCGCTGCGCCTGTTCACCTTGCGGAATGTTGTTCTTTCCCAAGCGCTTTGTGCAGTGCGTTGCAAACAGTAGGTGGTCAAGAGTCCTCTTGACTGATTCCCATCCAGATGGCAAAGCTCCAGAAAAATCAGCTGGAGCAACACAAAATCTACAGGACAATGGATTCAAAAGCTAAATCCAAGAGGCGTAATAAAAGTAAAGCATGGACCGCTTAAAAAGAACCCTGCCTGTCCCATGAAGACCTAACCGGAAGAGAAATACTGCTGTAGACGTGGGTAAAAAAAAATAAAAATCAATAGCTATTTGAAAGCCAATTTCTAGATAGAATAAACATCTAAACGACAACTTGATTTCATTATTCATGAGAATTTCTTCAAGCTACAGCTTACGTAGACAGTGGAGAAGCAGCTTGGCCTAGTGGCTAGAGTCTGGGCCTGGGAGTCAGGAGGACCTGGGTTCTAGTCCCAGCTCCACCACTTGTCTGCCGTGTGACCCTGGGCAAGTCACTTCGCTTTTCTGGGCCTCAGTTCCCGCATCTGTTAAATGGGGATTAAGACTGTGAACCCCACGTGGGACAGAGACTGCATCCAACCTGATTATCTTCCATCTACCCTAGCGCTTTGAACAGTGCTCGACACATAATCAATGCTTAACAAAGACGACCGTCATCATCGAAACAAAGTGAGATGTAAGTCCGGTATGACGAAAGAAAACGTGGGCCGCAATTCCACCTCATTTTTCCAGCTGGTCAGTGGGAAATGAACCGCTGTGGCCTCATTAAGACAGAGGACCCCATAGCTGCCTTCTCTCCCACACTCAGAGCGACCATCAGGCGCTAAGCAAGTAGAACCGTCACCTCAGAAAGTTCCCGCAGACAGGCCCCGAGGCACCTTTTACAGCGATGGCACCGCCCGGCCCTACTTAAGGATGGCGACCACCGGGTCCTAATCAAAGATGGTGGCCTACTAGCCCTATTTGAAGATGGCGGCAGGATGGAAACCCCCCATTTGTGAGGAGTAAGTCGGGGTCCCAGAGCCAAGCTACATCAGATGATCGGTTGAAGGAGGGCTAAAAGGGGTGGGAGGGTGGTTAATAATAATGAGAATAATAATGATGGCATTTGTTAAGCGCTTACTATGTGCAAAACACTGTTCTAAGCACTGGGGTTGATACAAGGTAATGAGGTTGTCCCACATGGGGCTCACAGTCTAAATCCCCATTTTTAGATGGGGTAACTGAGGCAGCGCTCAATAAATATGATTGAATGAACGAATGAATGAATGAATGAAGTGACTTGCCCTAAATCACACAGCTGATAAGTGGCAGAACCAGGATTAGAACCCACGACCTCTGACTCCCAAGCCCGGGCTCTTTCCATAGAGAAGCAGCGTGGCTCAGTGGAAAGAGCCCGGGCTTTGGGGTCAGAGGTCATGGGTTCGAATCCCTGTTCTGCCAACTGTCAGCTGTGTGACTTTGGGCAGGTCACTTCACTTCTCTGTGCCTCAGTTCCCTCATCTGTAAAATGGGGATGCAGTCTGTGAGCCCCACGTGGGACAACCTGATCACCTTGTAACCTTCCCGGTGCTTCAAACAGTGCTTTGCATATAGTAAGCACTTAATAAATGCCATTATTATTATTACTGAGCCACGCACTGCACTCTGTTTCTCAACAATCAATCAATCAATCAATCGTATTTATTGAGCGCTTACTGTGTGCAGAGCACTGTACAACCGCGAGGCCCACGTCCTACCTCTGGCCTGGAATGCCCTCCCTCCACATATCTGCCACACTAGCTCTCTTCCTCCCTTCAAAGCCCTCCTGAGAGCTCACCTCCGCCAGGAGGCCTTCCCAGACTGAGCCCCCCCCTTCCTCTGCTCCTTCTCTCCTCCCCATCGACCCCTCCCCAAAGCACTTGTGTATATATGTATGTATTTATTACTCTATTTTATTCATGATTGTGCATATATCTATAATTCTATTTATTCTGAAGGTATTGACACCTGTCTACTTGGTTTGTTTTGTTGTCTTTATCCCCTGTCTAGACCGTGGGCTCGTTGCTGCTTGTCATACTCAGGAGCTAGAGTAGACTGTACGCTCCTCCACTCTTCCACAGGAAGCGCTCAGTAAGTACGATTGAATGCAGAATGGGGTTTACGGGCACTTACTGCAGTGCTCGGCACATGGGAAGTGCTCAATAAATACGATTGAATGAAGAATGGGGTTTACGGGCGCTTAGTACAGTGGCTACATCTTCACGCCTCCTAAAGATTATTTCTTACTTTGTCATTGGCGGGCATTTACTTAAAACTTTTGTCTGTGGTGTGTGATGAAACCAATCCAATAATCTGCTTTTAAAACCCAACTCCTCCTCTAAACTCCTTGTGGGCAGGGGTGACATGTACGAACTCTGTTGTAGTGTACCCTCCGGAGAGTTTTGTACGGGGCTCTCCACAAAACAAAGGAGAGCTCAGTACATACCAGAGATCAATCGATAACCATCGATATATAAGCAGTATGGCATAGGGATAGGGCACGGGCCTGGGAGTCAGAAGGTTAGCTGCCATTTGTCTGCTGCATAGGGATAGAGCACGGGCCTGGGAGTCAGGTAGCCATCTAGTATCGGCTTTCTACCGCTTCAGCAGAACCCTGTAATTTTTGCCTCATGATGGCTTCTGCTTAGTTACTTGGTTTTATGAAGAAAAACTGGATCTGGCACCTGCAGTATTGGGGAACATCCAGCTCCTCCATTTTACTTGCTTTTGGCCCGCTACACATCCCCCATACACCCCCTGGCCTAGAATGCCCCCCCCCCCCCACCCCCCGCCCGGCACCATCCGCCAAGCTAGCTCTCTTCCTCCCTTCAAGGACCTACGGAGAGCTCACCTCCTCCAGGAGGTCTTCTCAGACTGAGCCCCCTCGTTCCTCTCCCCCTCTTTCCACTCTCCATCCCTCCCGCCTTACCTCCTTCCATTCCCCACAGCACCTGTATATATGTATATATATTTGTCGGTATTTATTACTCTATTTATTTTACTTGTACATATCTATTCTATTTATTTAATTTTGTTAATATGTTTTGTTTTGTTCTCTGTCACTCCCTTCTAGACTGTGAGCCCACCGCTGGGTAGGGACCATCTCTGTGTGTTGCCAACTTGTACTTCCCAAGCGCTTAGAACAGTGCTCCGCACACAGTAAGTGCTCAATAAGTACGATTGATTGATTGATTGCTCTGCACACAGGAAGCGCTCAATAAAAGTACGACTGAATGAACAATGGGGTTTACGGGCGCTAGGTACAGTGCACTGCACACAGGAAGCGCTCAATAAAAGTATGACTCAATAAAGAATGGAGTTTACGGGCGCTTAGTACAGTGCTCTGCACACAGGAAGCGCTCACAAAAAGTACGACTGAATGAAGAATGGGGTTTACAGGCGCTTAGTACAGTGCTCTGCACACAAAAAGCGCTCAATAAAAGTACGACTGAATGAAGAATGGGGTTTACGGGCCCTTAGTACAGTGGCTACATCTTCACGTCTCCTAAAGATGATTTCTTACTTTGTCATTTGCAGGCATTTACTTAAAACGTTTGTCTGTGGGGTGTGATGAAACCAATCCAATAATCTGCTTTTAACGCCCAACTCCTCCTCTAAACTCCTTGTGGGCAGGGGTCACATCTACCGACTCTGTTTAGTGTACCCTCCGGAGCGTTTTGTACGGGGCTCTCCGCAAAATAAGCGAGCACTCAGTACATACCAGAGATCAATCGATAACCATCGATAGATAAGCAGTATGGCATAGGGATAGGGTACGGGCCTGGGAGTCAGAAGGTTTGCTGCCATTTGTCTGCTGCATAGGGATAGAGTACGGGCATGGGAGTCAGGTAGCCATCTAGTCTCGGCCTGCTACCGCTTCACCAGAACCAATTAATTTTTGCCTCATGATGGCTTCTGCTTAGTTACTCGGTTTTATGAAGAAAAATTGGATCTGCCACCTGCAGTATTGGGGAACATCCAGCTCCTCAATTTTACTCGCTTTTGGCCCACTACACATCCGCCATACACCCCCTGGCCTGGAACTCACCCGCGCCCCCTCCACATCTGCCAAGCTAGCTCTCTTCCTCCCTTAAGGCCCTACTGAGACCTCACTTCCTCCAGGAGGCCTTCTCAGACTGCGCCCCCTCCTTCCTCTCCCCCTCCTCCCACTCTCCATCCCTCCCGCCTTACCTCCTTCCCTTCCCCACAAAACCTGTATATATGTATATATGTTTGTACGTATTTATTACTCCATTTATTTATTTATTTTACTTGTACATAGCTATTCTATTTATTTTATTTTGTTAATAGGTTTTGTTTTGTTCTCTGTCAACCCCTTCTAGACTGTGAGCCCACTGTTGTGTAGGGACCATCTCTGTGAGTTGCCAACCTGTACTTCCCAAGCGCTTAGTACCATGCTCTGCACAAGGTAAGCGCTCAATAAATACGATTGATTGATTGATTGATTGATTAGTCTGTACACGGGAAGCGCTCAATAAAAGTATGACTGAATGAAGAATGGGGTTTACGGGCGCTAGGTACAGTGCTCTGCACACGGAGCGCTTAATAAAAGTATGACTGAGTCTCTTCCTCCCTTCAAGGCCCTGCTGAGAGCTCACCTCCTCCAGGAGGCCTTCCCAGACTGAGCCCCTTCCCTCCTCTCCCCCTCGTCCCCCTCTCCATCCCCCCATCTTACCTCCTTCCCTTCCCCACAGCACCTGTATATATGTATATATGGTTGTACATATTTATTACTCTATTTATTTATTTATTTATTTATCTTACTTGTACATTTCTATCCTATTTATTTTATTTTGTTGGTATGTTTGGTTCTGTTCTCTGTCTCCCCCTTTTAGACTGTGAGCCCACTGTTGGGTAGGGACTGTCTCTATGTGTTGCCAATTTGTACTTCCCAAGCGCTTAGTACAGTGCTCTGCACATAGTAAGCGCTCAATAAATATGATTGATTGATTGATTGATTGATTTTCAGGCACTGGGTACAGTGCTCTGCACACAGGAAGCACTCAATAAAAGTACGACAATGAAGAATGGGGTTTATGGGCGCTTAGTACAGTGCTCTGCACACAGGAAGCGCTAACTAAAGTACTACTGAATGAAGAATGGGGTTTACGGGCACTTAGTACAGTGCTCTGCACACAGGAAGCGCTCAATAAAAGAACGACAATCAAGAATGGGGTTAACGGGCGCTTAGTAAAGTGCTCTTCACACAGGAAGCGTTCAGTAAGTACGAATGAATGAAGAATGGGGTTTACGGGTGCTTAGTATAGTGGCTACATCTTCACGCCTCCTAAAAATGATTTCTTACTTTGGCAGGCGTTTACTTAAAACTTTTGTCTCTGGGGTGTGATGAAACCAATCCAATAATCTGCTTTTAACGCCCAACTCCTCCTCTAAACTCCTTGTGGGCAGGGATCACATCTACCAACGCTGTTGTAGTGTACCCTCCGGAGCGTTTTGTACAGGGCACTCCACAAAGCAAGCGAGCGCTCAGTATATACCAGAGATCAATCGATAATCATCGAGAGATAAGCAGTATGGCATAGGGATAGGGTACTGGCCTGGGAGTCAGTAGGTTTGCTGCCATTTTTCTGCTGCATACGGATAGAGCACGGGCCTGGGAGTCAGAAGGTTTGCTGCCATTTGTCTGCTGCAGAGGGATAGAATACGGGCCTGGGAGTCAGGTAGCCATCTAGTCTCGGCTTCCTACCGCTTCAGCAGAACCCTTTAATTTTTGCCTCATGATGGCTTCTGCTTAGTTACTCGGTTATATGAAGAAAAATTGGATCTGCCACCTGCAGGATTGGGGAACATCCAGCTCCTCAATCTTACTCGGTTTTGGCCCGCTACAAATCCACCACACACCCCCTGGCCTGGAACCCCCCCCGCCCCACATCCGCCAAGCTAGGGCTCTTCCTCCCTTAAGGCCCTACCGAGAGCTCACCTCCTCCAGGAGGCCGTCTCAGACTGAGCCGCCTCCTTCCTTTCCCCCTCCTCCCCCTCTCCATCCCTCCCACGTTACCTCCTTCCATTCCCCACAGCACCTGTATATATGTATATATGTCTGTACGTATTTATTACTCTATTTATTTTACTTGTACATATCTATTTTATTTATTTAATTATGTTAATATGTTTTGTTTTGTTCTCTGTCACCCCCTTCTAGACTGTGAGCCCACCGTTGGGTAGGGACCATCTTTATTTGTTGCCAACTTGTACTTCCCAAGCGCTCAGTCCAGTGCTCTGCACAAAGGACGCGCTCAATAAGTGCGACTGAATGAAGAATGGGGTTTACGGGCGCTTAGTACACTGGCTACATCTTCACGCCTCCTAAAGATGATTTCTTACTTTGTCATTGGCAGGCATTTACTTAAAACATTTGTCTGTGGGGTGTGATGAAACCAATCCAATAATCTGCTTTTAATGCCCAACTCCTCCTCTAATCACCTTGTGGGCAGGGGTCACATCTACCAACTCTGTTGTACTGCACTCTCCAGAGCGTTTTGTACAGGGCTCTCCACAAAATAAGCGAGCGCTCAGTACATACTAGAGATCAATCGATAACCATCGATAGATAAGCAGTATGGCATAGGGTTAGGGTACGGGCCTGGGAGTCAGAAGGTTTGCTGCCATTTGTCTGCTGCATAGGGATAGAACACAGGCCTGGGAGTCAGGTAGCCATCTAGTCACGGCTTGTTACCGCTTCAGCAGAACCCTTTAATTTTTGCCTCATGATGGCTTCTGCTTAGTTACTCGGATTTATGAAGAAAAAATGGATCTGCCACCTGCAGTATTGGAAACATCCAGCTCCTCAATTTTACTCGCTTTTGGCCCGCTACACATCCGCCATACACCCCCTGGCCAGGAATCCCGACCCCCCCCACAACCGCCAAGATAGGTCTCTTCCTCCCTTAAGGCCCTACTGAGAGCTCACCTCCTCCCGGAGACCTTCTCAGACTGAGCCCCCAACTTCCTCTCCCCCTCCTCCCACTCTCCATCCCTCCCGCCTTATCTCCTTCCCTTCCCCACAGCACGTGAATATATGTATATATGTTTGTACGCATTTATTACTCTATTTATTTATTTAGTTTCCATGGACATATTTATTCTATTTATTTTATTTTGTTAATATGTTTTGTTTTGTTCTCTGTCACCGCCTTCTAGACTGTGAGCCCACTGATGGGGAGGGACCGTCTCTATGAGTTGCCAACCTGTACTTCCCAAGCGCTTAGTACAGTGCTCTGCAAACAGTAAGCACTCAATAAATACGATTGATTGTTTGATTGATTGCTCTGTACACAGGAAGCGCTCAATAACAGTAAGATTGAATGAAGAATGGAGTTTACGGGCGCTAGGTACAGTGCGCTCCACACAGGGAGCGCTCAATAAAAGTACGACTGAGTGGAGAATGGGGTTCTCGGGCAATAGGTACAGTGCTCTGCACACAGGAAGCGCTCAATAAAAGTGCGACTGAAGGAAGAATGGGGTTTACGGGCGCTTAGTACAGTGCTCTGCACACAGGAAGCGCTGAATAAAAGTACGACTGAATGAAGAATGGGGTTTACGGGTGCTTTGTACAGTGCTCTGCACACTGGAAGCGCTCAATAAAAGCACAACAATCAAGAATGGGGTTTACGGGTGCTTAGTACAGTGGCTCCATCTTCACGACTCCTAAAAATGATTTCTTACTTTGGCAGGCGTTTACTTAAAACGTGTGTCTGTGGGGTGTGATGAAACAAATCCAATAATCTGCTTTTAACGCCCAACTCCTCCTCTAAACTCCTTGTGGGCAGGGGTCACATCTACCAACTCTGTTGTAGCGTACCCTCCGGAGCGTTTACTACGGGGCTCTCCGCAAAATAAGCGAGAGCTCAGTACATACCAGAGATCAATCGATAACCATAGATAGATAAGCAGTATGGCATAGGGATAGGGTACGGGCCTGGGAGTCAGAAGGTTTGCTGCCATTTGTCTGCTGCATAGGGATAGACAACGGGCCTGGGAGCCAGGTAGCCATCTAGTCTCGGCTTGCTACCGCTTCAGCAGAACCCTTTAATTTTTGCCTCATGATGGCTTTTGCTTAGTTACTCGGTTTCATGAAGAAAAATTGGATCTGCCACCTGCAGTATTGAGGAACATTCAGCTCCTCAATTGTACTCGCTTTTGGCCCGCTACAAATCTGCCATACACCCCCTGGCCTGGAATTCCTCCCCGCCCCACATCCGCCAAGCTAGGTCTCTTCCTCCCTTAAGGCCCTACTGAGAGGTCACCTCCTCCAGGAGGCCTTCTCAGACTGAGCCCCCTCCTTCCTCTCCCCCTCCTCCCACTCTCCATCCCTCCCGCCTTACCTCCTACCCTTCCCTTCCCTACAGCACCTGTATATATGTACATATGTTTATACGTCTTTATTACTCTATTGATTTATTTATTTTACTCGTACATATCTATTCTAGTTATTTTATTTTGTTAATATGTTTTGTTTTGTTCTCTCTCACCCCCATCTAGACTGTGAGCCCACTGTTGGGTAGGGACTGTCGCTATGTATTGCTACCTTGTATTTTCCAAGGGCTTAGTACAGTGCTCTGCACACAGTAAGCGCTCAAGAAATACGATTGATTGATTGACTGATTGCTCTGCACACAGGAAGCGCTCAATAAAAGAAGGACTGAATGAAGAATGGGCTTTACGGGCGCTGGGTACAGTGCTAGGCACAGAGGAAGCGCTCAATAAAAGTACGACTGAATGAAGAATGGGGTTTATGGGTGCTAGGTACAGTGCTCTGCACACAGGAAGCGCTCAATAAAAGTACGACTGAATGAAGAATGGGGTTTAAGGGCGCTTAGTACAGTGCTCTGCACACAGAAAGCCTTCAGTGAAAGTACGACTGAATGAAGAATGGGGTTTACGGGCGCTTACTACAGTGCTCTGCACACAGGAAGCGCTCAATAAAAGTACGACTGAACGAAGAATGGGGTTTACGGGTGCTTAGTACAGTGCTCTGCACAAAGGAAGCGCTCAATAAGTACGACTGAATGAAGAATGGGGTTTACGGGCCCTTAGTACAGTGGCTACATCCTCACGCCTCCTAAAGATGATTTCTTACTTTGTCATTGGCAGGCATTTACTTAAAACATTTGTCTGTGGGGTGTGATGAAACAAATCCAATAATCTGCTTTTAACGCCCAACTCCTCTTCTAAACTCCTTGTGGGCAGGGGTCACATCTACCAACTCTGTTGTAGTGTACCCTCCGGAGCGTTTTGTACGGGTCCCTCCACAAAATAAGCGAGCGTTCAGTACGTACCAGAGATCAATAGATAACCATTGATAGATAAGCAGTATGGCATAGGGATAGGGTACGGGCCTGGGAGTCAGAAGGTTTGCTGCTATTTGTCTATTGCATAGGGATAGAGGACGGGCCTGGGAGTCAGAAGGCTTGCTGCCATTTGTCTGCTGCATACGGATAGAGCACGGGCCTGGGAGTCAGAAGGTTTGCTGCCATTTGTCTGCTGCATAGGGATAGAACACGGGCCTGGGAGTCAGGTAGCCATCTAGTCTCGGCTTGCTACCGCTTCAGCAGAACCCTTAAATTTTTGCCTCATGGTGGCTTCTGCTTAGTTACTCGGTTTTATGAAGAAACATTGGATCTGCCACCTGCAGTATTGGGGAACATCCAGCTCCTCAATTTTACTCGCTTTTGGCCCGCTACAAATCCGACATACACCCCCTGGCCTGGAATCCCTCCCCGCAACCCACATCCGCCAAACTAGCTCTCTTCCTCCCTTAAGGCCCTACTGAGAGCTCACCTCCTCCAGGAGGCCTTCTCAGACATAGCCCCCTCCTTCCTCTCCCCCTTCTCCCCCTCTCCATCCCACCCGCCTTACCTCCTTCCCTTCCCCACAGCACCTGTACACATGTACACATGTTTGTACGTATTTATTACTCTATTTATTTATTTATTGTACTTGTTCTTATCTATTCTATTTATTTTATTTTGTTAATATGTTTGGTTTTATACTCGGTCACCCTCTTCTAGACTGTGAGCCCACTGTTGGGTAGGGACCGTCTCTATGTGTTGCCAACTTGTACTTCCCAAGCGCTTAGTACAGTGCTCTGCACAAAGTAAGTGCTCAATAAATACGATTGATTGATTGATTGCTTTGCACACAGGAAGCGCTCAATAAAAGTATAGCTGAATGAAGAATGGGGTTTACTAGGTACAGTGCTCTGAACACAGGAAATGCTCAGTAAAAGTAGACTGAATGAAGAATGGGGGTTACGGGCGCTTGATACACTGCTCTGCACATAGGAAGCGCTCAATAAACGTAGGAATGAATGGGGAATGGGATTTACGGTTGCTTAGTACAGTGCTCTGCACACAGGAATCGCTCAATAAAAGTACGACTGAATGAAGAATGGGGTTTATGGGCGCTTAGTACAGTGTTCTGCACAAAGGAAGCGCGCAATAAGTACAACTGAATGAAGAATGGGGTTTACGGGCGCTTAGTACAGTGGCTACATCTTCATGCCTCCTAAAGATGATTTCTTACATTGTCATTGGTAGGCATTTACTTAAAACGTTTGTCTGTGGGGTGTGATGAAACCAATCCAATAAACTGCTTTTAACGCCCAACTCCTCCTCTAAACTTCTTGTGGGCAGGGGTCACATCTACCAACTCTGTTGTACTGTACTTTCCGGAGCGTTTTGTACAGGGCTCTCCACAAAATAAGCGAGCGCTCAGTACATATAAGAGATCAATTGATAACCATCGATAGATAAGCAGTATGGCATAGTGTTAGGGTACGGGCCTGGGAGTCAGAAGGTTTGCTGCCATTTGTCTGCTGCATAGGGATAGAACACGGGCCTGGGAGTCAGGTAGCCATCTAGTCTCGGCTTGCTACCGCTTCAGCAGAACCCTTTAATTTTTGCCTTCTGATGGCTTCTGCTTAGTTACTCGGTTTTATGTAGAAAAATTGAATCTGCCACCTGCAGTATCAGGGAACATACAGCTCCTCAATTTTGCTCGCTTTTGGCCCGCTACAAATCCCCCATACACCCCTTGGCCTGGAATCCCTCCCCTCCCCACATCTGCCAACCTAGGTTTCTTCCTCCCTTAAGGCCCTACTGAGAGATCACCTCCTCCCGGAGGCCTTCTCAGACTGAGCCCCCTCCTTCCCTCCCCCTCCTCCCACTCTCCATCCCTCCTGCCTTACCTCCTTCCCTTCTCTACAGCACCTGTATATATGTATATATGTTTGTATGTATTTATAACTCTATTTATTTATTTTACTCGTTCTTATCTATTCTATTTATTTTATTTTGTTAATATGTTTTGTTTTGTTCTCTGTCACCCCCTTCTAGACTGTGAGCCCACTGCTGGGTAGGGACCGTCTCTATGAGTTGAAATCTTGTACTTCCCAAGCGCTTAGTACAGTGCTCTGCACACAGTAAGCGCTCAATAAATACGATTGATTGATTGATTGATTGATTGCTCTGTACACAGGAAGCGCTCAATAAAATTACGACTGAATGAAGAATGGGGTTTACAGGCGCTAGGTACAGTGCGCTGTACACAGGGAGCGCTCAATAAAAGTACGACTGAGTGGAGAATGGGGTTTTCGGGCACTAGGTACAGTTCTCTGCACACAGGAAACGCTGAATAAAAGTTCGACTGAATGAAGACTGGGGTTTACGGGCGCTTTGTACAGTGCTCTGCACACTGGAAGCGCTCAATAAGAGTACAACAATCAAGAATGGGGTTTACGGGCGCTTAGTACAGTGGCTCCATCTTCACGCCTCCTAAAAATGATTTCATACTTTGGCAGAAGTTTACTTAAAACGTTTGTCTGTGGGGTGCAATGAAACCAATCCAATAATCTGCTTTTAACCCCCAACTCCTCCTCTAAGCTCTTTGTGGGCAGGGGTCATATCTACCAACTCTGTTGTAGTGTACCCTCCGGAGCCTTCTGTACGGGGCTCTCCACAAAGCAAGCGAGCGCTCAGTACATACCAGAGATCAATCGATAACCATCGAGAGATAAGCAGTATGGCATAGGGATAGGGTACTGGCCTGGGAGTCAGTAGGTTTGCTGCCATTTGTCTGCGGTATACGGATAGAGCACGGGCCTGGGAGTCAGAAGGTTTGCTGCCATTTGTCTGCTGCAGAGGGATAGAACACGGGCCTGGGAGTCAGGTAGCCATCTAGTCTCGGCTTACTACCGCTTCAGCAGAACCCTTAAATTTTTGCCTCATGATGGCTTCTGCTTAGTTACTCGGTTTTATGAAGAAAAACTCGATCTGGCACCTGCAATATTGGGGAACATCCAGCTCCTCAATTTTACTCACTTTTGGCCCGCTACAAATCCGACATACACCCCATGGCCTGGAATCCCTCCCCCCCAGCATCCGCCATGGTAGCTCTCTACCTCCCTTAAGGCCCTACTGAGAGCTCACCTCCTCCAGGAGGCCTTCTCAGACATAGCCCCCTTCTTCCTCTCCCCCTCCTCCCCCTCTCCATCCCACCCGCCTTACCTCCTTCCCTTCCCCACAGCACCTGTACATACGTATATATATTTGTATGTATTCATTACTCCATTTATTTGTTCATTGTACTTGTTCTTATCTATTCTATTTATTTTATTTTGTTAATATGTTCGGTTTTGTACTCTGTCACCCTCATCTAGACTGTGAGCCCACTGTTGGGTAGGGACCGTCTCTATGTGTTGCCAACTTGTACTTCCCAAGTGCTTAGTACAGTGCTCTGCACACAGTAAGCGCTCAATAAATACGATTGATTGATTGATTGCTTTACACACAGGAAGCGCTCAATAAAAGTATAGCTGAATGAAGAATGGGGTTTACTAGGTACAGTGCTCTGAACACAGGAAACGCTCAATAAAAGTATGACTGAATGAAGAATGGGGGTTACGGGCGCTTGATACACTGCTCTGCACACAGGAAGCGCTCAATAAAGGTACGACTGAATGAGGAATGGGGTTTACGGGTGCTTAGTACAGCACTCTGCACACAGGAATCGCTCAATAAAAGTACGACTGAATGAATAATGGGGTTTACGGGCGCTTAGTACAGTGTTCTGCACAAAAGAAGCGCTCAATAAGTACGACTGAATGAAGAATGGGGTTTACGGGCGCTTAGCACAGTGGCTACATCTTCATGCCTCCTAAAGATGATTTCTTACATTGTCATTGGTAGGCATTTACTTAAAACGTTTGTCTGTGGGGTGTGATGAAACCAATCCAATAATCTGCTTTTAACGCCCAACTCCTCCTCTAAACTCCTTGTGGGCAGGGGTCACATCTACCAACTCTGTTGTACTGTACTGTCCAGAGCGTTTTGTACAGGGCTCTCCACAAAATAAGCGAGCGCTCAGTACATACTAGAGATCAATCGATAACCATCGATAGATAAGCAGTATGGCACAGGGTTGGGGTACGGGCCTGGGAGTCAGAAGGTTGGCTGCCAACGGGCCTGGGACTCAGAAGGTTTGCTGCCATTTGTCTGCTGCATAGGGAAAGAACACGGGCCTGGGAGTCAGGTAGCCATCTAGTCTTGGCTTGTTACCGCTTCAGCAGAACCCTTTAATTTTTGCCTCTTGATGGCTTCTGCTTAGTTACTCGGTTTTATGAAGAAAAATTGGATCTGCCACCTGCAGTATTGGGGAACATCCAGCTCACATCTACCAACTCTGTTGTACTGTACTCTCCGGAGCGTTTTGTACAGGGCTCACCCCAAAATAAGCGAGCGCTCAGTACATACCAGAGATCAATCGATACCCATGGACACATAAGCAGTATAGCATAGGGATAGGGCACGGGCCTGGGAGTCAGAAGCTTTGCTGCCATTTGTGCCCTGCATAGGGATAGAGCACGGGTCTGGGAGTCAGGTAGTCATCTAGAATCGGCTTGCTACCTTGTCAGCAGAACCTTTTAATTTTTGCCTCATGATGGCTTCTGCTTAGTTACTCGGTTTTATGAAAAAAAATTGGATCTACCACCTGCAGTATTGGGGAACATCCAGCTCCTCAATTTTACTCGCTTTTGGCCGGCTACATATCCGCCATACACTCCCTGGCCTGGAATGCCCAGCCCCACAAACCCACCAAGCTAGCTCTCTTCCTCCCTTAAGGCCCTACTGAGAGCTCAACTCCTCCAGGAGGCCTTCTCAGACTGAGCCCCCTCCTTCCTCTCCTCCTCCTCCCCCTCTCCATCCCTCCCGCCTTACCTCCTTCCCTTCCCCACAGCACCTGTATATATGTATATATGTTTGCACTTATTTATTACTCTATTTATTTATTTTACTTGTACATATCTATTCTATTTATTTTATTTTGTTAATATCAATCAATCAATCAATCAATCAATCGTATTTATTGAGCGCTTACTATGTGCAGAGCACTGTACTAAGTGCTTGGGAAGTACAAATTGGACTCGTTTTGTTTTGTTTTGTTCTCTTTCACTCCCTTCTAGAATGTGAGCCCACTGTTGGGTAGGGACCATCTCTATGTGTTGCCAACTTCTACTTCCCAAGCGCTTAGTACAGTGCTCTGCACACAGTAAGTGCTCCATAAATACGATTGATTGATTGATTGCTCTGCACACAGGAAGCGCTCAATAAAAATACGACTGAATGAAGAATGGGGTTTACGGGCGCTTGGTACAGTGCTCTGCACACAGGAAGCGCTCAATAAAAGTACGACTGAATGAAGAATGGGTTTACGGGCGCTTAGTACCGTGCTCTGCACACAGGAAGTGCTCAATAAAAGTACGACTGAATGAAGAATGGGGTTTACGGGCGCTTAGTACAGTGGCTACATTTTCATGCCTCCTAAAGATGATTTCTTACTTTGTCACTGACAGGCATTTACTTGAAATGCTTGTCTATGGGGTGTGATGAAACCAATTCAATAATCTGCTTTTAACGCCCAACTCCTCCTCTAAGCTCCTTGTGGCCAGGGGTCACATCTACCAACTCTGTTGTAGTGTACCCACCGGAGCGTTTCATACGGGGCTCTCCACAAAACAAGCAAGCGCTCAGTACATACCAGAGACCAATCGATAACCATCGATAGATAAGCAGTATGGCATATGGATAGGGCACGGACCTGGGAGTCAGAAGGTTTGCTGCCATTTGTCTGCTGCATAGGGATAGAGCACGGGCCTGGGAGTCAGAAGGTTTGCTGCCATTTGTCTGCTGCAGAGGGATAGAACACGGGCCTGGGAGTCAGGTAGCCATCTAGTCTCGGCTTGCTACCGCTTCAGCAGAACCCTTTAATTTTTGCCTCTTGATGGCTTCTGCTTAGTTACTCAGTTTTATGAAGAAAAATTGGATCTGCCACCTGTAGTATTGGGGAACATCCAGCTCCTCAATTTTACACGCTTTTGGCCCGCTACAAAACCGCCATACAGCCTCTGGCCTGGAATGCCTCTCCCCGCACACATCCGCCAAGCTAGCTCTCTTCTTCCCTTAAGGCCCTACTGAGAGCTAACCTCCTCCTGGAGGCCTTCTCAGACTGAGCCCCTCCTTCCTCTCTCCCTCCTCCCACTCTCCATCCCTTCCGCCTTACCTCCTTCCCTTCCCTACAGCACCTGTATTTATGGATATATGTTTGTACGTATTTATTACTCTATTTATTTATTTATTTCACTTGTACATATCTATTCTATTTATTTTATTTTGTTAATATGTTTTGTTTTTTTCTCTGTCACCCCCTTCTAGACTGTAAGCCCACTGTTGGGTAGGGACCGTCTCTATGTGTTGCCATCTTGTACTTCCCAAGTGCTTATTACAGTGCTCTGCAAACGGTAAGCGCTCAATAAATACGATTGATTGATTGATTGCTCTGCACACAGGAAGCGCTCAATAAAAGTACGACTGAATGAAGAATGGGGTTTAGGGGAGCTGGGTACAGTGCTCTGCATACAGGAAGCGCTGAATAAAAGTACGACTGAATGGAGAATCGTGTTTTCGGGCGCTAGGTACAGTGCTCTGCACACAGGAAGCGCTCAATAAAAGTACGACTGAATGAAGAATGGGGTTTACGGGCACATAGTACAGTGCTCTGCACACAGGAAACGCTGAATAAAAGTACGACTGAATGAAGAATGGGGTTTACGGGCACTTAGTACAGTGACTACATCTTCACGCCTCCTAAAGATGATTTCTTACATTGTCATTGGCAGGCATTTACTTAAAACGTTTATCTATGGGGTGTGATGAAACCAATCCAATAATCTGCTTTTAACGCTCAACTCCTCCTCTAAACTCCTTGTGGGCAGGGGTCACATCTACTAACTCTGTTGTACTGTACTCTCTGGAGCGTTTTGTACGGGGCTCTCCCCAAAATAAGCGAGCGCTAAGTACATACCAGAGATCAATCGATAACCATCGATAGATAAGCAGTATGGCATAGGGATAGGGTACGGGCCTGGGAGTCAGAAGGTTTGCTGCCATCAATCAATCAATCAATCAATCGTATTTATTGAGCGCTTACTATGTGCAGAGCACTGTACTAAGCGCTTGGGAAGTACAAATTGGAAACACATAGAGACAGTCCCTACCCAACAGTGGGCTCACAGTCTAAAAGTCTGCTGCATTTGTCTGCTGCATAGGGAAAGAGCACGGGCCTGGGAGTCAGAAGGTTTGCTGCCATTTGTCTGCTGCATAGGGATAGAACACGGGCCTGGGAGTCAGGTAGCCATCTAGTCTCGGCTTGCTACCGATTCAGCAGAACCCTTTAATTTTTGCCTCATGATGGCTTCTGCTTAGTTACTCGGTTATATGAAGAAAAATTGGATATGCCACCTGCAGTATTGGGGAACATCCAGCTCCTCAATTTTACTCGGTTTTGGCACGCTACAAGTCCACCACACACCCCCTGGCCTAGAACCCCCCCGCCCCACATCTGTCAAGCTAGGGCTCTTCCTCCCTTAAGGACCTAGCGAGAGCTCACCTCCTCCAGGAGGCCGTCTCAGACTGAGCCTCCTCCTTCCTTTCCCCCTCCTCCCCCTCTCCATCCCTCCTGCCTTACCTCCTTCCATTCCCCACAGCACCTGTATATATGTATATATGTCTGTACGTATTTATTACTCTATTTATTTTACTTGTACATATCTATTATATTTATTTAATTTTGTTAATACGTTTCGTTTTGTTCTCTGTCACCCCCTTCTAGACTGTGAGCCCACCGTTGGGTAGGGACCATCTCTACGTGTTGCCACCTTGTACTTCCCAAGCGCTCAGTAAAGTGCTCTGTACAAAGGAAGCGCTCAATAAGTGCGACTGAATGAAGAATGGGGTTTACGGGCGCTTACTACAGTGGCTACATCTTCACACCTCCTAAAGATGATTTCTTACTTTGTCATTGGCAGGCATTTACTTCAAACGTTTGTCTGTGGGGTGTGATGAAACCAATCCAATAATTTGCTTTTAACGCCCAACTCCTCCTCTAAACTCTTTGTGGGCAGGGGTCACATCTACCAACTCTGTTGTAGTTTACCCTCCGGAGTGCTTTGTGCGGGGCTCTCCACAAGATGAGCGAGCGCTCAGTACATACCAGAGATCAATCGATAACCATCGATAGATAAGCAGTATGGCATAGGGTTAGGGTACGGGCCTGGGAGTCAGAAGGTTTGCTGCCATTTGTCTGCTGTATAGGGATAGAACATGGGCCTGGGAGTCAGAAGGTTTGCTGCCATTTGTCTGCTGCATAGGGATAGAACACAGGCCTGGGAGTCAGGTAGCCATCTAGTCACGGCTTGTTACCGCTTCAGCAGAACCCTTTAATTTGTGCCTCATGATGGCTTGTGCTTAGTTACTCGGATTTATGAAGAAAAATTGGATCTGCTACCTGCAGTACTGGGGAACATCCAGCTCCTTAATTTTACTCGCTTTTGGCCCACTACACATCCGCCATACACCCCCTGGCCAGGAATCCCGACCACCCCCCACAACCGCCAAGATAGGTCTCTTCCTCCCTTAAGGCCCTACTGAGAGCTCACCTCCTCCCAGAGGCCTTCTCAGACTGAGCCCCCAACTTCCTCTCCCCCTCCTCCCACTCTCCATCCCTCCCGCCTTATCTCCTTCCCTTCCCCACAGCACCTGAATATATGTATATATGTTTGTACGTATTTATTACTCTATTTATTTATTTAGTTTACATGGACATATCTATTCTATTTATTTTATTTTGTTAATAGGTTTTGTTTTGTTCTCTGTCACCGCCTTCTAGACTGTGAGCCCACTGATGGGGAGGGACCGTCTCTATGAGTTGCCAACTTGTACTTCCCAAGCGCTTAGTACAGTGCTCTGCAAACAGTAAGCGCTCAATAAATACGATTGATTGTTTGATTGATTGCTCTGTACACAGGAAGCGCTCAATAATAGTACGATTGAATGAAGAATGGGGTTTACGGGCGCTAGGTACAGTGCGCTGCACACAGGGAGCGCTCAATAAAAGTACGACTGCGTTGAGAATGGGGTTATCGGGCACTAGGTACAGTGCTCTGCACACAGGAAGCGCTCAATAAAAGTGCGACTGAAGGAAGAATGGGGTTTACGGGCGCTTAGTCCAGTGCTCTGCACTCAGGAAGCGCTGAATAAAAGTACGACTGAATGAAGAATGGGGTTTACGGGCGCTTTGTACAGTGCTCTGCACACTGGAAGCGCTCAATAAAAGCACGACAATCAAGAATGGGGTTTACGAGCGCATAATACAGTGGCTCCATCTTCACGACTCCTAAAAATGATTTCTTATTTTGGCAGGCGTTTACTTAAAACGTGTGTCTGTGGGGTGTGATGAAACAAATCTAATAATCTGCTTTTAACGCCCAACTCCTCCTCTAAACTCCTTGTGGGCAGGGGTCACATCTACCAACTCTGTTGTAGTGTACCCTCCAGAGCGTTTTGTACGGGGCTCTCCACAAAATAAGCGAGCGCTCAGTACATGCCAGAGATCAATCGATAACCATCGATAGATAAGCAGTATGGCATAGGGATAGGGCACGGGCCTGGGAGTCAGAAGGGTTGCTGCCATTTGTCTGCTGCATAGGGATAGAGCATGGGCCTGGGAGTCAGAAGGTTTGCTGCCATTTGTCTGCTGCATTGGGATAGAGCACGGGCCTGGGAGTCATGTAAGCCATCTAGCCTTGACTTGCTACGGCTTCAGAAGAACACTTTAATTTTTGCCTCATGATGACTTCTGCTTAGTTACTCGGTTTTATGAAGAAAAATTGGATCTGGCACCTGCAGTATTGGGAAACATCCAGCCCCTTAATTGTACTCGCTTTTGTCCTGGTACATATCTGCCATACACCCCCTGGCCTAGAATGCCCCCCCCATCCCTGCCCCACATCCGCCAAGCTAGCTCTCTTCCTCCCTTCAAGGCCCTACTGAGAGCTCACCTCCACCAGGAGGCCTTCCTCTCCCCCTCCTCCCACTCTCCATCCCTCCCGCCTTACCTCCTTTCCTTCCCCACAACACCTGTACATATGTATATATGTTTGTACGTATTTATTACTCTGTTCATTCATTTATTTGACTTGTACATATCTATTCTATTTATTTTATTTTGTTAATGTGTTTTGTTTTGTTCCCCGTCACCCCCTTCTAGACTGTGAGCCCACTGTTGGGTACGGACCGTCTCTATGTGTTGCCAACTTGTACTTCCCAAGCGCTTAGTATAGTGCTCTGCACGCAGGAAGCGCTCAATAAATACGATTGATTGATAGATTGATTGCTCTGCACACAGGAAGCGCTCAATAAAAGTACGACTGAATGAAGAATGGGGTTTATGGGTGCTTAGTACAGTGCTCTGCACATGGGAAGCGCTCAATAAGTACTGTACTAAGCGCTTGGAAAGTCCAAGTGGGTAACATCTAGAGATGGTCCCTACCCGACAGCGGGCTCACACTCTAGTAGGGGGAGACGGACCACACAACCAAACATATTAACCAAATAAAAGAAATAGAATAGTAAATATATACAAGTATAATAAATAGAGTTATAAATCTGTACAAATATATATACAGGTGCTGTGGGGAGGGGAAGGAGGTAGGGCCGGGGAGATGGGGAGGGGGAGAAAGGGGAG
This sequence comes from Tachyglossus aculeatus, assembly GCF_015852505.1. Lineage (NCBI taxonomy): Eukaryota > Metazoa > Chordata > Mammalia > Monotremata > Tachyglossidae > Tachyglossus > Tachyglossus aculeatus. The sequence continues at coordinate 137,484,920 of NC_052069.1, read as the reverse complement.
AAGAAGTGGGGAGCTCAGTGTGGGAAGGCCTCCTGGAGGAGGTGAGCTCTCAGTAGGTCCTTGAAGGGAAGAAGAGAGCTAGCATGGCGGATGTGCGGAGGGAGGGAATTCCGGGCCAGGGGGATGACGTGGGCCGGGGGTCGACGGCGGGACGGGCGAGAACGAGGCCCGGTGAGGAGGTGAGCGGCGGCAGAGGAGCGCAGGGTGCGGGCTGGGCTGGAGAACGAAAGAAGGGAGGTGAGGTAGGAGGGGGCAACGTGATTCAGTGCTTTACAATGGTAAGGGGTTTCTGTTTAATGCAGCTGGATGGGAAACTATTGGAGGTTCTTGAAAAGTGGAGAAGCGCCGATTTGACGGTTTTGTAGAATAACGGTCTGGACAGCAGAGTGAGTGGGCAGAAACAGGAGGCAGGGAGGCCAGAAAGGAGGCTGATGCAGTAATCAAGGCAGTGTAGGATAAGTGCTTGGATCAGTGGGGCTGCAGTTTGAATGGAGAGGAAGGAGTGTCAGGATCCTCACTCTCAGTCTCCAGTTTCTCCCCTCTCCAGATGATACATCACTCTGCTGCCAAGATGATTTTTCTAAAACCGACTGGCCACTTCTCACACACTTCCATTGGGTTGGGGTCATTCCTATCGACAACAAGTAGAAACTCCTGACCATTGGCTTTAAAGCACTCAATCAGCTTTCTTTTCTTTTCTCCTTTCCTTCCCTCCCTCTCTCTCCCTCTCTCTCATCCACTCCACTCTCCCACTACACCCCAATTGGTGGTCTTCACTCTTCTCAAGCTAACCTACTCTATGTGCCTTATTCTTGAATCTCCTGCTGCACACTTCTTGCCCAGGCCTCCCCTGAAGCAAAGGACTTCGTCCCCTGTCAGTCAATAGTATTTATTGAACTCTTACTGTATGAAAAGCACTGTACTAAGCACTTGAGAGAGTACAATACAACAACAAACAAATTCCCTGCCCACAGTGAGCTTCATGCCTGAAAAATGACAACTCTCACCAGCTTAAAAAGCCCTTCTGAAATCACATTTCCCTAAGCAGGCCTTCTCTGTAAGCTCATCTGGACTGTAAACCTGTTCTGAGAAGGGAACATATCTGCTAATTCTGTTGTACTGTACTCTCCCAAGTACTTAGTCCAGTGCTCTGCACATAGTAAGTGCTCAATAAATAGCATTGATTGATTGACTAATCTTTGCTATCCCCATATTACAGTCCCAAATTTTACTAAGCTCTTCTATGCCACTGGTGTATTTAAATTCCCACAACCCCCAAAGCATTTCCTTACACAACTTGTACAATCGTTAGTAAGTACTCAGCGCTCATTGTGAGCAGAGCACTGTACTAAGCACTTGAGAGAGTACAATCTTAAACATTCTCCTTTATCTGCCACGTAACTGTCTGTCCCCCCAGCTAGTCTATAAACCCCTTGGGGAGCAGGGATTGTAATTTCTAAATCTGTTTACTCTCCCAAGCACTTAGTAGACTGCTCTGCACATAGTAGTGACTCAACTGATAGTATTTTTATGGTATTTGTTCAGCTCTTACTATGTGCCAGGCATATAGTACTGATTAGTTGGCCGATTTGAGCAAAGGGAGAATGGGCTAAGGTCAATCAATCGACAATAAGAGATATTTATTGAGCACTTACTGTGTGCAGAGCACTGAACTAAGCACTTCTGAAGTTTCAATATAACAGTTATCAGGAACGTGCCCTGCCCACAGGGAGCTTACTATCTATCCAGAGAGGCGCTTACTATTTTATTAGCCAGGGCAGTCCCAGGCTGCCCGGGCAAATTTCAGAAAGGGGTCTTACTTATCCAGCAAAATAAAACTTAAGAAAAGGACTAGAACTGAGAAATTCTAATAGTTAAAATAACCTCAGTTACTTCCGTTTTGAAGTCCGTAAACCAGAGATGAATTTATCTCTCCAATTCCATTGCACCCTCCACTGTCACCAGGCATAGAGGCATGCAGGGGCTAGTGATTATCTTTTATTTCTCAATTCAGTCCCTTTCCATTTTAGATCCCTGGATCGTCTTCTAGGCTCCGTCTACACCCACTCTTTTGGAGAACTCATTCACTTCCACGGCTTCAACTACCATCTCTGTGTGGATGATTCCCAAATCTACATCTGCATTCCTGACCTCACTCTTTCTGCAGTCTCACATTTCCTCCTGCCTCTGTAGGACACCTCTACATGGATATCCCATCAATGTCTCAAACTTAAACAGAGTTCCTCATTTTCCCACCATAACCCTCTCCTCCCCTTGACTTTCCCAGCACTGTAGACAGCACCTCCACACTCCCTGTCTCATAAGCCCATAACCTTGGCATTATCCTGGACTCACCTCTCTCATTCAACCCACACATTCAACCTTCACATCACCACTAAAATCCACCCTTTCCTCTCCATCCAAACCGATATGTTAATCCAAGACCTTTTCCTATCCCACCTTGATTACTGCATCAACTTTCTTGCTGACCTCCCTGCCTCCTTTCTCTCCTTACTCCAATCCATACTTTCTCTCCTTACTCCAATCCATACTTCACTCCATTGCCTGGGTCATTTTTCTACACAAAGGTTCAGTCCCTGTTTCCCCACTCCTCAAGAACCTCCAGTGATTCACCCACCCACCTTTGCACCAAACAGAAACCCTTTACCGTGGAGTTTAAAAAGCACAATCGCCTTGCGCCTCCTACTTTACCTCTCGGATTTCCTACTACACCTTCTAGACGGTAAGCCCGTTGTTTGGTTGGGATTGTCTCTGTTGCTGAACTGTACTTTCCAAGCACTTAGTACAGTGCTCTGAACACAGTAAGCACTCAATAAATACGACTGAATGGATGAATCCCAGACCCCATGCTTCACTTCTCTAATGGTAACCTACTCACCGTAGCGTGATCTTGTCTGTATCTCCTCACCGGCATCTTCGCCACATCCTGTCTCTGGCCTGGAATTGCCCTCCCTCTTCATATCCGACAGACAATCACTCTTCCCACCTTCCAAGCATAACTGAAGGCACATCTTCTCCAAGAGGCCTTCCCCAACTAAGCCCTCATCTCCTCTTCATCCCACTCCCTTCTGTGTCCCCCTTGGACTTGGATCTGTATCCTTTAGTCAACCATTCCCCCAGCCCCAAGGCACTTATGTACACTTACCCTTCATTTATTCATCTGTATTCAACTAGACAAAAGGCAGACACACTGTAGCCTTGCTCTCTTTCTCCCAAGTCCCACCTCCCATTCTTCACCACTGGTTAGATTACAGTAGGTGCTGGCTACGACAACTCCGAAGATTTCTGAAAATTTCACCTTGCTTTGACCAAGAAACCCTTCTCTTCATCCCCATTCTCTTCTGTGTACACCGACACTTTGGGGAAACTGCACGGCCAGGACCAATTTCATTTCATCTCATGGTGCAGTAGATCAGGTACAGGCCTGGGAGTCAGAAAGCCATGAGTTCTAATCCTCACTCTACCACTCATCAGCTGGGTGACCATGGACAAGTTATTTAACTTCTCTGTGCCTCAGTTACCTCATCTGTAAAAAATGGGGATGAAGAATTGAGCCCACTGTGGGACAGGGACTGTGTCCGACTGTATTAACCTGTTCCTACCCCAGTGCTTAGAATGGGGCTTGGCACGTAGTAAGGGCTTAACAAGTCCCATAACTCTTATTATGTGATTCTACCTCAACTGCCGGTATTTTTGAAGTGGGGATGCAGACACACACACACACACACACACACACACACACACACACACACTCACACACACTCCCCACCCCCCTACCCCGAAGGTAGCAGCATTACTGACTTAAGAAGCCAAGTTTGCCCCAGTCAACAGCAATGGCAGTCGCCCATGGGGAATTTTTTTATGTGTGCTTTTATGATACGCTCACCATGTGCCAGACACTGTGCTAAGCACTGGGGTGGATGCAAGCTAATCAGGTTGGACACAGTCCCTGTCCCCCACGGGGCTCACCATCTTCACCCCCATTTCCCAGATGAGAGAACTGAAGCCCAGAGAAGTGAAGTGACTCGTTCAAAATCAACCAGCAGTCAAGGGTAGGAACCGGGATTGGAACCCAGGTCTTGCTGACTCCCAGGCCCAGGCTCTAATAATAATGATGGTATTTGTTAAGTGCCTACTATGTGCCAAGCACTGTTCTAAGCACTGGGGTAGATACAAAGTAATCAGGTTGTCTCAAGTGGGGCTCACAGTCTTAATCCTCATTTTAAGAGATGAGGTAACTGAGGTGCAGGGAAGTGAAATGACTTGCCTGAAGTCACACAGCTGACAAGTGGAGGAGTCGGGATTACAACCCATGACCTCTGATTCCCAAGCCCATGCTTGTTCCACTAAGCCATGGGCTCTAGCCACTGGGCCGCGCTGCTTTTGATGGACAGAACCCCCCGACGGCCGCGGTGATCACAGCCGGGCCGCAGCGCCGGCCCTGAGGGCGGGGGCCTCAGTAGCCACCACAGTCTTCCCTGCCAGGGTCAGCGGGCCCCTTCAGGCTTCCCGCTGCGCCTGTCCACCTTGCGGAATGTTGTTCTTTCCCAAGCGCATTGTGCAGTGCGTTGCAAACAGTAGGTGGTCAAGAGTCCTCTTGACTGATTCCCATCCAGATGGCAAAGCTCCAGAAAAATCAGCTGGAGCAACACAAAATCTACAGGACAATGGATTCAAAAGCTAAATCCAAGAGGCGTAATCAAAGTAAAGCATGGACCGCTTAAAAAGAACCCTGCCTGTCCCATGAAGACCTAACCGGAAGAGAAATACTGCTGTAGACGTGGGTAAAAAAAAAAACAAATAAATAGCTATTTGAAAGCCAATTTCTAGAGAGAATAAACATCTAAATGACAACATGATTTCATTATTCATGAGAATTTCTTCAAGCTACAGCTTGCGTAGACAGTGGAGAAGCAGCTTGACCTAGTGGCTAGAGTCTGGGCCCGGGAGTCAGGAGGACCTGGGTTCTAGTCCCAGCTCCACCACTTGTCTGCTGTGTGACCTTGGGCAAGTCACTTCGCTTCTCTGGGCCTCAGTTCCCGCATCTGTTAAATGGGGATTAAGAGTGTGAACCCCACGTGGGACAGAGACTGTGTCCAACCTGATTATCTTCCATCTACCCTAGCGCTTTGAACAGTGCTCAACACACAATCAATGCTTAACAAAGACCACCGTCATCATCGAAACAAAGTGAGACGTAAGTCCGGTATGACGAAAGAAAACGTGGGCCGCAATTCCACCTCATTTTTCCAGCTGGTCAGTGGGAAATGAACCGCTGTGGCCTCATTAAGACGAGGACCCCATAACTGCCTTCTCTCCCACACTCAGAGCGACCTTCAGGCGCTAAGCAAGTAGAACCGTCACCTCAGAAAGTTCCCGCAGACAGGCCCCGAGGCACCTTTTACAGCGATGGCACCGCCCGGCCCTACTTAAGGATGGCGACCACCGGGTCCTAATCAAAGATGGTGGCCTACTAACCCTATTTGAAGATGGCGGCAGGATGGAAACCCCCCATTTGTGAGGAGTAAGTCGGGGTCCCAGAGCCAAGCTACATCAGATGATCAGTTGAAGGAGGGCTAAAAGGGGTGGGAGGGTGGTTAATAATAATGAGAATAATAATGATGGTATTTGTTAAGCGCTTACTATGTGCAAAACACTGTTCTAAGCACTGGGGTTGATACAAGGTAATGAGGTTGTCCCACATGGGGCTCACAGTCTAAATCCCCATTTTTTAGATGGGGTAACTGAGGCAGCGCTCAATAAATACGATTGAATGAACGAATGAATGAATGAATGAAGTGACTTGCCCTAAATCACACAGCTGATAAGTGGCAGAACCAGGATTAGAACCCACGACCTCTGACTCCCAAGCCTGGGCTCTTTCCATAGAGAAGCAGCGTGGCTCAGTGGAAAGAGCCCGGGCTTTGGGGTCAGAGGTCATGGGTTCGAATCCCTGTTCTGCCAACTGTCAGCTGTGTGACTTTGGGCAGGTCACTTCACTTCTCTGTGCCTCAGTTCCCTCATCTGTAAAATGGGGATGCAGTCTATGAGCCCCACGTGGGACAACCTGATCACCTTGTAACCTTCCCGGTGCTTCAAACAGTGCTTTGCATATAGTAAGCACTTAATAAATGCCATTATTATTATTACTGAGCCACGCACTGCACTCTGTTTCTCAACAATCAATCAATCAATCAATCAATCAATCGTATTTATTGAGCGCTTACTGTGTGCAGAGCACTGTACAACCGCGAGGCCCACGTCCTACCTCTGGCCTGGAATGCCCTCCCTCCACATATCCGCCAAACTAGCTCTCTTCCTCCCTTCAAAGCCCTCCTGAGAGCTCACCTCCTCCAGGAGGCCTTCCCAGACTGAGCCCCCCCCCTTCCTCTGCTCCTTCTCTCCTCCCCATCGACCCCTCCCCAAAGCACTTGTGTATATATGTATGTATTCATTACTCTATTCATGATTGTGCATATATCTATAATTCTATTTATTCTGAAGGTATTGACACCTGTCTACTTGGTTTGTTTTGTTGTCTTTATCCCCTGTCTAGACCGTGGGCCCGTTGCTGCTTGTCATACTCAGGAGCTAGAGTAGACTGTACGCTCCTCCACTCTTCCACAAGGAGCGCTCAGTAAGTACGATTGAATGCAGAATGGGGTTTACGGGCACTTACTGCAGTGCTCGGCACATGGGAAGTGCTCAATAAATACGATTGAATGAAGAATGGGGTTTACGGGCGCTTAGTACAGTGGCTACATCTTCACGCCTCCTAAAGATTATTTCTTACTTTGTCATTGGCGGGCATTTACTTAAAACTTTTGTCTGTGGTGTGTGATGAAACCAATCCAATAATCTGCTTTTAAAACCCAACTCCTCCTCTAAACTCCTTGTGGGCAGGGGTGACATGTACGAACTCTGTTGTAGTGTACCCTCCGGAGAGTTTTGTACGGGGCTCTCCACAAAACAAAGGAGAGCTCAGTACATACCAGAGATCAATCGATAACCATCGATATATAAGCAGTATGGCATAGGGATAGGGCACGGGCCTGGGAGTCAGAAGGTTAGCTGCCATTTGTCTGCTGCATAGGGATAGAGCACGGGCCTGGGAGTCAGGTAGCCATCTAGTATCGGCTTTCTACCGCTTCAGCAGAACCCTGTAATTTTTGCCTCATGATGGCTTCTGCTTAGTTACTCGGTTTTATGAAGAAAAACTGGATCTGGCACCTGCAGTATTGGGGAACATCCAGCTCCTCCATTTTACTTGCTTTTGGACCGCTACACATCCCCCATACACCCCCTGGCCTAGAATGTCCCCCCCCACCCCCACCCCCCCGGCACCATCCGCCAAGCTAGCTCTCTTCCTCCCTTCAAGGACCTACGGAGAGCTCACCTCCTCCAGGAGGTCTTCTCAGACTGAGCCCCCTCGTTCCTCTCCCCCTTTTTCCACTCTCCATCTGTCCCGCCTTACCTCCTTCCATTCCCCACAGCACCTGTATATATGTATATATGTTTGTAGGTATTTATTACTCTATTTATTTTACTTGTACATATCTATTCTATTTATTTAATTTTGTTAATATGTTTTGTTTTGTTCTCTGTCACTCCCTTCTAGACTGTGAGCCCACCGTTGGGTAGGGACCATCTCTGTGTGTTGCCAACTTGTACTTCCCAAGCGCTTAGAACAGTGCTCCACACACAGTAAGTGCTCAGTAAGTATGATTGATTGATTGATTGCTCTGCACACAGGAAGCGCTCAATAAAAGTACGACTGAATGAACAATGGGGTTTACGGGCGCTAGGTACAGTGCACTGCACACAGGAAGCGCTCAATAAAAGTATGACTCAATAAAGAATGGAGTTTACGGGCGCTTAGTACAGTGCTCTGCACACAGGAAGCGCTCAAAAAAAGTACGACTGAATGAAGAATGGGGTTTACAGGTGCTTAGTACAGTGCTCTGCACACAAAAAGCGCTCAATAAAAGTACGACTGAGTGAAGAATGGGGTTTACGGGCCCTTAGTACAGTGGCTACATCTTCACGTCTCCTAAAGATGATTTCTTACTTTGTCATTTGCAGGCATTTACTTAAAACGTTTGTCTGTGGGGTGTGATGAAACCAATCCAATAATCTGCTTTTAACGTCCAACTCCTCCTCTAAACTCCTTGTGGGCAGGGGTCACATCTACCGACTCTGTTGTAGTGTACCCTCCGGAGCGTTTTGTACGGGGCTCTCCGCAAAATAAGCGAGCACTCAGTACATACCAGAGATCAATCGATAACCATCGATAGATAAGCAGTATGGCATAGGGATAGGGTACGGGCCTGGGAGTCAGAAGGTTTGCTGCCATTTGTCTGCTGCATAGGGATAGAGTACGGGCATGGGAGTCAGGTAGCCATCTAGTCTCGGCCTGCTACCGCTTCACCAGAACCAATTAATTTTTGCCTCATGATGGCTTCTGCTTAGTTACTCGGTTTTATGAAGAAAAATTGGATCTGCCACCTGCAGTATTGGGGAACATCCAGCTCCTCAATTTTACTCGCTTTTGGCCCACTACACATCCGCCATACACCCCCTGGCCTGGAACTCACCCGCGCCCCCTCCACATCTGCCAAGCTAGCTCTCTTCCTCCCTTAAGGCCCTACTGAGACCTCACTTCCTCCAGGAGGCCTTCTCAGACTGCGCCCCCTCCTTCCTCTCCCCCTCCTCCCACTCTCCATCCCTCCCGCCTTACCTCCTTCCCTTCCCCACAAAACCTGCATATATGTATATATGTTTGTACGTATTTATTACTCCATTTATTTATTTATTTTACTTGTACATAGCTATTCTATTTATTTTATTTTGTTAATAGGTTTTGTTTTGTTCTCTGTCACCCCCTTCTAGACTGTGAGCCCACTGTTGTGTAGGGACCATCTCTATGAGTTGCCAACCTGTACTTCCCAAGCACTTAGTACCATGCTCTGCACAAGGTAAGCGCTCAATAAATACGATTGATTGATTGATTGATTAGTCTGTACACAGGAAGCGCTCAATAAAAGTATGACAATGAAGAATGGGGTTTACGGGCGCTAGGTACAGTGCTCTGCACACGGAGCGCTTAATAAAAGTACGACTGAGTCTCTTCCTCCATTCAAGGCCCTGCTGAGAGCTCACCTCATCCAGGAGGCCTTCCCAGACTGAGCCCCTTCCCTCCTCTCCCCCTCGTCCCCCTCTCCATCCCCCCATCTTACCTCCTTCCCTTCCCCACAGCACCTGTATATATGTATATATGGTTGTACATATTTATTACTCTATTCATTTATTTATTTATTTATCTTACTTGTACGTTTCTATCCTATTTATTTTATTTTGTTGGTATGTTTGGTTCTGTTCTCTGTCCCCCCCTTTTAGACTGTGAGCCCACTGTTGGGTAGGGACTGTCTCTATGTGTTGCCAATTTGTACTTCCCAAGCGCTTAGTACAGTGCTCTGCACATAGTAAGCACTCAATAAATATGACTGATTGATTGATTGATTGATTTTCAGGCACTGGGTACAGTGCTCTGCACACAGGAAGCGCTCAATAAAAGTACGACAATGAAGAATGGGGTATATGGGCGCTTAGTACAGTGCTCTGCACACAGGAAGCGCTAACTAAAGTACTACTGAATGAAGAATGGGGTTTACGGGCGCTTAGTACATTGCTCTGCACACAGGAAGAGCTCAATAAAAGAACGACAATCAAGAATGGGGTTAACGGGCGCTTAGTAAAGTGCTCTTCACACAGGAAGCGTTCAGTAAGTACGAATGAATGAAGAATGGGGTTTACGGGTGCTTAGTATAGTGGCTACATCTTCACGCCTCCTAAAAATGATTTCTTACTTTGGCAGGCGTTTACTTAAAACGTTTCTCTCGGGGGGTGTGATGAAACCAATCCAATAATCTGCTTTTAACGCCCAACTCCTCCTCTAAACTCCTTGTAGGCAGGGATCACATCTACCAACGCTGTTGTAGTGTTCCCTCCGGAGCGTTTTGTACAGGGCACTCCACAAAGCAAGCGAGCGCTCAGTATATACCAGAGATCAATCGATAATCATCGAGAGATAAGCAGTATGGCATAGGGATAGGGTACTGGCCTGGGAGTCAGTAGGTTTGCTGCCATTTTTCTGCTGCATACGGATAGAGCACGGGCCTGGGAGTCAGAAGGTTTGCTGCCATTTGTCTGCTGCAGAGGGATAGAATACGGGCCTGGGAGTCAGGTAGCCATCTAGTCTCGACTTCCTACCGCTTCAGCAGAACCTTTTAATTTTTGCCTCATGATGGCTTCTGCTTAGTTACTCGGTTATATGAAGAAAAATTGGATCTGCCACCTGCAGGATTGGGGAACATCCAGCTCCTCAATTTTACTCGGTTTTGGCCCGCTACAAATCCGCCACACACCCCCTGGCCTGGAACCCCCCCGCCCCACATCCGCCAAGCTAGGGCTCTTCCTCCCTTAAGGCCCTACCGAGAGCTCACCTCCTCCAGGAGGCCGTCTCAGACTGAGCCGCCTCCTTCCTTTCCCCCTCCTCCCCCTCTCCATCCCTCCCACGTTACCTCCTTCCATTCCCCACAGCACCTGTATATATGTATATATGTCTGTACGTATTTATTACTCTATTTATTTTACTTGTACATATCTATTTTATTTATTTAATTTTGTTAATATGTTTTGTTTTGTTCTCTGTCACCCCCTTCTAGACTGTGAGCCCACCGTTGGGTAGGGACCATCTCTATTTGTTGCCAACTTGTACTTCCCAAGCGCTCAGTCCAGTGCTCTGCACAAAGGAAGCGCTCAATAAGTGCGACTGAATGAAGAATGGGGTTTACGGGTGCTTAGTACACTGGCTACATCTTCACGCCTCCTAAAGATGATTTCTTACTTTGTCATTGGCAGGCATTTACTTAAAACGTTTGTCTGTGGGGTGTGATGAAACCAATCCAATAATCTGCTTTTAATGCCCAACTCCTCCTCTAATCTCCTTGTGGGCAGGGGTCACATCTACCAACTCTGTTGTACTGCACTCTCCAGAGCGTTTTGTACAGGGCTCTCCACAAAATAAGCGAGCGCTCAGTACATACTAGAGATCAATCGATAACCATCGATAGATAAGCAGTATGGCATAGGGTTGGGGTATGGGCCTGCGAGTCAGAAGGTTTGCTGCCATTTGTCTGCTGTATAGGGATAGAACACAGGCCTGGGAGTCAGGTAGCCATCTAGTCACGGCTTGTTACCGCTTCAGCAGAACCCTTTAATTTTTGCCTCATGATGGCTTCTGCTTAGTTACTCGGATTTATGAAGAAAAAATGGATCTGCCACCTGCAGTATTGGGGAACATCCAGCTCCTCAATTTTACTCGCTTTTGGCCCGCTACACATCCGCCATACACCCCCTGGCCAGGAATCCCGACCCCCCCCCAGCCAACCGCCAAGATAGGTCTCTTCCTCCCTTAAGGCCCTACTGAGAGCTCACCTCCTCCCGGAGACCTTCTCAGACTGAGCCCCCAACTTCCTCTCCCCCTCCTCCCACTCTCCATCCCTCCCGCCTTATCTCCTTCCCTTCCCCACAGCACCTGAATATATGTATATACGTTTGTACGTATTTATTACTCTATTTATTTAGTTTCCATGGACATATTTATTCTATTTATTTTATTTTGTTAATATGTTTTGTTTTGTTCTCTGTCACCGCCTTCTAGACTGTGAGCCCACTGATGGGGAGGGACCGTCTCTATGAGTTGCCAACCTGTACTTCCCAAGCGCTTAGTACAGTGCTCTGCAAACAGTAAGCACTCAATAAATACGATTGATTGTTTGATTGATTGCTCTATGCACAGGAAGCGCTCAATAATAGTACGATTGAATGAAGAATGGAGTTTACGGGCGCTAGGTACAGTGCGCTCCACACAGGGAGCGCTCAATAAAAGTACGACTGAGTGGAGAATGGGGTTCTCGGGCACTAGGTACAGTGCTCTGCACACAGGAAGCGCTGAATAAAAGTACGACTGAATGAAGAATGGGGTTTATGGGCGCTTTGTACAGTGCTCTGCACACTGGAAGCGCTCAATAAAAGCACGACAATCAAGAATGGGGTTTACGGGCGCTTAGTACAGTGGCTCCATCTTCACGACTCCTAAAAATGATTTCTTACTTTGGCAGGCGTTTACTTAAAACGTGTGTCTGTGGGGTGTGATGAAACAAATCCAATAATCTGCTTTTAACGCCCAACTCCTCCTCTAAACTCCTTGTGGGCAGGGGTCACATCTACCAACTCTGTTGTAGCGTACCCTCCAGAGCGTTTACTAGGGGGCTCTCCGCAAAATAAGCGAGAGCTCAGTACATACCAGAGATAAATCGATAACCATCGATAGATAAGCAGTATGGCATAGGGACAGGGTACGGGCCTGGGAGTCAGAAGGTTTGCTGCCATTTGTCTGCTGCATAGGAATAGAGCACGGGCCTGGGAGTCAGAAGGTTTGCTGCCATTTGTCTGCTGCATAGGGATAGACAACGGGCCTGGGAGCCAGGTAGCCATCTAGTCTCGGCTTGATACCCATTCAGCAGAACCCTTTAATTTTTGCCTTATGATGGCTTCTGCTTAGTTACTCGGTTTTATGAAGAAAAATTAGATCTGCCACCTGTAGGATTGGGGAACATCCAGCTCCTCAATTTTACTTGCTTTTGGCTCGCTACACATCTGCCATACACCCCGTGGCCTGGAATGCCCCCCCACCCCCACCCCACATCCACCAAGCTAGCTCTCTTCCCCTCTTAAGGCCATACTGAGAGCTCACCTTCTCCAGGAGGCCTTCTCAGACTGAGCCCCCTCCTTCCTCTCCCTCTCCTCCCCCTCTCCATCCCACCCGCCTTACCTCCTACCCTGCCCCACAGCACCTGTACATATGTATATATGTTTGTACGTATTTAGTACTCTATTTATTGTACTTGTTCTTATCTATTCTATTTATTTTATTTTTTCAATATGTTTTGTTTTGTTCTGTGTCACCCACTTCTAGCCTGTGAGCCCACTGTTGGGTAGGGCCCGCCTCTATGTGTGTTGCCAATTTGTACTTCCCAAGCACTTAGTACAGTGCTCTGCACATAGTAAGCGCTCAATAAATACGATTGATGATGATGATGATGATGTGTGGCCAACTTGTACTTCCCAAGCGCTTAGTACAGTGCACTGCACACAGTAAGCGCTCAATAAATACGATTGATTGATTGATTGATTAGCACACAGGAAGCGCTCAATAAAAGTATGACTGAATGAAGAATGGGGTTTACTAGGTACAGTGCTCTGAACACAGGAAACGCTCAATAAAAGTATGACTGAATGAAGAATGGGGGTTACGGGCGCTTGATACACTGCTCTGAACACAGGAAGCGCTCAATAAAGGTATGACAATGAGTAATGGGGTTACAGGTGCTTAGTACAGTGCTCTGCACACAGGAATCGCTCAATAAAAATACGACTGAATGAAGAATGGGGTTTACGGGTGCTTAGTACAGTGGCTACATCTTCATGCCTCCTAAAGATGATTTCTTACATTGTCATTGGTAGGTATTTACTTAAAACGTTTGTCTGTGGAGTGTGATGAAACCAATCCAATAATCTGCTTTTAACGCCCAACTCCTCCTCTAAACTCCTTGTGGGCAGGGGTCACATCTACCAACTCCGTTGTACTCTCCAGAGCGTTTTGTACAGGGCTCTCCACAAAATAAGCGAGCGCTCAGTACATACCAGAGATCAATCGATAACCATCAATAGATAAGCAGTATGGCATAGGGTTAGGGTACGGGCCTGGGAGTCAGAAGGTTTGCTGCCATTTGTCTGCTGCATAGGGATAGAGCACGGGCCTGGGAGTCAGAAGGTTTGCTGCCATTTGTCTGCTATGCATAGGGATAGAACACGGGCCTGGGAGTCAGGTAGCCATCTAGTCTCGGCTTGCTACCGCTTCAGGAGAACCCTTTAATTTTTGCCTCATGATGGCTTCTGCTTAGTTACTCGGTTTCATGAAGAAAAATTGGATCTGCCACCTGCAGTATTGAGGAACATTCAGCTCCTCAATTGTACTCGCTTTTGGCCCGCTACAAATCTGCCATACACCCCCTGGCCCGGAATTCCTCCCCGCCCCACATCCGCCAAGCTTGGTCTCTTCCTCCCTTAAGGCCCTACTGAGAGGTCACCTCCTCCAGGAGGCCTTCTCAGACTGAGCCCCCTCCTTCCTCTCCCCCTCCTCCCACTCTCCATCCCTCCCGCCTTACCTCCTTCCCTTCCCTTCCCTACAGCACCTGTAGATATGTACATATGTTTATACGTCTTTATTACTCTATTTATTTATTTAATTTACTCGTACATATCTATTCTAGTTATTTTATTTTGTTAATATGTTTTGTTTTGTTCTCTCTCACCCCCATCTAGACTGTGAGCCCACTGTTGGGTAGGGACTGTCGCTATGCATTGCTACCTTGTATTTTCCAAGGGCTTAGTACAGTGCTCTGCACACAGTAAGCGCTCAAGAAATACGATTGATTGATTGATTGATTGCTCTGCACACAGGAAGCGCTCAATAAAAGAACGACTGAATGAAGAATGGGCTTTACGGGTGCTAGGTACAGTGCTCTGCACACAGGAAGCGCTCAATAAAAGTACGACTGAATGAAGAATGGGGTTTACGGGTGCTTAGTACAGTGCTCTGCACAAAGGAAGCGCTCAATAAGTATGACTGAATGAACAATGGGGTTTACGGGCACTTAGTACAGTGGCTACATCCTCACGCCTCCTAAAGATGATTTCTTACTTTGTCATTGGCAGGCATTTACTTAAAACATTTGTCTGTGGGGTGTGATGAAACAAATCCAATAATCTGCTTTTAACGCCCAACTCCTCTTCTAAACTCCTTGTGGGCAGGGGTCACATCTACCAACTCTGTTGTAGTGTACCCTCCAGAGCGTTTTGTACGGGTCCCTCCACAAAATAAGCGAGCGTTCAGTACTTACCAGAGATCAATAGATAACCATCGATAGATAAGCAGTATGGCATAGGGATAGGGTACGGGCCTGGGAGTCAGAAGGTTTGCTGCTATTTGTCTATTGCATAGGGATAGAGGACGGGCCTGGGAGTCAAAAGGCTTGCTGCCATTTGTCTGCTGCATACGGATAGAGCACAGGCCTGGGAGTCAGAAGGTTTGCTGCCATTTGTCTGCTGCATAGGGATAGAACACAGGCCTGGGAGTCAGGGAGCCATCTAGTCTCGGCTTGCTACCGCTTCAGCAGAACCCTTAAATTTTTGCCTCATGGTGGCTTCTGCTTAGTTACTCGGTTTTATGAAGAAACATTGGATCTGCCACCTGCTGTATTGGGGAACATCCAGCTCCTCAATTTTACTCGCTTTTGGCCCGCTACAAATCCGACATACATCCCCTGGCCTGGAATCCCTCCCCCCAGCCCACATCCGCCAAACTAGCTCTCTTCCTCCCTTAAGGCCCTACTGAGAGCTCACCTCCTCCAGGAGGCCTTCTCAGACATAGCCCCCTCCTTCCTCTCCCCCTTCTCCCCCTCTCCATCCCACCCGCCTTACCTCCTTCCCTTCCCCACAGCACCTGTACATATGTACACATGTTTGTACGTATTTATTACTCTATTTATTTATTTATTGTACTTGTTCTTATCTATTCTATTTATTTTATTTTGTTAATATGTTTGGTTTTATACTTGGTCACCCTCTTCTAGACTGTGAGCCCACTGTTGGGTAGGGACCGTCTCTATGTGTTGCCAACTTGTACTTCCCAAGCGCTTAGTACAGTGCTCTGCACAAAGTAAGCGCTCAATAAATACGATTGATTGATTGATTGCTTTGCACACAGGAAGCGCTCAATAAAAGTATAGCTGAATGAAGAATGGGGTTTACTAGGTACAGTGCTCTGAACACAGGAAATGCTCAGTAAAAGTATGACTGAATGAAGAATGGGGGTTACGGGCGCTTGATACACTGCTCTGCACATAGGAAGCGCTCAATAAACGTAGGAATGAATGGGGAATGGGATTTACGGTTGCTTAGTACAGTGCTCTGCACACAGGAATCGCTCAATAAAAGTATGACTGAATGAAGAATGGGGTTTATGGGCGCTTAGTACAGTGTTCTGCACAAAGGAAGCGCGCAATAAGTACAACTGAATGAAGAATGGGGTTTACGGGCGCTTAGTACAGTGGCTACATCTTCATGCCTCCTAAAGATGATTTCTTACATTGTCACTGGTAGGCATTTACTTAAAACGTTTGTCTGTGGGGTGTGATGAAACCAATCCAATAATCTGCTTTTAACGCCCAACTCCTCCTCTAAACTTCTTGTGGGCAGGGGTCACATCTACCAACTCTGTTGTACTGTACTTTCCGGAGCGTTTTGTACAGGGCTCTCCACAAAATAAGCGAGCGCTCAGTACATACAAGAGATCAATCGATAACCATCGATAGATAAGCAGTATGGCATAGTGTTAGGGTACGGGCCTGGGAATCAGAAGGTTTGCTGCCATTTGTCTGCTGCATAGGGATAGAACACGGGCCTGGGAGTCAGGTAGCCATCTAGTCTCGGCTTGCTACCGCTTCAGCAGAACCCTTTAATTTTTGCCTTCGGATGGCTTCTGCTTAGTTACTCGGTTTTGTGAAGAAAAATTGAATCTGCCACCTGCAGTATCAGGGAACATACAGCTCCTCAATTTTGCTCGCTTTTGGCCCGCTACAGATCCCCCATACACCCCCTAGCCTGGAATCCCTCCCCTCCCCACATCTGCCAACCTAGGTTTCTTCCTCCCTTAAGGCCCTACTGAGAGATCACCTCCTCCCGGAGGCCTTCTCAGACTGAGCCCCCTCCTTCCTTCCCCCTCCTCCCACTCTCCATCCCTCCCGCCTTACCTCCTTCCCTTCTCTACAGCACCTGTATATATGTATATATGTTTGTATGTATTTATAACTCTATTTATTTATTTTACTAGTTCTTATCTATTCTATTTATTTTATTTTGTTAATATGTTTTGTTTTGTTCTCTGTCACCCCCTTCTAGACTGTGAGCCCACTGCTGGGTAGGGACCGTCTCTATGAGTTGAAATCTTGTACTTCCCAAGCGCTTAGTACAGTGCTCTGCACAGAGTAAGCGCTCAATAAATACAATTGATTGATTGATTGATTGATTGCTCTGTATACAGGAAGCACTCAATAAAATTACGACTGAATGAAGAATGGGGTTTACGGGCGCTAGGTACAGTGCGCTGTACACAGGGAGCGCTCAATAAAAGTACGACTGAGTGGAGAATGGGGTTTTCGGGCACTAGGTACAGTGCTCTGCACACAGGAAACGCTGAATAAAAGTTCGACTGAATGAAGAATGGGGTTTACGGGCGCTTTGTACAGTGCTCTGCACACTGGAAGCGCTCAATAAGAGTACGACAATCAAGAATGGGGTTTACGGGCGCTTAGTACAGTGGCTCCATCTTCACGCCTCCTAAAAATGATTTCATACTTTGGCAGAAGTTTACTTAAAACGTTTGTCTGTGGGGTGCGATGAAACCAATCCAATAATCTGCTTTTAACCCCCAACTCCTCCTCTAAGCTCTTTGTGGGCAGGGGTCATATCTACCAACTCTGTTGTAGTGTACCCTCCGGAGCCTTCTGTACGGGGCTCTCCACAAAGCAAGCGAGCGCTCAGTACATACCAGAGATCAATCGATAACCATCGAGAGATAAGCAGTATGGCATAGGGATAGGGTACTGGCCTGGGAGTCAGTAGGTTTGCTGCCATTTGTCTGCGGTATACGGATAGAGCACGGGCCTGGGAGTCAGAAGGTTTGCTGCCATTTGTCTGCTGCAGAGGGATAGAACACGGGCCTGGGAGCAGGTAGCCATCTAGTCTCGGCTTACTACCGCTTCAGCAGAACCCTTAAATTTTTGCCTCATGATGGCTTCGGCTTAGTTACTCGGTTTTATGAAGAAAAATTCGATCTGGCACCTGCAATATTGGGGAACATCCAGCTCCTCAATTTTACTCACTTTTGGCCCGCTACAAATCCGACATACACCCCATGGCCTGGAATCCCTCCCCCCCAGCATCCGCCATGGTAGCTCTCTTCCTCCCTTAAGGCCCTACTGAGAGCTCACCTCCTCCAGGAGGCCTTCTCAGACATAGCCCCCTTCTTCCTCTCCCCCTCCTCCCCCTCTCCATCCCACCCGCCTTACCTCCTTCCCTTCCCCACAGCACCTGTACATACGTATATATATTTGTATGTATTCATTACTCCATTTATTTGTTTATTGTACTTGTTCTTATCTATTCTATTTATTTTATTTTGTTAATATGTTCTGTTTTGTACTCTGTCACCCTCTTCTAGACTGTGAGCCCACTGTTGAGTAGGGACCGTCTCTATGTGTTGCCAACTTGTACTTCCCAAGTGCTTAGTACAGTGCTCTGCACACAGTAAGCGCTCAATAAATACGATTGATTGATTGATTGCTTTACGCACAGGAAGCGCTCAATAAAAGTATAGCTGAATGAAGAATGGGGTTTACTAGGTACAGTGCTCTGAACACAGGAAACGCTCAATAAAAGTATGACTGAATGAAGAATGGGGGTTACGGGCGCTTGATACACTGCTCTGCACACAGGAAGCGCTCAATAAAGGTACGACTGAATGAGGAATGGGGTTTACGGGTGCTTAGTACAGCACTCTGCACACAGGAATCGCTCAATAAAAGTACGACTGAATGAATAATGGGGTTTACGGGCGCTTAGTACAGTGTTCTGCACAAAGGAAGTGATCAATAAGTACGACTGAATGAAGAATGGGGTTTACGGGCGCTTAGCACAGTGGCTACATCTTCATGCCTCCTAAAGATGATTTCTTACATTGTCATTGGTAGGCATTTACTTAAAACGTTTGTCTGTGGGGTGTGATGAAACCAATCCAATAATCTGCTTTTAACGCCCAACTCCTCCTCTAAACTCCTTGTGGGCAGGGGTCACATCTACCAACTCTGTTGTACTCTCCAGAGCGTTTTGTACAGGGCTTTCCACAAAATAAGCGAGCGCTCAGTACATACTAGAGATCAATCGATAACCATCGATAGATAAGCAGTATGGCATAGGGTACGGGCCTGGAAGTCAGAAGGTTGGCTGCCAACGGGCCTGGGACTCAGAAGGTTTGCTGCCATTTGTCTGCTGCATAGGGAAAGAACACGGGCCTGGGAGTCAGGTAGCCATCTAGTCTCGGCTTGCTACCGCTTCAGCAGAACCCTTTAATTTTTGCCTCTTGATGGCTTCTGCTTAGTTACTCGGTTTTATGAAGAAAAATTGGATCTGCCACCTGCAGTACTGGGGAACATCCAGCTCACATCTACCAACTCTGTTGTACTGTACTCTCCGGAGCGTTTTCTACAGGGCTCACCCCAAAAGAAGCGAGCGCTCAGTACATACCAGAGATCAATCGATAACCATGGATAGATAAGCAGTATAGCATAGGGATAGGGCACGGGCCTGGGAGTCAGAAGCTTTGCTGCCATTTGTGTGCTGCATAGGGATAGAGCACAGGTCTGGGAGTCAGGTAGCCATCTAGAATCAGCTTGCTACCTTCTCAGCAGAACCTTTTACTTTTTGCCTCATGATGGCTTCTGCTCAGTTACTCGGTTTTATGAAAAAAAAATTGGATCTACCACTTGCAGTATTGGGGAACATCCAGCTCCTCAATTTTACTCGCTTTTGGCCCACTACACATCCGCCATACACTCCCTGGCCTGGAATGCCCAGCACCCCAAACCCGCCAAGCTAGCTCTCTTTCTCCCTTAAGGTCCTACTGAGAGCTCACCTCCTCCAGGAGGCCTTCTCAGACTGAGCCCCCTCCTTCCTCTCCCCCTCCTCCCCCTCTCCATCCCTCCCGCCTTACCTCCTTCCCTTCCCCACAGCACCTGTATATATGTATATATGTTTGCACTTATTTATTACTCTATTTATTTATTTTACTTGTACATATCTATTCTATTTATTTTATTTTGTTAATATGTTTTGTTTTGTTCTCTTTCACCCCCTTCTAGAATGTGAGCCCACTGTTGGGTAGGGACCATCTCTATGTGTTGCCAACTTCTACTTCCCAAGCGCTTAGTACAGTGCTCTGCACACAGTAAGTGCTCCATAAATACGATTGATTGATTGATTGCTCTGCACACAGGAAGCGCTCAATAAAAATACGACTGAATGAAGAATGGGGTTTACGGGCGCTTGGTACAGTGCTCTGCACACAGGAAGCGCTCAATAAAAGTACGACTGAATGAAGAATGGGTTTACGGGCGCTTAGTACCGTGCTCTGCACACAGGAAGTGCTCAATAAAAGTACGACTGAATGAAGAATGGGGTTTACGGGCGCTTAGTACAGTGGCTACATTTTCATGACTCCTAAAGATGATTTCTTACTTTGTCACTGACAGGCATTTACTTGAAATGCTTGTCTATGGGGTGTGATGAAACCAATTCAATAATCTGCTTTTAACGCCTAACTCCTCCTCTAAGCTCCTTGTGGCCAGGGGTCACATCTACCAACTCTGTTGTAGTGTACCCACCGGAGCGTTTCATACAGGGCTCTCCACAAAACAAGCAAGCGCTCAGTACATACCAGAGACCAATCGATAACCATCGATAGATAAGCAGTATGGCATACGGATAGGGCACGGACCTGGGAGTCAGAAGGTTTGCTGCCATTTGTCTGCTGCATAGGGATAGAGCACAGGCCTGGGACTCAGAAGGTTTGCTGCCATTTGTCTGCTGCATAGGGATAGAACACGGGCCTGGGAGTCAGGTAGCCATCTAGTCTCAGCTTGCTACCGCTTCAGCAGAACCCTTTAATTTTTGCCTCTTGATGGCTTCTGCTTAGTTACTCGGTTTTATGAAGAAAAATTGGATCTGCCACCTGCAGTATTGGGGAACATCCAGCTCCTCAATTTTACACGCTTTTGGCCCGCTACAAAACCGCCATACAGCCTCTGGCCTGGAATGCCTCTCCCCGCACACATCCGCCAAGCTAGCTCTCTTCTTCCCTTAAGGCCCTACTGAGAGCTAACCTCCTCCTGGAGGCCTTCTCAGACTGAGCCCCTCCTTCCTCTCTCCCTCCTCCCACTCTCCATCCCTTCCGCCTTACCTCCTTCCCTTCCCTACAGCACCTGTATTTATGGATATATGTTTGTACGTATTTATTACTCTATTTATTTATTTATTTCACTTGTACATATCTATTCTATTTTTTTTATTTTGTTAATATGTTTTGTTTTTTTCTCTGTCACCCCCTTCTAGACTGTAAGCCCACTGTTGGGTAGGGACCGTCTCTATGTGTTGCCATCTTGTACTTCCCAAGCGCTTATTACAGTGCTCTGCAAACGGTAAGCGCTCAATAAATACGATTGATTGATTGATTGCTCTGCACACAGGAAGCGCTCAATAAAAGTACGACTGAATGAAGAATGGGGTTTAGGGGAGCTGGGTACAGTGCTCTGCATACAGGAAGCGCTGAATAAAAGTACGACTGAATGGAGAATCGTGTTTTCGGGCGCTAGGTACAGTGCTCTGCACACAGGAAGCGCTCAATAAAAGTACGACTGAATGAAGAATGGGGTTTACGGGCACATAGTACAGTGCTCTGCACACAGGAAACGCTGAATAAAAGTACGACTGAATGAAGAATGGGGTTTACGGGCACTTAGTACAGTGACTACATCTTCACGCCTCCTAAAGATGATTTCTTACATTGTCATTGGCAGGCATTTACTTAAAACGTTTATCTATGGGGTGTGATGAAACCAATCCAATAATCTGCTTTTAACGCTCAACTCCTCCTCTAAACTCCTTGTGGGCAGGGGTCACATCTACTAACTCTGTTGTACTGTACTCTCTGGAGCGTTTTGTACGGGGCTCTCCCCAAAATAAGCGAGCGCTAAGTACATACCAGAGATCAATCGATAACCATCGATAGATAAGCAGTATGGCATAGGGATAGGGTACGGGCCTGGGAGTCAGAAGGTTTGCTGCCATCAATCAATCAATCAATCAATCGTATTTATTGAGCGCTTACTATGTGCAGAGCACTGTACTAAGCGCTTGGGAAGTACAAATTGGAAACACATAGAGACAGTCCCTACCCAACAGTGGGCTCACAGTCTAAAAGTCTGCTGCATTTGTCTGCTGCATAGGGAAAGAGCACGGGCCTGGGAGTCAGAAGGTTTGCTGCCATTTGTCTGCTGCATAGGGATAGAACACGGGCCTGGGAGTCAGGTAGCCATCTAGTCTCGGCTTGCTACCGATTCAGCAGAACCCTTTAATTTTTGCCTCATGATGGCTTCTGCTTAGTTACTCGGTTATATGAAGAAAAATTGGATATGCCACCTGCAGTATTGGGGAACATCCAGCTCCTCAATTTCACTCGGTTTTGGCACGCTACAAATCCACCACACACCCCCTGGCCTAGAACCCCCCCGCCCCACATCCGTCAAGCTAGGGCTCTTCCTCCCTTAAGGACCTAGCGAGAGCTCACCTCCTCCAGGAGGCCGTCTCAGACTGAGCCTCCTCCTTCCTTTCCCCCTCCTCCCCCTCTCCATCCCTCCTGCCTTACCTCCTTCCATTCCCCACAGCACCTGTATATATGTATATATGTCTGTACGTATTTATTACTCTATTTATTTTACTTGTACATATCTATTATATTTATTTAATTTTGTTAATACGTTTCGTTTTGTTCTCTGTCACCCCCTTCTAGACTGTGAGCCCACCGTTGGGTAGGGACCATCTCTACGTGTTGCCAACTTGTACTTCCCAAGCGCTCAGTAAAGTGCTCTGTACAAAGGAAGCGCTCAATAAGTGCGACTGAATGAAGAATGGGGTTTACGGGCGCTTACTACAGTGGCTACATCTTCACACCTCCTAAAGATGATTTCTTACTTTGTCATTGGCAGGCATTTACTTCAAACGTTTGTCTGTGGGGTGTGATGAAACCAATCCAATAATTTGCTTTTAACGCCCAACTCCTCCTCTAAACTCTTTGTGGGCAGGGGTCACATCTACCAACTCTGTTGTAGTTTACCCTCCGGAGTGCTTTGTGCGGGGCTCTCCACAAGATGAGCGAGCGCTCAGTACATACCAGAGATCAATCGATAACCATCGATAGATAAGCAGTATGGCATAGGGTTAGGGTACGGGCCTGGGAGTCAGAAGGTTTGCTGCCATTTGTCTGCTGTATAGGGATAGAACATGGGCCTGGGAGTCAGAAGGTTTGCTGCCATTTGTCTGCTGCATAGGGATAGAACACAGGCCTGGGAGTCAGGTAGCCATCTAGTCACGGCTTGTTACCGCTTCAGCAGAACCCTTTAATTTGTGCCTCATGATGGCTTGTGCTTAGTTACTCGGATTTATGAAGAAAAATTGGATCTGCTACCTGCAGTACTGGGGAACATCCAGCTCCTTAATTTTACTCGCTTTTGGCCCACTACACATCCGCCATACACCCCGTGGCCAGGAATCCCGACCACTCCCCACAACCGCCAAGATAGGTCTCTTCCTCCCTTAAGGCCCTACTGAGAGCTCACCTCCTCCCAGAGGCCTTCTCAGACTGAGCCCCCAACTTCCTCTCCCCCTCCTCCCACTCTCCATCCCTCCCGCCTTATCTCCTTCCCTTCCCCACAGCACCTGAATATATGTATATATGTTTGTACGTATTTATTACTCTATTTATTTATTTAGTTTACATGGACATATCTATTCTATTTATTTTATTTTGTTAATAGGTTTTGTTTTGTTCTCTGTCACTGCCTTCTAGACTGTGAGCCCACTGATGGGGAGGGACCGTCTCTATGAGTTGCCAACTTGTACTTCCCAAGCGCTTAGTACAGTGCTCTGCAAACAGTAAGCGCTCAATAAATACGATTGATTGTTTGATTGATTGCTCTGTACACAGGAAGCGCTCAATAATAGTACGATTGAATGAAGAATGGGGTTTACGGGCGCTAGGTACAGTGCGCTGCACACAGGGAGCGCTCAATAAGTTAAGTACGACTGCGTTGAGAATGGGGTTCTCGGGCACTAGGTACAGTGCTCTGCACACAGGAAGCGCTCAATAAAAGTGCGACTGAAGGAAGAATGGGGTTTACGGGCGCTTAGTCCAGTGCTCTGCACTCAGGAAGCGCTGAATAAAAGTACGACTGAATGAAGAATGGGGTTTACGGGCGCTTTGTACAGTGCTCTGCACACTGGAAGCGCTCAATAAAAGCACGACAATCAAGAATGGGGTTTACGAGCGCATAATACAGTGGCTCCATCTTCACGACTCCTAAAAATGATTTCTTATTTTGGCAGGCGTTTACTTAAAACGTGTGTCTGTGGGGTGTGATGAAACAAATCTAATAATCTGCTTTTAACGCCCAACTCCTCCTCTAAACTCCTTGTGGGCAGGGGTCACATCTACCAACTCTGTTGTAGTGTACCCTCCAGAGCGTTTTGTACGGGGCTCTCCACAAAATAAGCGAGCGCTCAGTACATGCCAGAGATCAATCGATAACCATCGATAGATAAGCAGTATGGCATAGGGATAGGGCACGGGCCTGGGAGTCAGAAGGGTTGCTGCCATTTGTCTGCTGCATAGGGATAGAGCATGGGCCTGGGAGTCAGAAGGTTTGCTGCCATTTGTCTGCTGCATTGGGATAGAGCACGGGCCTGGGAGTCATGTAAGCCATCTAGCCTTGACTTGCTACGGCTTCAGAAGAACACTTTAATTTTTGCCTCATGATGACTTCTGCTTAGTTACTCGGTTTTATGAAGAAAAATTGGATCTGGCACCTGCAGTATTGGGAAACATCCAGCCCCTTAATTGTACTCGCTTTTGTCCTGGTACATATCTGCCATACACCCCCTGGCCTAGAATGCCCCCCCCTCCCCGCCCCACATCCGCCAAGCTAGCTCTCTTCCTCCCTTCAAGGCCCTACTGAGAGCTCACCTCCACCAGGAGGCCTTCCTCTCCCCCTCCTCCCACTCTCCATCCCTCCCGCCTTACCTCCTTTCCTTCCCCACAACACCTGTATATATGTATATATGTTTCTACGTATTTATTACTCTGTTTATTCATTTATTTGACTTGTACATATCTATTCTATTCATTTTATTTTGTTAATGTGTTTTGTTTTGTTCTCTGTCACCCCCTTCTAGACTGTGAGCCCACTGTTGGGTACGGACCGTCTCTATGTGTTGCCAACTTGTACTTCCCAAGCGCTTAGTATAGTGCTCTGCACGCAGGAAGCGCTCAATAAATACAATTGATTGATAGATTGATTGCTCTGCACACAGGAAGCGCTCAATAAAAGTACGACTGAATGAAGAATGGGGTTTACGGGTGCTTAGTACAGTGCTCTGCACACAGGAAGCGCTCAATAAGTACGATTGTATGAAGAATGGGGTTTACGGGCATTCATTCATTCATTCATTCATTCATTCAATCGTACTCATTGAGCGCTTACTGTGTGCGGAGCACTGTACTAAGCGCTTGGAAAGTCCAAGTGGGTAACATCTAGAGATGGTCCCTACCCGACAGCGGGCTCACACTCTAGTAGGGGGAGACAGACCACACAACCAAACATATTAACCAAATAAAAGAAATAGAATAGTAAATATATACAAGTATAATGAATAGAGTTATAAATCTGTACAAATATATGTACAGGTGCTGTGGGGAGGGGAAGGAGGTAGGGCCGGGGAGATGGGGAGGGGGAGAAAGGGGAGAAGAAGTGGGGAGCTCAGTGTGGGAAGGCCACCTGGAGGAGGTGAGCTCTCAGTAGGTCCTTGAAGGGAAGAAGAGAGCTAGCATGGCGGATGTGCGGAGGGAGGGAATTCCTGGCCAGGGGGATGACGTGGGCTGGGGGTCGGCGGCGGGCGGGCGAGAACGAGGCCCGGTGAGGAGGTGAGCGGCGGCAGAGGAGCGCAGGGTGCGGGCTGGGCTGGAGAACGAAAGAAGGGAGGTGAGGTAGGAGGGGGCAACGTGATTCAGTGCTTTACAATGGTAAGGAGTTTCTGTTTAATGCAGCTGGATGGGAAACTATTGGAGGTTCTTGAAAAGTGGAGAAGCGCCGATTTGATGGTTTTGTAGAATAACGGTCTGGACAGCAGAGTGAGTGGGCAGAAACAGGAGGCAGGGAGGCCAGAAAGGAGGCTGATGCAGTAATCAAGGCAGTGTAGGATAAGTGCTTGGATCAGTGGGGCTGCAGTTTGAATGGAGAGGAAGGAGTGTCAGGATCCTCACTCTCAGTCTACAGTTTCCCCCCTCTCCAGATGATACATCACTCTGCTGCCAAGATGATTTTTCTAAAATCGACTGGCCACTTCTCACTCACTTCCATTGGGTTGGGGTCATTCCTATCGACAACAAGTAGAAACTCCTGACCATTGGCTTTAAAGCACTCAATCAGCTTTCTTTTCTTTTCTCCTTTCCTTCCCTCCCTCCCTCTCTCTCTCTCTCTCTCCCATCCACTCCATTCTCCCACTACACCCCAATTGGCGGTCTTCACTCTTCTCAAGCTAACCTACTCTAAGTGCCTTATTCATGTATCTCCTGCTACACACTTCTTGCCCAGGCCTTCCCTGAAGCAAAGGACTTCGTCCCCTGTCAGTCAATAGTTTTTATTGAGCACTTACTGTATGCAAAGCACTGTACTAAGCACTTGAGAGAGTACAATACAACAATAAACAGACAAATTCCCTGCCCACAGTGAGCTTCATGTCTGAAAAATGACAACTCTCACCAGCTTAAAAAGCCCTTCTGAAATCACATTTCCCTACGCAAGCCTTCTCTGTAAGCTCATCTGGACTGTAAACGTGTTTTGAGCAGGGAGCATATCTGCTAATTCTGTTGTACTGTACTCTCCCAAGTACTTAGTCCAGTGCTCTGCACATAGTAAGTGCTCAATAAATAGCATTGATTGATTGACTAATCTTTGCTATCCCCATATTACAGTCCCAAATTTTACTAAGCTCTTCTATGCCACTGGCGTATTTAAATTCCCACAACCCCCAAAGCATTTCCTTACACAACTTGTACAATCATTAGTAAGTACTCAGCGCTCATTGTGAGCAGAGCACTGTACTAAGCGCTTGTGAGAGTACAATCTTAAACATTCTCCTTTATCTGCCATGTAACTGTCCGTCCCCCCAGCTAGTCTATAAACCCCTTGGGGAGCAGGGATTGTAATTTCTAAATCTTTTTACTTTCCCAAGCACTTAGTAGACTGCTCTGCACATAGTAGTGACTCAACTGATAGTATTTTTATGGTATTTGTTCAGCTCTTACTATGTGCCAGGCATATACTACTGATTAGTTGGCTGATTTGAGCAAAGGGAGAATGGGCTAAGGTCAATCAATCGACAATAAGAGATATTTATTGAGCACTTACTGTGTGCAGAGCACTGAACTAAGCACTTCTGAAGTTTCAATATAACAGTTATCAGGAACGTGCCCTGCCCACAGGGAGCTTACTATCTATCCAGAGAGGCGCTTACTATTTTATTAGCCAGGGCAGTCCCAGGCTGCCCGGGCAAATTTCAGAAAGGGGTCTTACTTATCCAGCAAAATAAAACTTAAGAAAAGGACTAGAACTGAGAAATTCTAATAGTTAAAATAACCTCAGTTACTTCTGTTTTGAAGTCCGTAAACCAGAGATGAATTTATCTCTCCAATTCCACTGCCCCCTCCACTGTCACCAGGCATAGAGGCATGCAGGGGCTAGTGATTATCTTTTATTTCTCAATTCAGTCCCTTTCCATTTTAGATCCCTGGATCGTCTTCTAGGCTCCGTCTACACCCACTCTTTTGGAGAACTCATTCACTTCCACGGCTTCAACTACCATCTCTGTGTGGATGATTCCCAAATCTACATCTCCATTCCTGACCTCACTCTTTCTGCAGTCTCACATTTCCTCCTGCCTCTGTCGGACACCTCTACATGGATATCCCATCAATGCCTCAAACTTAAACAGAGTTCCTCATTTTCCCACTATAACCCTCTCCTCCCCTTGACTTTCCCAGCACTGTAGACAGCACCTCCAAACTCCCTGTCTCATAAGCCCATAACCTTGGCATTATCCTGGACTCACCTCTCTCATTCAACCCACACATTCAACCTTCACATCACCACTAAAATCCACCCTTTCCTCTCCATCCAAACCGATATGTTAATCCAAGACCTTTTCCTATTCCACCTTGATTACTGCATCAACTTTCTTGCTGACCTCCCTGACTCCTTTCTCTCCTTACTCCAATCCATACTTCACTCCATTGCCTGGATCATTTTTCTACACAAAGGTTCAGTCCCTGTTTCCCCACTCCTCAAGAACCTCCAGTGATTCACCCACCCACCTTTGCACCAAACAGAAACCCTTTACCGTGGAGTTTAAAAAGCACAATCGCCTTGTGCCTCCTACTTTACCTCTCGGATTTCCTACTACACCTTCTAGACAGTAAGCCCGTTGTTTGGTTGGGATTGTCTCTGTTGCTGAACTGTACTTTCCAAGCACTAAGTACAGTGCTCTGAACACAGTAAGCACTCAATAAATACGAATGAATGGATGAATCCCAGACCCCATGCTTCACTTCTCTAATGGTAACCTACTCACCGTAGCGTGATCTTGTCTGTATCTCCCCACCGGCACCTTCGCCACATCCTGTCTCTGGCCTGGAATTGCCTTCCCTCTTCATATCCGACAGACAATCACTCTTCCGACCTTCCAAGCATAACTGAAGGCACATCTTCTCCATGAGGCCTTCCCCAACTAAGCCCTCATCTCCTCTTCATCCCACTCCCTTCTGTGTCCCCCTTGGACTTGGATCTGTATCCTTTAGTCAACCATTCCTCCAGCCCCAAGGCACTTATGTACACTTACCCTTCATTTATTCATCTGTATTCAATGTCTCTCTCCCCCTCTAGACTGTCAGCTGGTTGTGGGCAGGGAACTTGTCCACCAACTTTATGGTGTACTCTCCTAAGCGCCAAGTACAGTGCTCCGCACACAGTAAGCACTCACTCGATAGGATTGATCCCTCAACTAGACAAAAGGCAGACACACTGTAGCCTTGCTCTCTTTCTCCCAAGTCCCACCTCCCATTCTTCACCACTAGATTACAGTAGGTGCTGGCTACGACAACTCCGAAGATTTCTGAAAATTTCACCTTGCTTTGACCAAGAAACCCTTCTCTTCATCCCCTTTCTCTTCTGTGTACACCGACACTTTGGGGAAACTGCACGGCCAGGACCAATTTCATTTCATCTCATGGTGCAGTAGATCGGGTACAGGCCTGGGAGTCAGAAAGCCATGAGTTCTAATCCTCACTCTACCACTCATCAGCTGGGTGACCATGGACAAGTTATTTAACTTCTCTGTGCCTCAGTTACCTCATCTGTAAAAAATGGGGATGAAGAATTGAGCCCACTGTGGGACAGGGACTGTGTCCGACTGTATTAACCTGTTCCTACCCCAGTGCTTAGAATGGGGCTTGGCACGTAGTAAGGGCTTAACAAGTACCATAACTCTTATTAGGTGATTCTACCTCAACTGCCGGTATTTTTGAAGTGGGGATGCAGAGACACACACACACACACACACACACACACACACACACACACTCCCCACCCCCCTACCCCGAAGGTAGCAGCATTACTGACTTAAGAAGCCAAGTTTGCTGATGATGTATGATCATTGTATGATACGCTCACCATATGCCAGACACTGTGCTAAGCGCTGGGGTGGATGTAAGCTAATCAGGTTGGACACAGTCCCTGTTCCCCACGGGGCTCACCATCTTCACCCCCATTTCCCAGATGAGAGAACTGAGGCCCAGAGAAGTGAAGTGACTCGTTCGAAATCAACCAGCAGTCAAGGGTTGGAACCGGGATTGGAACCCAGGTCTTCCTGACTCCCAGGCCCAGGCTCTAATAATAATGATGGTATTTGTTAAGTGCCTAAGTATTTGTTAAGTGCCTACTATGTGCCAAGCACTGTTCTAAGCACTGGGGTAGATACAAAGTAATCAGGTTGTCTCAAGTGGGGCTCACAGTCTTAATCCTTATTTTAAGAGATGAGGTAACTGAGGTGCAGGGAAGTGAAATGACTTGCTCGAAGTCACACAGCTGACAAGTGGAGGAGTCGGGATTACAACCCATGACCTCTGATTCCCAAGCCCATGCTTGTTCCACTAAGCCATGGGCTCTAGCCACTGGGCCATGCTGCTTTTGATGGACAGAACCCCCTGACGGCCGCGGTGATCACAGCCGGGCCGCAGCCACCTCAGTAGCCACCACAGTCTTCCCTGCCAGGGTCGGCGGGCCCCTTCAGGCTTCCCGCTGCGCCTGTCCACCTTGCGGAATGTTGTTTTTTCCCAAGCGCTTTGTGCAGTGCGTTGCGAACAGTAGGTGGTCAAGAGTCCTCTTGACTGATTCCCATCCAGATGGCAAAGCTCCAGAAAACTCAGCTGGAGCAACAGAAAATCTACAGGACAATGGATTCAAAAGCTAAATCCAAGAGGCGTAATCAAAGTAAAGCATGGACCGCTTAAAAAGAACCCTGCTTGTCCCATGAAGACCTAACCGGAAGAGAAATACTGCTGTAGATGTGGGTAAAAAAAAAATAAAAATCAATAGCTATTTGAAAGCCAATTTCTAGAGAGAATAAACATCTAAATGACAACTTGATTTCATTATTCATGAGAATTTCTTCAAGCTACAGCTTGCGTAGACAGTGGAGAAGCAGCTTGGCCTAGTGGCTAGAGCCCGGGCCTGGGAGTCAGGAGGACCTGGGTTCTAATCCCAGCTCCGCCACTTGTCTGCTGTGTGACCTTGGGCAAGTCACTTCGCTTCCCTGGGCCTCAGTTCCCGCATCTGTTAAATGGGGATTAAGACTGTGAACCCCACGTGGGACAGAGACTGCGTCCAACCTGATTATCTTCCATCTACCCTAGCTCTTTGAACAGTGCTCGACACATAATCAATGCTTAACAAAGACGACCGTCATCATCGAAACAAAGTGACGTATGTCCGGTATGACGAAAGAGAACGTGGGCCGCGATTCCACCTCATTTTTCCAGCTGGTCAGCGGGAAATGAACCGCTGTGGCCTCATTAAGACAGAGGACCCCGTAGCTGCCTTCTCTCCCACACTCAGAGCGACCTTCAGGCGCTAAGCAAGTAGAACCGTCACCTCAGAAAGTTCCCGCAGACAGGCCCCGAGGCACCTTTTACAGCAATGGCACCGCCCGGCCCTACTTAAGGATGGCGACCACCGGGTCCTAATCAAAGATGGTGGCCTACTAACCCTATTTGAAGATGGCGGCAGGATGGAAAGCCCCCATTTGTGAAGAGTAAGTCGGGGACCCAGAGCCAAGCTACATCAGATGATCGGTTGAAAGAGGGCTAAAAGGGGTGGGAGGGCGGTTAATAATAATGAGAATAATAATGATGGTATTTGTTAAGTGCTTACCATGTGCAAAACACTGTTCTAAGGACTGGGGTTGATGTAAGGTAATGAGGTTGTCCCACGTGGGGCTCACAGTCTAAATCCCCATTTTTTAGATGGGGTAACTGAGGCAATTCAATACGATTGAATGAATGAATGAATGAATGAATGAAGTGACTTGCCCTAAATCACACAGCTGATAAGTGGCAGAACCAGGATTAGAACCCACGACCTCTGACTCCCAAGCCTGGGCTCTTTCCATAGAGAAGCAGCGTGGCTCAGTGGAAAGAGCCCGGGCTTTGGGGTCAGAGGTCATGGGTTCGAATCCCTGTTCTGCCAACTGTCAGCTGTGTGACTTTGGGTAGGTCAATTCACTTCTCTGTGCCTCAGTTCCCTCATCTGTAAAATGGGGATGCAGTCTGTAAGCCCCACGTGGGACAATCTGATCACCTTGTAACCTCCAAGGCGCTTCGAACAGTGCTTTGCACATAGTAAGCACTTAATAAATGCCATTATTATTATTACTGAGCCACGCACTGCACTCTGTTTCTCAACAATCAATCAATCAATCGTATTTATTGAGCACTTACTGTGTGCAGAACACTGTACAACCGCAAGGCCCACGTCCTACCTCTGGCCTGGAATGCCCTCCCTCCACATATCTGCCAAACTAGCTCTCTTCCTCCCTTCAAAGCCCTCCTGAGAGCTCACCTCCTCCAGGAGGCCTTCCCAGACTGAGCCCCCCCCCACCTCTGCTCCTCCTCTCCTCCCCATCGCCCCCTCCCCAAAGCACTTGTGTATATTTGTATGTATTTATTACTCTATTTTATTCGAGATTGTGCATATATCTATAATTCTATTTATTCTGAAGGTATTGACACCTGTCTACTTGGTTTGTTTTGTTGTCTTTATCCCCCTTCTAGACCGTGGGCCCGTTGCTGCTTGTCATACACAGGAGCTAGAGAAGACTGTACGCTCCTCCACTCTTTCACAGGAAGCGCTCAATAAGTACGATTGAATGAAGAATGGGGTTTACGGGCACTTACTGCGGTGCTCTGCACACGGGAAGTGCTCAATAAATACGATTGAATGAAGAATGGGGTTTACGGGCGCTTAGTACAGTGGCTACATCTTCACGCCTCCTAAAGATGATTTCTTACATTGTCATTGGTAGGCATTTAGTTAAAACGTTTGTCTGTGGGGTGTGATGAAACCAATCCAATAAACTGCTTTTAACGCCCAACTCCTCCTCTATACTTCTTGTGGGCAGGGGTCACATCTACCAACTCTGTTGTACTGTACTTTCTGGAGCGTTTTGTACAGGGCTCTTCACAAAATAAGCGAGCGCTCAGTACATACAAGAGATCAATCGATAACCATCGATAGATAAGCAGTATGGCATAGGGTTGGGGTACGGGCCTGGGAGTCAGAAGGTTTGCTGCCATTTGTCTGCTGCATAGGGATAGAACACGGGCCTGGGAGTCAGGTAGCCATCTAGTCTCGGCTTGCTACCGCTTCAGCAGAACCCTTTAATTTTTGCCTTCTGATGGCTTCTGCTTAGTTACTCGGTTTTATGAAGAAAAATTGAATCTGCCACCTGCAGTATCAGGGAACATACAGCTCCTCAATTTTGCTCGCTTTTGGCCCGTTACAAATCCGCCATACACCCCCTGGCCTGGAATCCCTCCCCTCCCCACATCCGCCAACCTAGGTTTCTTCCTCCCTTAAGGCCCTACTGAGAGATCACCTCCTCCCGGAGGCCTTCTCAGACTGAGCCCCCTCCTTCCTCTCCCCCTCCTCCCACTCTCCATCCCTCCCGCCTTACCTCCTTCCCCTCCCCACAGCACCTGTACATATGTATATATGTTTGTACGTATTTATTACTCTATTTATTTATTTATTTTCCATGTACATATCTATTCTATTTATTTTATTTTGTTAATATGTTTTGTTTTGTTCCCTGTCACCCCCTTCTAGATTGTGAGCCCATTGCAGGGTAGGGACCGTCTCTATGAGTTGAAATCTTGTACTTCCCAAGCGCTTAGTACAGTGCTCTGCACACAGTAAGCGCTCAATAAATACGATTGATTGATTGATTGCTCTGTACACATGAAGCGCTCAATAAAAGTACGACTGAATGAAGAATGGGGTTTTCGGGCGCTAGGTACAGTGCGCTGCACACAGGGAGCGCTCAATAAAACTACGACTGAGTGGAGAATGGGGTTTTTGGGCACTAGGTACAGTGCTCTGCACACAGGAAGCGCTGAATAAAAGTTCGACTGAATGAAGAATGTGGTTTACGGGCGCTTTGTACAGTGCTCTGCACACTGGAAGCGCTCAATAAGAGTACGACAATCAAGAATGGGGTTTACGGGCGCTTAGTACAGTGCCTCCATCTTCTCGCCTCCAAAAAATGATTTCTTACTTTGGCAGAAGTTTACTTAAAACGTTTGTCTGTGGGGTGTGATGAAACCAATCCAATAATCTGCTTTTAACGCCCAACTCCTCCTCTAAGCTCCTTGTGGGCAGGGGTCATATCTACCAACTCTGTTGTAGTGTACCCTCCGGAGCCTTTAGTACGGGGCTCTCCACAAAGCAAGCGAGTGCTCAGTACATACCAGAGATCAAAAGATAAATATCGAGAGATAAGCAGTATGGCATAGGCATAGGGTACTGGCCTGGGAGTCAGTAGGTTTGCTGCCATTTGTCTGCTGCATACGGATAGAGCACGGGCCTGGGAGTCAGAAGGTTTGCTGCCATTTGTCTGCTGCAGAGGGATAGAACACGGGCCTGGGAGTCAGGTAGCCATCTAGTCTCGGCTTGCGACCTTTTCAGCAGAACCCTTAAATTTTTGCGTCATGATGGCTTCTGCTTAGTTACTCGGTTTTATGAAGAAAAACTCGATCTGGCACCTGCAGTATTGGGGAACATCCAGCTCCTCAATTTTACTCACTTTTGTCCGGTACAAATCCGACATACACCCCATGGCCTGGAATCCCTCCCCCCCAGCATCCGCCAAGCTAGCTCTCTTCCTCCCTTAAGGCCCTACTGAGAGCTCACCTCCTCCAGGAGGCCTTCTCAGACATAGTCCCCTTCTTCCTCTCCCCCTCCTCCCCCTCTCCATCCCACCCGCCTTACCCCGTTCCCTTCCCCACAGCACCGGTACATATGTATATGTATTTGTATGTATTCATTACTCTATTTATTTGTTTATTGTACTTGTTCTTATCTATTCTATTTATTTTATTTTGTTAATATGTTCGGTTTTGTACTCTGTCACCCTCTTCTAGACTGTGAGCCCACTGTTGGGTAGGGACAGTCTCTATGTGTTGCCAACTTGTACTTCCCAAGTGCTTAGTACAGTGCTCTGCACACAGTAAGCGCTCAATAAATACGATTGATTGATTGATTGCTTTACACACAGGAAGCGCTCAATAAAAGTATAGCTGAATGAAGAATGGGGTTTACTAGGTACAGTGCTCTGAACACAGGAAACGCTCAATAAAAGTATGACTGAATGAAGAATGGGGGTTACGGGCGCTTGATACACTGCTCTGCACACAGGAAGCGCTCAATAAAGGTACGACTGAATGAGGAATGGGGTTTACGGGTGCTTAGTACAGTACTCTGCACACAGGAATCGCTCAATAAAAGTACGACTGAATGAATAATGGGGTTTACGGGCACTTAGTACAGTGTTCTGCACAAAGGAAGTGATCAATAAGTACGACTGAATGAAGAATGGGGTTTGCGGACGCTTAGTACAGTGGCTACATCTTCATGCCTCCTAAAGATGATTTCTTACATTGTCATTGGTAGGCATTTACTTAAAACGTTTGTCTGTGGGGTGTGATGAAACCAATCCAATAAACTGCTTTTAACGCCCAACTCCTCCTCTATACTTCTTGTGGGCAGGGGTCACATCTACCAACTCTGTTGTACTGTACTTTCTGGAGCGTTTTGTACAGGGCTCTTCACAAAATAAGCGAGCGCTCAGTACATACAAGAGATCAATCGATAACCATCGATAGATAAGCAGTATGGCATAGGGTTGGGGTACGGGCCTGGGAGTCAGAAGGTTTGCTGCCATTTGTCTGCTGCATAGGGATAGAACACGGGCCTGGGAGTCAGGTAGCCATCTAGTCTCGGCTTGCTACCGCTTCAGCAGAACCCTTTAATTTTTGCCTTCTGATGGCTTCTGCTTAGTTACTCGGTTTTATGAAGAAAAATTGAATCTGCCACCTGCAGTATCAGGGAACATACAGCTCCTCAATTTTGCTCGCTTTTGGCCCGTTACAAATCCGCCATACACCCCCTGGCCTGGAATCCCTCCCCTCCCCACATCCGCCAACCTAGGTTTCTTCCTCCCTTAAGGCCCTACTGAGAGATCACCTCCTCCCGGAGGCCTTCTCAGACTGAGCCCCCTCCTTCCTCTCCCCCTCCTCCCACTCTCCATCCCTCCCGCCTTACCTCCTTCCCCTCCCCACAGCACCTGTACATATGTATATATGTTTGTACGTATTTATTACTCTATTTATTTATTTATTTTCCATGTACATATCTATTCTATTTATTTTATTTTGTTAATATGTTTTGTTTTGTTCCCTGTCACCCCCTTCTAGATTGTGAGCCCATTGCAGGGTAGGGACCGTCTCTATGAGTTGAAATCTTGTACTTCCCAAGCGCTTAGTACAGTGCTCTGCACACAGTAAGCGCTCAATAAATACGATTGATTGATTGATTGCTCTGTACACATGAAGCGCTCAATAAAAGTACGACTGAATGAAGAATGGGGTTTTCGGGCGCTAGGTACAGTGCGCTGCACACAGGGAGCGCTCAATAAAACTACGACTGAGTGGAGAATGGGGTTTTTGGGCACTAGGTACAGTGCTCTGCACACAGGAAGCGCTGAATAAAAGTTCGACTGAATGAAGAATGTGGTTTACGGGCGCTTTGTACAGTGCTCTGCACACTGGAAGCGCTCAATAAGAGTACGACAATCAAGAATGGGGTTTACGGGCGCTTAGTACAGTGCCTCCATCTTCTCGCCTCCAAAAAATGATTTCTTACTTTGGCAGAAGTTTACTTAAAACGTTTGTCTGTGGGGTGTGATGAAACCAATCCAATAATCTGCTTTTAACGCCCAACTCCTCCTCTAAGCTCCTTGTGGGCAGGGGTCATATCTACCAACTCTGTTGTAGTGTACCCTCCGGAGCCTTTAGTACGGGGCTCTCCACAAAGCAAGCGAGTGCTCAGTACATACCAGAGATCAAAAGATAAATATCGAGAGATAAGCAGTATGGCATAGGCATAGGGTACTGGCCTGGGAGTCAGTAGGTTTGCTGCCATTTGTCTGCTGCATACGGATAGAGCACGGGCCTGGGAGTCAGAAGGTTTGCTGCCATTTGTCTGCTGCAGAGGGATAGAACACGGGCCTGGGAGTCAGGTAGCCATCTAGTCTCGGCTTGCGACCTTTTCAGCAGAACCCTTAAATTTTTGCGTCATGATGGCTTCTGCTTAGTTACTCGGTTTTATGAAGAAAAACTCGATCTGGCACCTGCAGTATTGGGGAACATCCAGCTCCTCAATTTTACTCACTTTTGTCCGGTACAAATCCGACATACACCCCATGGCCTGGAATCCCTCCCCCCCAGCATCCGCCAAGCTAGCTCTCTTCCTCCCTTAAGGCCCTACTGAGAGCTCACCTCCTCCAGGAGGCCTTCTCAGACATAGTCCCCTTCTTCCTCTCCCCCTCCTCCCCCTCTCCATCCCACCCGCCTTACCCCGTTCCCTTCCCCACAGCACCGGTACATATGTATATGTATTTGTATGTATTCATTACTCTATTTATTTGTTTATTGTACTTGTTCTTATCTATTCTATTTATTTTATTTTGTTAATATGTTCGGTTTTGTACTCTGTCACCCTCTTCTAGACTGTGAGCCCACTGTTGGGTAGGGACAGTCTCTATGTGTTGCCAACTTGTACTTCCCAAGTGCTTAGTACAGTGCTCTGCACACAGTAAGCGCTCAATAAATACGATTGATTGATTGATTGCTTTACACACAGGAAGCGCTCAATAAAAGTATAGCTGAATGAAGAATGGGGTTTACTAGGTACAGTGCTCTGAACACAGGAAACGCTCAATAAAAGTATGACTGAATGAAGAATGGGGGTTACGGGCGCTTGATACACTGCTCTGCACACAGGAAGCGCTCAATAAAGGTACGACTGAATGAGGAATGGGGTTTACGGGTGCTTAGTACAGTACTCTGCACACAGGAATCGCTCAATAAAAGTACGACTGAATGAATAATGGGGTTTACGGGCACTTAGTACAGTGTTCTGCACAAAGGAAGTGATCAATAAGTACGACTGAATGAAGAATGGGGTTTGCGGACGCTTAGTACAGTGGCTACATCTTCATGCCTCCTAAAGATGATTTCTTACATTGTCATTGGTAGGCATTTACTTAAAACGTTTGTCTGTGGGGTGTGATGAAACCAATCCAATAATCTGCTTTTAACGCCCAACTCCTCCTCTAAACTCCTTGTGGGCAGGGGTCACATCTACCAACTCTGTTGTACTCTCCAGAGCGTTTTGTACAGGGCTCTCCACAAAATAAGTGA
This sequence comes from Tachyglossus aculeatus, assembly GCF_015852505.1. Taxonomy (NCBI): domain Eukaryota; kingdom Metazoa; phylum Chordata; class Mammalia; order Monotremata; family Tachyglossidae; genus Tachyglossus; species Tachyglossus aculeatus. Next base: position 137,446,741 of record NC_052069.1, on the reverse strand, counting down.
GCGCTCAGTACATACTAGAGATCAATCGATAACCATCGATAGATAAGCAGTATGGCATAGGGTTGGGATACGGGCCTGGGAGTCAGAAGGTTGGCTGCCAACGGGCCTGGGAGTCAGAAGGTTTGCTGCCATTTGTCTGCTGCATAGGGAAAGAACACGGGCCTGGGAGTCAGGTAGCCATCTAGTCTCGGCTTGCTACCGCTTCAGCAGAACCCTTTAATTTTTGCCTCATGATGGCTTCTGCTTAGTTCCTCGGTTTTATGAAGAAAAATTGGATCTGCCACCTGCAGTATTGGGGAACATCCAGCTCACATCTACCAACTCTGTTGTACTGTACTCTCCGGAGCGTTTTGTACAGGGCTCACCCCAAAAGAAGCGAGCGCTCAGTACATACCAGAGATCAATCGATAACCATGGATAGATAAGCAGTATAGCACAGGGATAGGGCACGGGCCTGGGAGTCAGAAGCTTTGCTGCCATTTGTGTGCTGCATAGGTATAGAGCACGGGTCTGGGAGTCAGGTAGCCATCTAGAATCAGCTTGCTACCTTCTCAGCAGAACCTTTTACTTTTTGCCTCATGATGGCTTCTGCTTAGTTACTCGGTTTTATGAAAAAAAATTGGATCTACCACCTGCAGTATTGGGGAACATCCAGCTCCTCAATTTTACTCGCTTTTGGCCCACTACACATCCGCCATACACTCCCTGGCCTGGAATGCCCAGCACCCCAAACCCGCCAAGCTAGCTCTCTTTCTCCCTTAAGGTCCTACTGAGAGCTCACCTCCTCCAGGAGGCCTTCTCAGACTGAGCCCCCTCCTTCCTCTCCCCCTCCTCCCCCTCTCCATCCCTCCCGCCTTACCTCCTTCCCTTCCCCACAGCACCTGTATATATGTATATATGTTTGCACTTATTTATTACTCTATTTATTTATTTATTTTACTTGTACATATCTATTCTATTTATTTTATTTTGTTAATATGTTTTGTTTTGTTCTCTTTCACCCCCTTCTAGAATGTGAGCCCACTGTTGGGTAGGGACCATCTCTATGTGTTGCCAACTTCTACTTCCCAAGCGCTTAGTACAGTGCTCTGCACACAGTAAGCGCTCCATAAATACGATTGATTGATTGATTGCTCTGCACACAGGAAGCGCTCAATAAAATTACTACTGAATGAAGAATGGGGTTTACGGGCGCTTGGTACAGTGCTCTGCACACAGGAAGCGCTCACTAAAAGTACGACTGAATGAAGAATGGGTTTACGGGCGCTTAGTACCGTGCTGTGCACACACGAAGTGCTCAATAAAAGTACGACTGAATGAAGAATGGGGTTTACGGGCGCTTAGTACAGTGGCTACATTTTCATGCCTCCTAAAGATGATTTCTTACTTTGTCATTGGCAGGCATTTACTTGAAACGTTTGTCTATGGGGTGTGATGAAACCAATCCAATAATCTGCTTTTAACGCCCAACTCCTCCTCTAAGCTCCTTGTGGCCAGGGGTCACAACTACAAACTCTGTTGTAGTGTACCCACCGGAGCGTTTCATACGGGGCTCTCCACAAAACAAGCGAGCGCTCAGTACATACCAGAGATCAATCGATAACCATTGATAGATAAGCAGTATGGCATACGGATAGGGCACGGACCTGGGAGTCAGAAGGTTTGCTGAAATTTGTCTGCTGCATAGGGATAGAGCACGGGCCTGGGACTCAGAAGGTTTGCTGCCATTTGTCTGCTGCATAGGGATAGAACACGGGCCTGGGAGTCAGGTAGCCATCTAGTCTCGGCTTGCTACCGCTTCAGCAGAACCCTTTAATTTTTGCCTCTTGATGGCTTCTGCTTAGTTACTCGGTTTTATGAAGAAAAATTGGATCTGCCACCTGCAGTGTTGGGGAACATCCAGCTCCTCAATTTTACACGCTTTTGGCCCGCTACAAATCCGCCATACACCCCCTGGCCTGGAATCCCTCTCCCCGCACACAACCGCCAAGCTAGCTCTCTTCTTCCCTTAAGGCCCTACTGAGAGCTAACCTCCTCCTGGAGGCCTTCTCAGACTGAGCCCCTCCTTCCTCTCTCCCTCCTCCCACTCTCCATCCCTTCCGCCTTACCTCCTTCCCTTCCCTACAGCACCTGTATTTATGGATATATGTTTGTACGTATTTATTACTCCATTTATTTATTTATTTCACTTGTACATATCTATTCTATTTTTTTTATTTTGTTAATATGTTTTGTTTTTTTCTCTGTCACCCCCTTCTAGACTGTAAGCCCACTGTTGGGTAGGGACCGTCTCTATGTGTTGCCATCTTGTACTTCCCAAGCGCTTATTACAGTGTTCTGCAAACGGTAAGCGCTCAATAAATACGATTGATTGATTGATTGCTCTGCACACAGGAAGCGCTCAATAAAAGTACGACTGAATGAAGAATGGGGTTTAGGGGAGCTGGGTACAGTGCTCTGCATACAGGAAGCGCTGAATAAAAGTACGACTGAATGGAGAATGGTGTTTTCGGGCGCTAGGTACAGTATTCTGCACACAGGAAGCGCTCAATAAAAGTACAACTGAATGAAGAATGGGGTTTACGGGCACATAGTACAGTGCTCTGCACACAGTAAACGCTGAATAAAAGTACGACTGAATGAAGAATGGGGTTTACGGGCGCTTAGTACAGTGACTACATCTTCACGCCTCCTAAAGATGATTTCTTACATTGTCATTGGCAGGCATTTACTTAAAACGTTTGTCTATGGGGTGTGATGAAACCAATCCAATAATCTGCTTTTAACGCTCAACTCCTCCTCTAAACTCCTTGTGGGCAGGGGTCACATCTACTAACTCTGTTGTACTGTACTCTCTGGAGCGTTTTGTATGGGGCTCTCCCCAAAATAAGCGAGCGCTAAGTACATACCAGAGATCAATCGATAACCATCGATAGATAAGCAGTATGGCATAGGGATAGGGTACGGGCCTGGGAGTCAGAAGGTTTGCTGCCATTTGTCTGATGCATAGGAATAGAGCAAGGGCCTGGGAGTCAGGTAGCCATCTAGTCTCGGCTTGCTACCGCTTCAGCAGAACCCTTTAATTTTTGCCTCATGATGGCTTCTGCTTAGTTACTCGGTTTTATGAAGAAAAATTGGATCTGCCACCTGCAGTATTAAGGAACACCCAGCTCCTCAATTTTACTCCCTTTTGGCCCGCTACACATCCGCCATTCACCCCCTGGCCTGGAATGTCCCCCCACCTGTCCACATCCGCCAAGCTAGCTCTCTTCCTCCCTTCAAGGCCCTACTGAGAGATCACCTCCTCCAGGGGGCCTTCTCAGACTGAGCCCCCTCTTTCCTCTCCCCCTCCTCCCCCTCTCCATCCCTCCCACCTTACCTTCTTCCCTTCCCCACAGCACCTGTATATATGTTTGTACATATTTATTACTCTATTTATTTATTTATTTTACTTGTACATATCTATTCTATTTATTTTATTTTGTTAATATGTTTTGTTTTGTTCTCTGTCGGCCCCTTCTACACTGTGAGCCCACTGTTGGGTAGGGACTGTCTCTATGCGTTGCCATCTTGTACTTCCCAAGCGCTTAGTACAGTGCTCTGCACACAGTAAGTGCTCAATAAATACGATTGATTGATTGATTGATTGCTCTGCACAAAGGAAGCACTCAATAAAATTACGACTGAACTAAGAATGGGGTTTATGGGCGCTAAGTACAGTGCTAGGCACACAGGAAGCGCTCAATAAAAGTACGACTGAATGAAGAATGGGGTTTACGGGCGCTTAGTACAGTGCTCTGCACACAGGAAGCGCTCAATAAAAGTATCACTGAATGAAGAATGGGGTTTACGGGTGCTTAGTACAATGGCTACATCTTCACGCCTCCTAAAGATGATTTCTTGCTTTGTCATTGGCAGGCATGTACTTAAAACGTTTGTCTGTGGGGTGTGATGAAACCAATCCAATAATCTGCTTTTAACGCCCAACTCCTCCTCTAAACTCCTTGTGGGCAGGGGTTACATCTACCAACTCTGTTGTAGTGTACCCTCCGGAGCGTTTTGTACGGGGCTCTCCGCAAAATAAGCGAGCGCTCAGTACATACCAGAGATCAATCGATAACCAACGATAGATAAGAAGTATGGCATAGGGATAGGGTATGGGCCTGGGAGTCAGAAGGTTTGCTGCCATTTGTCTGCTGCATAGGGATAGAGCACGGGTCTGGGAGTCAGGTAGCCATCTAGTCTCGGCTTGCTACCGCTTCAGCAGAACCCTGTAATTTTTGCCTCATGATGGCTTCTCCTTAGTTACTCGGTTTTATGAAGAAAAATTGGATCTGCCACCTGCAGTACTGGGGAACATCCAGCTCCTCAATTTTACTCGCTTTTGGCCCGCTACAAATCCGCCATACACCCCCTGGCCTGGAATCCCTCCCCCACCACCCCCCAACATCCGCCAAGCTAGCTCTCTTTCTCCCTTAAGGCCCTACTGAGAGCTCACCTCCTACCGGAGGCCATCTCAGACTGAGCCCCCTCCTTCCTCTCCCCCTCCTCCCACTCTCCATCCCTCCCGCCTTACCTCCTTCCCTTCTCTACAGCACCTGTATATATGCATATATGTTTGTACGTATTTATTACTCTATTTATTCATTTATTTTACTTGTACATATCTATTCTATTTATTTTATTTTGTTAATAGGTTTTGTTTTGTTCTCTGTCACCCCCTTCAAGACTGTAAGCCCACTGTTGCGAAGGGACCGTCTCTATGTGTTGTCATCTTGTACTTCCCAAGCGCTTATTACAGTGCTCTGCACACAGTAAACGCTCAATAAATACGATTGATTGATTGATTGATTGATGGCTCTGCACACAGGAAGCGGTCAATAAAAGTACGACTGAATGAAGAATGGGGTTTACGGGTGCTGGGTACAGTGCTCTGCACACAGGAAGCTCTGAATAAAAGTACGACTGAATGAAGAATGGGGTTTACGGGAGCTCAGTGCAGTGACTACATCTTCACGCCTCCTAAAGATGATTTCTTACTTTGTCATTGGCAGGCATTTACTTAACACGTTTGTCTATGGGGTCTGATGAAACCAATCCAATAATCGGCTTTTAACGCCCAACTCCTCCTCTAAACGCCTTGTGGGCAGGGGTCACATCTACCAACTCTGTTGTAGTGTACCCTCCGGAGCGTTTTGTACGGGGCTCTCCGCAAAATAAGCGAGCACTCAGTACATACCCGAGGTCAATCGAGAACCATCGATAGATAAGCAATATGGCATAGGGATAGGGTACGGGCCTGGGAGTCAGAAGGTATGCTACCATTTGTCTGCTGCATAGGAATAGAGCACGGGCCTGGGAGTCAGAAGGTTTGCTGCCATTTGTCTGCTACATAGGGATAGAGCACGGGCTGGGAGTCAGGTAGTCATCTAGTCTCGGCTTGCTACCGCTTCAGCAGAACCCTTTAATTTTTGCCTCATGATGGCTTCTGCTTAGTTACTCGGTTTTATGAAGAAAAATTGGATCCGCCACGTGCAGTATTAGGGAACATCCAGCTCCTCAATTTTACTCCCTTTTGGCCCGCTACACATCCGCCATTCACCCCCTGGCCTGGAATGTCCCCCCACTTCTCCACATCCGCCAAGCTAGCTCTCTTCCTCCCTTCAAGGCCCTACTGAGAGCTCACCTCCTCCAGGAGGCCTTCTCAGACTGAGCCCCCTCCTTCCTCTCCCCCCTTCCGCCTCTCCATCCCTCCCACCTTACCTCCATCCCTTCCCCACAGCACCTGTATATATGTATATATGTTTGTACGTATTTTTTACTCTATTTATTCATTTATTTTACTTGTACATATCTATTCTATTTATTTTATTTTGTTAATATATTTTGTTTTGTTCTCTGTCACCCCCTTCTACACTGTGAGCCCACTGTTGGGTAGGGACTGTCTCTACGCGTTGCCAACTTGTACTTCCAAAGTGCTTAGTACAGTGCTCTGCACACAGTAAGCGCTCAATAAATACGATTGATTGATTGATTGATTGCTCTGCACACAGGAAGTGCTCAATAAAAGTACGACTGAATGAAGAATGGGGTTTACGGGCGCTTAGTACAGTGCTCTGCACACAGGAAGCGTTCAATAAAAGTACAACTTAAAGAAGAATGGGGATTACGGGCACTTATGAAACCAATCCAATAAGCTCCTTTTAACGCCCAACTCCTCGTCTAAACTCCTTGTGGGTAGGGGTCACATGTACCAACTCTGTTGTAGTGTACCTTCCATAGCGTTTTGTATGGGGCTCTCCACAAAACAAGCGAGCGCTCAGAACATACCAGAGATCAATCGATAACCATCGATAGATAAGCAGTATGGCATAGGGATAGGGCACGGGCCTGGGACTCAGAAGGTTTGCTGCCATTTGTCTGCTGCATAGGGATAGAGCACGGGCCTGGGAGTCAGGTATCCATCTAGTCTCGGCTTGCTACCGCTTCAGCAGAACCCTTCAATTTTTGCCTCATGATGGCTTCTGCTTAGTTACTCGGTTTTATGAAGAAAAATTGGATCTGCCACTTGCAGCATTGGGGAACATCCGACTCCTCAATTATACTCGCTTTTGGCCCGCTACACATCCGCCATACACCCCCGGGCCTGGAATCCCTCCCCCCCGCAACATCTGCCAAGCTAGGTCTCTTCCTCCCTTAAGGCCCTACTGAGAGCTCACCTCCTCCAGGAGGTCTTCTCTGACTGAGCCCCCTCCTTCTTCTCCCCCTCCTCCCACTCTCCATCCCTCCCGCCTTACCTCCTTCCTTTCCCCACCGCACCTGTATATATGTACATATGTTTGTACATATTTATTACTCTATTCATTTATTTATTTTACTTGTACATATCTATTCTATTTATTTTATTTTGTTAATATGTTTTGTTTTGTTCTCTGTCGCCCCCTTCTAGACTGTGAGCCCACTGTTGTGTAGGGACCGTATCTATGTGTTGCCAACTTGTACTTCCCAAGTGCTTAGTACAGTGCTCGACACACAGTAAGCGCTCAATAAATGTGATTGGTTGATTGATTGATTGCGCTGCACACAGGAAGTGCTCAATAAAATTATGACTGAATGAAGAATGGGGTTTAGTAGGTACAGTGCTCTGCACACAGGAAGATCTCAATAAAAGTACGTCTGAATGAAGAATGGGGTTTATGGGCGCTTAGTACAGTGCTCTGCACACAGGAAGCGCTCAATAAAAGTACGGCTGAATGAAGAATGGGGTTTACGGGTGCTTAGTACAGTCCTCTGCACAAACCAAGCCCTCAATAAGTACGACTGAATGAAGAATGGGGTTTACGGGCTCTTAGTACAGTGGCTACATCTTCACGCCTCCTAAGGATGATTTCTTACTTTGTCATTGGCAGGCATTTCCTTAAAACGTTTGTCTGTGGGGTGTGATGAAACCAATGCAATAATCTGCTTTTAACGCCCAACTCCTCCTCTAAACTACTTATGGGCAGGGGTCACATCTACCAACCCGGTTGTACTGTACCCTCCGGAGCGTTTTGTACGGGGCTCTCCCCAAAATAAGCGAGCGCTCAGTACATACCAGAGATCAATCGATAACCATCGATAGATAAGCAGTATGGCATAGGGATAGGGTACGGGCCTGGGAGTCAGAAGGTTTGCTGCCATTTGTCTGCTGTATAGGGATAGAGCACGGGCCTGGGAGTCAGGTAGCCATCTAGTCTCGGCTTGCTACCGCTTCAGCAGAACCCTTTAATTTTTGCCTCATGATGGCTTCTGCTTAGTTACTCGGTTTTATGAAGAAAAATTGGATCTGCCACCTGCAGTATCGGGGAACATCGAGCTCCTCAATTTTGCTCTCTTTTGGCCTGCTACAAATCCGCCATACACCCCCTGTCCTGGAATCCCTTCCCCCCTCCACATCCGCCAAGCTAGGTCTCTTCCTCACTTAAGGCCCTACTGAGAGCTCACCTCCTCCCGGAGGCCTCCTCAGAATGAGCCCCCTCCTTCCTCTCCCCCTCCTCCCACTCTCCATCTCTCCCGCCTTTCCTCCTTCCCTTCCCCACAGCACCTGTATATATGTATATATGTTTGTACGTATTTATTACTCTATTTATTTATTTATTTTACATGGACATATCTATTCTATTTATTTTATTTTGTTAATATGTTTTGTTTTCTTCTCTGTCACCCCCTTCTAGACTGTGAGCCCACTGCTGGGTAGGGACTGTCTCTATGAGTTGCCAACTTGTACTTCCCAAGCGCTTAGTACAGTGCTCCGCACACAGTAAGCACTCAATAAATACGATTGATTGATTGATTGATTGCTCTGGACACAGGAAGCGCTCAATAAAAGTACGACTGAGTGGAGAATGGGGTTTTTGGGCACTAGGTACAGTGCTCTGCACACAGGAAGCGCTCAATAAAAGTACGACTGAAGGAAGAATTGGGTTTACGGGCGCTTAGTACAGTGCTCTGCACACAGGAAGCGCTGAATAAAAGTACGACTGAATGAAGAATGGGGTTTACAGGCGCTTTGCACAGGGCTCTGCACACTGGAAGCTCTCAATAACAGTACGACAATCAAGAATGGGGTTTACGGGTGCTTAGTACAGTGGCTACATCTTCACGCCTCCTTAAAATGATTTCTTACTTTGGCAGGCGTTTACTTAAAACGTGTTTCTGTGGGGTGTGATGAAACCAATCCAATAATCTGCTTTTAATGCCCAACTCCTCCTCTAAGCTCCTTGTGGGCAGGGGTCATATCTACCAACTCTGTTGTAGTGTACCCTCCGGAGCCTTTTGTACGGGGCTCTCCACAAAACAAGCGTACGCTCAGTACATACCAGAGATCAATCGATAACCATCGATAGATAAGCAGTATGGCATAGGGATAGGGTACGGGCCTGGGAGTCAGAAGGTTTGCTGCCATTTGTCTGCTGCATAGGGATAGAACAGAGGCCTGGGAGTCAGGTAGCCATCTAGTCTCGGCTTCCTACCGCTTCAGCAGAACCCTTTAATTTTTGCCTCATGATGGCTTGTGCTTAGTTACTCGGTTATATGAAGAAAAATTGGATCTACCACCTGCAGTATTGGGGAACATCCAGCTCCTCAATTTTACTCGGTTTTGGCCCGCTACACATCCGTCACACCCCCCCTGGCCTGGAACCCCACCCCCACCCCCCCGCCACATCCGCCAAGCTAGCGCTCTTCCTCCCTTAAGGCCCTACTGAGAGCTCACATCCTCCAGGAGGCCTTCTCAGATTGAGCCCCCTCCTTCCTCTCCCCCTCCTCCCCCTCTCCATCCCTCCCGCCTTACCTCCTTCCATTCCCCACAGCACCTTTATATTTGCATATACGTTTGTACGTATTTATTACTCTATTTATTTTACTTGTACATATCTATTCTATTTATTTAATTTTGTTAATATGTTTTGTTTTGTTCTCTGTCACCCCCTTCTAGATTGTGAGCACACTGTTGGGTAGGGACCATCTCTATGTGTTGCCAACTTGTACTTCCCAAGCGCTTAGTACAGTGCTCTGCACACAGTAAGCGCTCAATAAGTACGATTGATTGATTGACTGATTGCAGTGCACACAGGAAGCGCTCAATAAAAGTATGACTGACTGAAGAATGGAGTTTACGGGCGCTTAGTACAGTGCTCTGCACACAGGAAGCACTCAATAAAAGTATGACTGAATGAAGAATGGGGTTTTGGGCGCTTAGTACAGTGCTTTGCAGACAGGAAGCGCTCAATAAAAGTACGACAATGAAGAATGGGGATTACGGGCACTTAGTACAGTGCTCTGCACAAAAGAAGCGCTCAATAAGTGCGACTGAATGAAGAATGGGGTTTACAGGCGCTTATTACAGTGGCTACATCTTCACGCCTCCTAAAGATGATTTCTTACATTGTCATTGGCAGGCATTTACTTAAAACGTTTGTCTGTGGGGTGTGATGAAACAAATCCAATAATCTGTTTTTAACGCCCAACACCTCCTCTGAACTCCTTGTGGGCAGGGGTCACATCTACCAACTCTGTTGTAGTGTACCCTCTGGAGCGCTTTGTACGGGGCTCTCTGCAAAATAAGCGAGCGTTCAGTACATACCAGAGATCAATCGATAACCATCGATAGATAAGCAGTATGGCGTACGGATAGGGTAGGGGCCTGGGAGTCAGAAGGTTTGCTGCCATTTGTCTGCTGCATAGGAATAGAGCACGGGCCTGGGAGTCAGAAGGTTTGCTGCCATTTGTCTGCTGCATAGGGATAGAGTATGGGCCTGGGAGTCAGGTAGTCATCTAGTCTCGGCTTGCTGCCGCTTCAGCAGAACCCTTTAATTTTTGCCTCATGATGGCTTCTGCTTAGTTATTCGGTTTTATGAAGAAAAATTGGATCTGCCACCTGCAGTAATTGGGGAACCTCCAGCTCCTCAATTTAACTCGCTTTTGGCCCGCTACAACTCCGACATACACCCCCTGGCCTGGAATCCCTCCCCCCTGCCCCCCAACATCCGCCAAGGTAGCTCTGCACACAGTAACCGCTCAATAAATACGATTGACTGATTGATTGCTTTGCACACAGGAAGCGCTCAATAAAAGTATAGCTGAATGAAGAATGGGGTTTACTAGGTACAGTGCTCTGAACACAGGAAACGCTCAATAAAAGTATGACTGAATGAAGAATGGGGGTTACAGGAGCTTGATACACTGCTCTGCACACAGGAAGCGCTCAATAAAGGTACGAATGAATGAGGAATGGGGTTTACGGTTGCTTAGTACAGTGCTCTGCACACAGGAATCGATCAATAAAAGTACGACTGAATGAAGAATGGGGTTTACAGGCGCTTAGTACAGTGTTCTGCACAAAGGAAGCGCGCAATAAGTACGACTGAATGAAGAATGGGGTTTACGGGCGCTTAGTGCAATGGCTACATCTTCATGCTTCCTAATGATGATTTCTTACATTGTCATTGGTAGGCGTTTACTTAAAACGTTTGTCTGTGGAGTGTGATGAAACCAATCCAATAATCTGCTTTTAACGCCCAACTCCTCCTCTAAACTCCTTGTGGGTAGGGGTCACATCTACCAACTCTGTTGTACTGTACTCTCCGGAGCGTTTTGTACAGGGCTGTCCATAAAGTAAGCGAGCGCTCAGTACATACCAGAGATCAATCGATAACCATCGATAGATAAGCAGTATGGCATAGGGTTAGGGTACGGCCCTGGGAGTCAGAAGGTTTGCTGCCATTTGTCTGCTGCATAGGGATAGAGCACGGGCCTGGGAGTCAGGTAGCCATCTAGTCTCGGCTTGCTACCACTTCAGCAGAACTCTTTAATTTTTGCCTCATGATGTCTTCTGCTTAGTTACTCGGTTTTATGAAGAAAAATTGGATCTGCCACCTGCAGTATTGGGGAACAGCCAGCTCCTCAATTTTACTCGCTTTTGGCCCGCTACAAATCCGCCATTCACCCCCTGGCCTGGAATCCCTCCCCCTCACCGCCATCCGCCAAGCTAGATCTGTTCCTCCCTTAAAGTCCTACTGAGAGCTCACATCCTCCTGGAGGCCTTCTCAGACTGAGCCCCCTCCTTCTTCTCCCCCTCCTCCCACTCTCCATCCCTCCTGCCTTACCTCCTTCCCTTCCCTACAGCACCTGTATATATGTATATATTTTTATACGTATTTATTACTCTATTTATTAATTTATTTTACTCGTACATATCTATTCTATTTATTTTAGTTTGTTAATATGTTTTGTTTTGTTCTCTGTCACCCCCTTCTAGACTATGAGCCCACTGTTGGATAGGGACAGTCGCTATGTATTGCTAAATTGTACTTCCCAAGCATTTAGTACAGTACTCTGCACACAGTAAGCACTCAATAAATACGATTGATTGATTGATTGATTGCTCTGCACCCAGGAAGCGCTCAATAAAAGAACGACTGAAGGAAGAATGGGGTTTACGGGCGCTAGGTACAGTGCTCTGCACACATGAAGCGCTCAATAAAAGTATGACTGAATGAAGAATGGGGTTTAAGGGCGCTTAGTACAGTGCTCTGCACACAGGAAGCCTTCAGTAAAAGTACGACTGAATGAAGAATGGGGTTTATGGGCGCTTAGTACAGTGCTCTGCACACAGGAAACGCTCAATAAAAGTACGACAATGAAGAATGGGGTTTACGGGCACTTAGTACAGTGCTCTGCACAAAGGAAGCGCTCAATAAGTGCGACTGAATGAAGAATGGGGTTCACGGGTGCTTAGTACAGTGGCTACATCTTCACGCCTCCTAAAGATGATTTCTTACTTTGTCATTGGCAGGCATTTATTAAAACGTTTGTCTGTGAGGTGTGATGAAACCAATCCAATAATCTGCTTTCAACGCCCAACTCCACCTCTAAACTCCTTGCGGGCAGGGGTCACATCTACCAACTCTCTTCTACTGTACTCTCCGGAGCGTTCTGTACAGGGCTCTCCTATAATAAGCGAGCGCTCAGTACATACCAGAGATCAATCGATAACCATCGATAGATAAGCAATATGGCATAGGGATAGGGTACGGGCCTGGGAGTCAGAAGGTTTGCTGCCATTTGTCTGCTGCATAGGGATACAGCACGGGCCTGGGAGTAAGAAGGTTTGCTGCCATTTGTCTGCTGCATAGGGACAGAACACGGGCCTGGGAGTCAGGTAGCCATCTAGTCTCGGCTTGCGACCGCTTCAGCAGAACCCTTTAATTTTTGCCTCATGATGGCTTCTGCTTAGTTACTCGGTTTTATGAAGAAAAATTGGATCTGCCACCTGCAGTATTGGGGAACATCCAGCTCCTCAATTTTACTCGCTTTTGGCCCGCTACAAATACGACATACACCCCATGGCCTGGAATCCCTCCCCCCTCCACATCCGCTAAGCTAGCTCTCTTCCTCCCTTAAGGCCCTACTGAGAGCTCACCTCCTCCAGGAGGCCTTCTCAGACATAGCCCCCTCCTTCCTCTCCCCCTCCTCCTGCTCTCCATCCCACCCGCCTTACCTCCTTCCCTTCCCCACAGCACCTGTACATATGTATATATGTTTGTACATATTTATTACTCTATTTATTTGTTTATTGTAGTTGTTCTTATCTATTCTATTTATTTTATTTGGTTAATATGTTTTGTTTTGTACTCTGTCATCATCTTCTAGACTGTGAGCCCACTGTTGGGTAGGACCGTCTTTATGTGTTGACAACTTGTACTTCCCAAGCGTTTAGTATAGTGCTCTGCACACAGTAAGCGCTCAATAAATACGATTGATTGATTGCTTTGCACACAGGAAGCGCTCAATAAAAGTATGACTGAATGAAGAAGGGGGTTTACTAGGTACAGTGCTCTGAACACAGGAAACGCTCAATAAAAGTATGACTGAATGAAGAATGGGGGTTACGGGCACTTGATACACTGCTCTGCACACAGGAAGCGCTCAATAAAGGTACGACTGAATGAGGAATGTGGTTTACGGGTGCTTAGTACAGTGCTCTGCACACAGGAATCGCTCAGTAAAAGTATGACAATGAAGAATGGGGTTTACGGGCACTTAGTACAGTGTTCTGCACAAAGGAAGCGCTCAATAAGTACGACTGAATGAAGAATGGGGTTTACGGGCGCTTAGTACAGTGGCTACATCTTCATGCCTCCTAAAGATGATTTCTTACATTGTCATTGGTAGGCATTTACTTAAAGCGTTTGTCTGTGGGGAGTGATGAAACCAATCCAATAATCTGCTTTTAACGCCCAACTCCTCCTCTAAACTCCTTGTGGGCAAGGGTCATATCTACCAACTCTGTTGTACTGTACTCTCCGGAGCGTTTTGTACAGGGCAATCCCCAAAATAAGCGAGCGCTCAGTACATACCAGAGATCAATCGATAACCATGGATAGATAAGCAGTATAGCATAGGGATAGGGCACGGGCCTGGGAGTCAGAAGCTTTGCTCCCATTTGTGTGCTGCATAGGGATAGAGCACGGGTCTGGGAGTCAGGTAGCCATCTAGAATCGGCTTGCTACCTTCTCAGCAGAACCTTTTAATTTTTGCCTCATGATGGCTTCTGCTTAGTTACTCGGTTTTAGGAAAAAAAATTGGATCTACCACCTGCAGTATTGGGGAACAATCAGCTCCTCAATTTTACTCGCTTTTGGGCCGCTGCACATCCGCCATACACCCCCTGCCCTGGAATGCCCAACCCCCCAACATCGGCCAAGCTAGCTCTCTTCCTCCCTTAAGGCCCTACTGAGAGCTCACCTCTTCCAGGAGGCCTTCTCAGACTGAGCCCCCTCCTTCCTCTCCTCCTCCTCCCCCTCTCCATCCCTCGCGCCTTACCTCCTTCCCTTCCCCACAGCACCTGTATATACGTATATATGTTTGTACATATTTATTACTCTATTCATTTATTTATTTTACTTGTACATATCTATTCTATTTATTTTATTTTGTTAATATGTTTTGTTTTGTTCTCTGTCACCCCCTTCTAGACTGTGAGCCCACCGTTGGGTAGGGACCGTCCCTATGTGTTGCTATCTTCCCAAAGAGCTTATTACAGTGCTCTGCACACAGTATGTGCTCAATAAATACAACTGATTGATTGATTGATTGCTCTGCACACAGGAAGCGCTCCATAAAAGTATGACTGAATGAAGAATGCGGTTTACGGGCGCTAGGTACAGTGCTCTGCATACAGGAAGTGCTCAATGAAAGTACGACTGAATGGAGAACGGGGTTTTCGGGCACTAGGTACAGTGCTCTGCACACAGGAAGCGCTCAATAAAAGTACGACAATGAAGAATGGGTTTACAGGTGCTTACTACACTGCTCTGCAGACAGAAAGCGCTCAATAAAAGTAAGACTGAATGAAGAATGGGGTTTACGGGTAGTTACTGCAGTGCTCTGCACACAGGAAGCGGTCAATAAAAGTACGACTGAATGAAGAATGGGGTTTATGGGCGCTTAGTACAGTGGCTACATCTTCACGCCACCTAAAGATGATTTCTTACTTTCTCATTGGCAGGCATTTACTTAAAACGTTTGTTTGTGGAGCGTGATGAAACCAATCCAATAATCTGCTTTTAACGCCCAACTCCTCCTCTAAACTCCTTGTGGGGAGGGATCACATCTACCAACTCTGTTGTAGTGTATCTCTGGAGCGTTTTATACGGGGCTCTCCACAATACAAGCGAGCACTCAGTACATACCAGAGATCAATCGATAACCATTGACAGATAAGCAGTATGGCATAGGGATAGGGTACGGGCCTGGGAGTCAGAAGGTTTGCTGCCATTTGTCTGCTGCATAGGAATAGAGCACGGGACTGGGAGTCAGAAGGTTTGCTGCCATTTGTCTGCTGCATAGGGATAGATCACGGGTCTGGGAGTCAGGTAGCCATCTAGTCTCCGCTTGCTACCGCTTCAGCAGTACTCTTTAATTTTTGCCTCATGATGGCTTCTGCTTAGTTACTCGGTTTAATCAAAAAAAATTGGATCTACCACCTGCCGTATTGGGGAACATCCAGCTCCTCAATTTTTCTCACTTTTGGCCCGCTGCACATCCGCCATAAAACCCCTGGACTGGAATGCCCACCGCCCCACACCCGCCAAGCTAGCTCTCTTCCTCCCTTAAGGCCCTACTGAGAGCTCACCTCCTCCAGGAGGCCTTCTCAGACTGAGCCCGCTCATTCCTCTCCTCCTCCTCCCCCTCTCCATCCCTCCCGCCTTGCCTCCTTCCCTTCCCCACAGCACCTGTATGTATGTATATATGTTTGCACTTATTTATTACTCTATTTATTTATTTATTTTACTTGTGCATGTCTATTCTATTTATTTTATTTTGTTAATATGTTCTGTTTTGTTCTCTTTCACCCCCTTCTAGAATGTGAGCCCACTATTGGGTAGGGACCATCTCTATCTGTTGCCAACCTGTACTTCCCAAGCGCTTAGTACAGTGCTCTGAACACAGTAAGTGCTCAATAAATATGATTGATTGATTGATTGATTGCTCAACACACAGGAAGCGTTCAATAAAAGTACGACTGAATGAAGAATGGGTTTACGGGTGCTTAGTACCATGCTCTGCACACAGGAAGTGCTCAATAAAAGTACGACTGAATGAAGAATGGGGTTTACGGGCGCTTAGTACAGTGGCTACATTTTCATGCCTCCTAAAGATGATTTCTTACTTTGTCATTGGCAGGCATTTACTTGAAACGTTTGTCTATGGGGTGTGATGAAACCAATCCAATAATCTGATTTTAACGCCCAACCCCTCCTCTAAGCTTCTTGTGGGCAGGGGCCACATCTACCAACTCTGTTGTAGTGTACCCACCAGAACGTTTCATACGGGGCTCTCCACAAAACAAGTGAGCGCTCAGAACATGCCAGAGATCAATCGATAACCATCGATAGATAAGCAGTATGGCATATGGATAGGGCACGGGCCTGGGAGTCAGAAGGTTTGCTGCCATTTGTCTGCTGCATAGGGATAGAGCACGGGCCTGGGAGTCAGAAGGTTTACTGCCATTTGTCTGCTGCATAGGGATAGAGCACGGGCCTGGTAGTCAGGTAGCCATCTAGTCTCGGCTTGCTACCGTTTCAGTAGAACACTTTAATTTTTGCCTCATGATGGCTTCTACTTAGTTACTCGGTTTTATGAAGAAAAATTGGATCTGGCACCTGCAGTATTGGGGAACATCCAGCTCCTCAATTTTACTCGCTTTTGACCCGCTACACATCCGCCATACACTCCCTGGCCTGGAATGCCCCCCCACCCACATCCGCCACGCTAGCTCTCTTCCTCCCTTCAAGGCCCTACTGAGAGCCCACCTCCTCCAGGAGGCCTTCTCAGACTGAGCCCCCTTCTTCCTCTCCCCCTCCTCCCCCCTCCATCCCTCCCGCCTTACCTCCTTCCCTTCCCCACAGCACCTGTATATATGTATATATGTTTGTATGTATTTATAAATCTATTTATTTATTTTACTTGTTCTTATTCATTCTATTTATTTTATTTTGTTAATATGTTTTGTTTTGTTCTCTGTCACCCTCTTCTAGACTGTGAGCCCACTGTTGGGTAGGGACCGTCTCTATATGTTGCCAACTTGTACTTCCCAAGCGCTTAATACAGTGCTCTGCACACAGTAAGCGCTCAATAAATACGATTGATTGGTTGATTGCTTAGCACACAGGAAGCGCTCAATTAAAGAATGACTGAATGAGGAATGGAGTTTACTAGGTACAGTGCACTGAACGCAGGGAGCGCTTAATAAACGTATGATTGAATGAAGAATGGGGGTAATGGGCGCTTGATACACTGCTCTGCACACAGGAAGCGGTCAATAAAGGTACGACTGAATGAGGAATGGGTTTATGGGCGCTTAGTACATTGTTCTGCACAAAGGAAGCGCTCAATAAGTACGACTGAATGAAGAATGAGGTTTACGGGCGCTTCGGATAGTGGCTACATCTTCATGCCTCCTAAAGATGATTTCTTACTTTGTCATTGGCAGGCATTTACTTCAAACGTTTGTCTGTGGGGTGTGATGAAACCAATCCAATAATCTGCTTTTAACGCCCAACTCCTCCTCTAAACTCCTTGTGGGCAGGGGTCACATCTACCAACTCTGTTGTAGTTTACCCTCTGGAGGGTTTTGTGCGGGGCTCTCCATAAAATAAGCGAGCGCTCAGTACATACCAGAGATCAATCGATAACCATCGGTAGATAAGCAGTATGGCATAGGGTTAGGGTACGGGCCTGGGAGTCAGAAGGTTTGCTGCCATTTGTCTGCTGTATAGGGATAGAGCACCGGCCTGGGAGTCATAAGGTTTGCTGTCATTTGTCTGCTGCACAGGGATAGAACACGGGCTTGGGAGTCAGGTAGCCATCTAGTCACGGCTTGTTACCGCTTCAGCAGAACCCTTTAATTTTTGCCTCATGATGGCTTGTGCTTAGTTACTCGGATTTATGAAGAAAAATTGGATCTGCCACCTGCAGTATTGGGGAACATCCAGCTCCTCAATTTTACTCGCTTTTGGCCCGTGACACATCCGCCATACACCCCCAGCCAGGAATCCCGACCCCCTCCACAACCGCCAAGATAGGTCTCTTCCTCCCTTAAGGCCCTACTGAGAGATCACCTCCTCCCGGAGGCCTTCTCAGACTGAGCCCCCAACTTCCTCTCCCCCTCCTCCCACTCTCCATCCCTCCCGCCTTCTCTCCTTCCCTTCCCCACAGCACCTGAATATATGTATATATGTTTGTACGTATTTATTACTCTATTTATTTATTTAGTTTACATGGACATATCTATTCTATTTATCTTATTTTGTTAATAGGTTTTGTTTTGTTCTCTGTCACCGCCTTCTAGACTGTGAGCCCACTGATGGGGAGGGACCATCTCAATGAGTTGCCAACTTGTACTTCCCAAGCGCTTAGTATAGTGCTCTGCAAACAGTAAGCGCTCAATAAATACGATTGATTGTTTGATTGATTGCTCTGTACACAGGAAGTGTTCAATAATAGTACGACTGAATGAAGAATGGGGTTTATGGGCGCTAGGTACAGTGCGCTGCACACAGGGAGCGCTCAATAAAAGTACGACTGCGTGGAGAATGGGGTTCTCGGGCACTAGGTACATTGCTCTGCACACAGGATGTGCTCAATAAAAGTGCGACTGAAGGAAGAATGGGGTTTACGGGCTCTTCGTACAGTACTCTGCACACAGGCAGCGCTGAATAAAAGTACAACTGAATGAAGAATGGAGTTTACGGGCGCTTTGTACAGTGCTCTGCACACTGGAAGCGCTCAATAAAAGCACGACAATCAAGAATGGGGTTTACGGGCGCTTAGTACAGTGGCTCCATCTTCACGACTCCTAAAAATGATTTCTTACTTTGGCAGGCATTTACTTAAAACGTGTGTCTGTGGGGTGTGATGAAACAAATCCAATAATCTGCTTTTAACGCCCAACTCCTCCTCTAAACTCCTTGTGGGTAGGGGTCACATCTACCAACTCTGTTGTAGCGTACCCTCCGGAGCGTTTTCTACGGGGCTTTCCACAAAATAAGCGAGAGCTCAGTACATACCAGAGATCAATCGATAACCATCGATAGATAAGCAGTATGGCATAGGGATAGGGTACGGGCCTGGGAGTCAGAAGGTTTGCTGCCATTTGTCTGCTGCATAGGGATAGAGTACGGGCCTGGGAGTCAGGTAGCCATCTAGTCTCGGCTTGCAACCGATTCAGCAGAACCCTTTAATTTTTGCCTTATGATGGCTTCTGCTTAGTTACTCGGTTTTATGAAGAAAAATTAGATCTGCCACTTGCAGGATTGGGGAACATCCAGCTCCTCAATTTTACTTCCTTTTGGCTCTCTACACATCCGCCATACACCCCGTGGCCTGGAATGACCCCCCCCACCCCCCCCCGACATCCACCAAGCTAGCTCTCTTCCTCCCTTAAGGCCATACTGAGAGCTCACCTTCTCCAGGAGGCCTTCTCAGACTGAGCCCCTTCCTTCCTCTCCCTCTCCTCCCCCTCTCCATCCCACCCGCCTTACCTCCTACCCTTCCCCACAACACCTGTACATATGTATATATGTTTGTACGTATTTATTACTCTATTTATTTATTGTACTTGTTCTTATCTATTCTTTTTATTTTTTTAATATGTTTTGTTTTGTTCTGTGTCACCCACTTCTAGACTGTGAGCCCACAGTTGGGTAGGGACCGCCTCTATGTGTGGCCAACTTGTACTTCCCAAGCGCTTAGTACAGTGCACTGCACACAGTAAGCGCTCAATAAATACGATTGATTGATTGATTGCTTAGCACACAGGAAGCGTTCAATAAAAGCATGATTGAATGAAGAATGGGGTTTACTAGGTACAGTGCTCTGAACACAGGAAACGCTCAATAAAAGTATGACTGAATGAAGAATGGGGGTTACGGGCGCTTGATACACTGCTCTGAACACAGGAAGCACTCAATAAAGGTACGACTGAATGAGGAATGGGGTTACGGGTGCTTAGTACAGTGCTCTGCACACAGGAATCGCTCTATAAAAATACGACAATGAAGAATGGGGTTTACGGGAGCTTAGCACCGTGGCTATATCTTCATGCCTCCTAAAGATCATTTCTTACATTGTCATTGGTAGGCATTTACTTAAAACGTTTGTCTGTGGAGTGTGATGAAACCAATTCAATAATCTGCTTTTAACGCCCAACTCCTCCTCTAAACTCCTTGTGGGCAGGGGTCACATCTACCAACTCTGTTGTACTGTACTCTCCGGAGCGTTTTGTACAGGGCTCTCCACAAAATAAGCGAGCGCTCAGTACATACCAGAGATCAATCGATAACCATCAATAGATAAGCAGTATGGCATAGGGTTAGGGTACGGGCCTGGGAGTCAGAAGATTTGCTGCCATTTGTCTGCTGCATAGGGATAGAGCACAGGCCTGGGAGTCAGAAGGTTTGCTGCCATTTGTCTGCTGCATAGGGATAGAGCACGGGCCTGGGAGTCAGAAGGTTTGCTGCCATTTGTCTGCTGCATAGGGATAGAACACGGGCCTGGGAGTCAGGTAGCCATCTAGTCTCGGCTTGCTACCGCTTCAGCAGAACCCTTTAATTTTTGCCTCATGATGGCTTCTGCTTAGTTACTCGGTTATATGAAGAAAAATTAGATCTGCCACCTGCAGTATTGGGGAACATCCAGCTCCTCAATTTTACTTGGTTTTGGCCCGCTACAAATCCGCCACACACCCCCTGGCCTGGAACCCCCCCCGCCCCACATCCGCCAAGCTAGGGCTCTTCCTCCCTTAAGGCCCTACCGAGAGCTCACCTCCTCCAGGAGGCCGTCTCAGACTGAGCCTCCTCCTTCCTTTCCCCCTCCTCCCCCTCTCCATCCCTCCCGCCTTACCTCCTTCCATTCCCCACAGCACCTGTATATATGTATATATGTCCGTACGTATTTATTACTCTATTTATTTTACTTGTACATATCTATTTTATTTATTTAATTTTGTTAATATGTTTTGTTTTGTTCTCTGTCACCCCCGTCTAGACTGTGAGCCCACTGTTGGGTAGGGACCATCTCTATGTGTTGCCAACTGGTACTTCCCAAGCGCTCAGTACAGTGCTCTGCACAAAGGAAGTGCTCAATAAGTGTGACTGAATGACGAATGGGGTTTACGGGGGCTTAGTACAGTGGCTACATCTTCACGCCTCCTAAAGATGATTTCTTATTTTGTCATTGGCAGGCATTTACTTCAAACGTTTGTCTGTGGGGTGTGATGAAACCAATCCAATAATCTGCTTTTAACGCCCAACTCCTCCTCTACACTCCTTGTGGGCAGGGGTCACATCTACCAACTCTGTTGTAGTTTACCCTCCGGAGTGTTTTCCGCGGGGCTCTTCGCAAAATAAGCTAGCGCTCAGTACATACCAGAGATCAATCGATAACCATCGATAGATAAGCAGTATGGCATAGGGTTAGGGTACGGGCCTGGGAGTCAGAAGGTTTGCTGCCATTTGTCTACTGTATAGGGATAGAGCACGGGCCTGGGAGTCAGAAGGTTTGCTGCCATTTGTCTGCTGCATAGGGATAGAACACAGGCCTGGGAGTCAGGTAGCCATCTAGTCACGGCTTGTTACCGCTTCAGCAGAACCCTTTAATTTTTGCCTCATGATGGCTTGTGCTTAGTTACTTGGATTTATGAAGAAAATTTGGATCTGCCACCTGCAGTATTGGGGAACATCCAGCTCCTCAATTTTACTCGCTTTTGGCCCGCTACACATCCGCCATACACCCCCTGGCCTGGAATCCCTCCCCTCCCCACATCTGCCAACCTAGGTTTCTTCCTCCCTTAAGGCCCTACTGAGAGATCACCTCCTCCCGGAGGCCTTCTCAGACTCAGCCCCCAACTTCCTCTCCCCCTCCTCCCACTCTCCATCCCTCCCGCCTTATCTCCTTCCCTTCCCCACAGCACCTGAATATATGTATATATGTTTGTACGTATTTATTACTCTATTTATTTAGTTTACATGGACATATCTATTCTATTTATTTTATTTTGTTAATAGGTTTTGTTTTGTTCTCTGTAACCGCCTTCTAGACTGTGAACCCACTGATGGGGTGGGACCGTCTCTATGAGTTGCCAACTTGTAAAGCGCTTAGTACAGTGCTCTGCAAACAGTAAGCGCTCAATAAATACGATTGATTGTTTGATTGATTGCTCTGTACACAGGAAGCGCTCAATAATACTACGATTGAATGAAGAATGGGGTTTACGGGAGCTAGGTACAGGGCGCTGCACACAGGGAGCGCTCAATAAAAGGACGACTGAGTGGAGAATGGGGTTCTCGGGCACTAGGTACAGTGCTCTGCACACAGGAAGCGCTCAATAAAAGTGCGACTGAAGGAAGAATGGGGTTTACGGGCGCTTAGTACAGTGCTCTGCACACAGGAAGCGTGCAATAAAAGTACGACTGAATGAAGAATGGGGTTCACGGGCGCTTTGTACAGTGCTCTGCACACTGGAAGTGCTCAATAAAAGCACGACAATCAAGAATGGGGTTTAGGGGCGCTTAGTACAGTGGCTCCATCTT
Organism: Tachyglossus aculeatus; assembly: GCF_015852505.1. Taxonomy (NCBI): domain Eukaryota; kingdom Metazoa; phylum Chordata; class Mammalia; order Monotremata; family Tachyglossidae; genus Tachyglossus; species Tachyglossus aculeatus. Next base: position 137,424,107 of record NC_052069.1, on the reverse strand, counting down.
CACAACTCCTAAAAATGATTTCTTACTTTGGCAGGCGTTTACTTAAAACGTGTGTCTGTGGGGTGTGATGAAACAAATCCAATAATCTGCTTTTAACGCCCAACTCCTCCTCTAAACTCCTTGTGGGCAGGGGTCACATCTACCAACTCTGTTGTAGCGTACCCTCCGGAGCGTTTTCTACGGGGCTCTCCGCAAAATAAGCGAGAGCTCAGTACATACCAGAGATCAATCGATAACCATCGATAGATAAGCAGTATGGCATAGGGATAGGGTACGGGCCTGGTAGTCAGAAGGTTTGCTGCCATTTGTCTGCTGCATAGGAATAGAGCACGGGCCTGGGAGTCAGAAGGTTTGCTGCCATTTTTCTGCTGCATAGGGATAGAGTACGGGCCTGGGAGCCAGGTAGCCATCTAGTCTTGGCTTGCTACTGATTCAGCAGAACCCTTTAATTTTTGCCTTATGATGGCTTCTGCTTAGTTACTCGGTTTTATGAAGAAAAATTAGATCTGACACCTGCAGGATTGGGGAACATCCAGCTCCTCATTTTACTTGCTTTTGGCTCGCTACACATCCGCCATGCACCCTGTGGCCTGGAATGCCCCCCCACCCCCACCCCACATCCACCAAGCTAGCTCTCTTCCTCCCTTAAGGCCATACTGAGAGCTCACTTTCTCCAGGAGGCCTTCTCAGACTGAGCCCCCTCCTTCCTCACCCTCTCCTCCCCCTCTCCATCCCACCCGCCTTACCTCCTACCCTTCCCCACAGCACCTGTACATATGTATATATGTTTGTACGTATTTATTACTCTATTTATTTATTGTACTTGTTCTTATCTATTCTATTTATTTTATTTTTTTAATATGGTTTGTTTTGTTCTGTGTCACCCACTTCTAGACTGTGAGCCCACTGTTGGGTAGGGACCGCCTCTATGTGTGGCCAACTTGTACTTCCCAAGCGCTTAGTACAGTGCACTGCACACAGTAAGCGCTCAATAAATACGATTGATTGATTGATTGCTTAGCACACAGGAAGCGCTCAATAAAAGCATGATTGAATGAAGAATGGGGTTTACTAGGTACAGTGCTCTGAACACAGGAAACGCTCAATAAAAGTATGACTGAATGAAGAATGGGGGTTACGGGCGCTTGATACACTCCTCTGAACACAGGAAGCGCTCAATAAAGGTACGACTGAATGAGGAATGGGGTTACGGGTGCTTAGTACAGTGCTCTGCACACAGGAATCGCTCAATAAAAATACGACTGAATGAAGAATGGGGTTTACGGGTGCTTAGCACAGTGGCTACATCTTCATGCCTCCTAAAGATGATTTCTTACATTGTCATTGGTAGGCATTTACTTAAAACGTTTGTCTGTGGAGTGTGATGAAACCAATCCAATAATCTGCTTTTAACGCCCAACTCCTCCTCTAAACTCCTTGTGGGCAGGGGTCACATCTACCAACTCTGTTGTACTGTACTCTCCGGAGCGTTTTGTACGGGGCTCTCCACAAAATAACCAAGCGCTCAGTACATACCAGAGATCAATCGATAACCATCAATAGATAAGCAGTATGGCATAGGGTTAGGGTACGGGCCTGGGAGTCAGAAGGTTTGCTGCCATTTGTCTGCTGCATAGGAATAGAGCACGGGCCTGGGAGTCAGAAGGTTTGCTTGGCAAATCCAACGGCTCCTACTCTGTCCTAATCCTCCTCGACCTCTCAGCTGCCTTTGACACTGTGGACCACCCCCTTCTTCTCAACACGCTATCTGACCTTGGCTTCACAGACTCTGTCCTCTCCTGGTTCTCCTCTTACGTCTCCGGTCGTTCTTTCTCAGTCTCTTTTGCAGGCTCCTCCTCCCCCTCCCATTCTCTCACTGTGGGGGTTCCCCAAGGTTCAGTGCTTGGTCCCCTTCTGTTCTCGATCTACACGCACTCCCTTGGTGACCTCATTCGCTCCCACGGCTTCAACTATCATCTCTACGCTGATGACACCCAGATCTACATCTCTGCCCCTGCTCTCTCCCCGTCTCTCCAGGCTCGCATCTCCTCCTGCCTTCAGGACATCTCCATTTGGATGTCTGCCCGCCACCTAAAGCTCAACATGTCGAAGACTGAACTCCTTGTCTTCCCTCCCAAACCTTGCCCTCTCCCTGACTTTCCCATCTCTGTTGACGGCACTACCATCCTTCCCGTCTCACAAGCCCGCAACCTTGGTGTCATCCTCGACTCCGCTCTCTCATTCACCCCTCACATCCAAGTCATGACCAAAACCTGCCGGTCTCAGCTCCACAACATTGCCAGGATCCGCCCTTTCCTCTCCATCCCAACCGCTACCCTGCTCATTCAAGCTCTCATCCTATCCCGTCTGGACTACTGCATCAGCCTTCTCTCTGATCTCCCATCCTCGTGTCTCTCTCCACTTCAATCCATACTTCATGCTGCTGCCCGGATTACCTTTGTCCAGAAACGCTCTGGGCATATCACTCCCCTCCTCAAAAATCTCCAGTGGCTACCAATCAATCTGCGCATCAGGCAGAAACTCCTCACCCTGGGCTTCAAGGCTCTCCATCACCTCGCCCCCTCCTACCTCACCTCCCTTCTCTCCTTCTACAGCCCAGTCCGCATCCTCCGCTCCTCCACCGCTGATCTCCTCACCGTACCTCGCTCTCGCCTGTCCCGCCATCGACCCCCGGCCCACGTCAAACCCCCCGGCCTGGAATGCCTTCCCTCTGCCCATCCGCCAAGCTAGCTCTCTTCCTCTCTTCAAGGCCCTGCTGAGAGCTCACCTCCTCCAGGAGGCCTTCCCAGACTAAGCCCCTTCCTTCCTCTCCCCCTCGTCCCCCTCTCCATCCCCCCATCTTACCTCCCTCCCTTCCCCACAGCACCTGTATATTTGTATAAATGTTTGTACATATTTTTTTACTCTATTTATTTATTCAATTTATTTGTACATATCTATTCTATTTATTTTATTTTGTTAGTATGTTTGGTTTTGTTCTCTGTCTCCCCCTTTTAGACTGTGAGCCCACTGTTGGGTAGGGACTGTCTCTATATGTTGCCAATTTGTACTTCCCAAGCGCTTAGTACAGTGCTCTGCACATAGTAAGCGCTCAATAAATACGATTGATGATGATGATGATGATGATGATAGAGTACGGGCCTGGGAGCCAGGTAGCCATCTAGTCTCGGCTTGCTACCGCGTCAGCAGAACCCTTTAATTTTTGCCTTATGATGGCTTCTGCTTAGTTACTCGGTTTTATGAAGAAAAATTAGATCTGACACCTGCAGGATTGGGGAACATCCAGCTCCTCATTTTACTTGCTTTTAGCTTGCTACACATCCGCCATACACCCCGTGGCCTGGAATGCCCCCCCACCCCCACCCCACATCCACCAAGCTAGCTCTCTTCCTCACTTAAGGACATACTGAGAGCTCACCTTCTCCAGAAGGCCTTCTCAGACTGAGCCCCCTCCTTCCTCTGCCTCTCCTGCCCCTCTCCATCCCACCCGCCTTACCTCCTACTCTTCCCCACAGCACATGTACATGTGTATATATGTTTATATGTATTTATTACTCTATTTATTTATTGTACTTGTTCTTATCTATTCTATTTATTTTATTTTTTTAATATGTTTTGTTTTGTTCTGTGTCACCCACTTCTAGACTGTGAGCCCACTGTTGGGTAGGGACCGTCTCTATGTGTTGCCAACTTGTACTTCCCAAGCGCTTAGTACAGTGCTCTGCACAAAGTAAGCGCTCAATAAATACGATTGATTGATTGATTGCTTTGCACACAGGAAGTGCTCAATAAAAGTATAGCTGAATGAAGAATGGGGTTTACTAGGTATAGTGCTCTGAACACAGGAAACGCTTAATAAAAGTATGACTGAATGAAGAATGGGGGTTACGGGCGCTTGATACACTGCTCTGCACATAGGAAGCACTCAATAAAGGTAGGAATGAATGAGGAATGTGGTTTACGGTTGCTTAGTACAGTGCTCTGCACAAAGGAATCGCTCAATAAAAGTATGACTGAATGAAGAATGGGGTTTACGGGCGCTTAGTACAGTGTTCTGCACAAAGGAAGCGCGCAATAAGTACGACCAAATGAAGAATGGGGTTTACGGGCGCTTAGTACAGTGGCTACATCTTCATGCCTCCTAAAGATGATTTCTTACATTGTCATTGGTAGGCATTTACTTAAAACGTTTGTCTGTGGGGTCTGATGAAACCAATCCAATAATCTGCTTTTAACGCCCAACTCCTCCTCTAAACTTCTTGTGGGCAGGGGTCACATCTACCAACTCTGTTGTACTGTACTTTCCGGAGCGTTTTGTACAGGGGTCTCCACAAAATAAGCAAGCGCTCAGTACATACAAGAGATCAATCGATAACCATTGATAGATAAGCAGTATGGCATAGTGTTAGGGTACAGGCCCGGGAGTCAGAAGGTTTGCTGCCATTTGTCTGCTGCATAGGGATAGAGCACGGGCCTGGGAGTCAGAAGGTTTGCTGCCATTTGTCTGCTGCATAGGGACAGAACACGGGCCTGGGAGTCAGGTAGCCATCTAGTCTCGGCTTGCTTATGCTTCAGCAGAACCCTTTAATTTTTGCCTTCTGATGGCTTCTGCTTAGTTACTCGGTTTTATGAAGAAAAATTGAATCTGCCACCTGCAGTATCAGGGAACATACAGATCCTCAATTTTGCTCGCTTTTGGCCCGCTACAAATCCGCCATACACCCCTTGGCCTGGAATTCCTCCCCTCCCCACATCTGCCAACCTAGGTTTCTTCCTCCCTTAAGGCCCTACTGAGAGATCACCTCCTCCCGGAGGCCTTCTCAGACTGAGCCCCCTCCTTCCTCTCCCCCCTCCTCCCCCTCTCCATCCCTCCCGCCTTACCTCCTTCCCTTCCCCACAGCACCTATATATATGTATATATGTTTGTACGTATTTATTACTCTATTTATTTATTTATTTTACATGTACATATCTATTCTATTTATTTTATTTTGTTAATATGTTTTGTTTTGTTCTCTGTCACCCCCTTCTAGACTGTGAGCCCACTGCTGGGTAGGGACCGTCTCTATGAGTTGAAATCTTGTACTTCCCAAGCGCTTAGTACAGTGCTCTGCACACAGTAAGCACTCAATAAATACGATTGATTGATTGCTTGATTGCTCTGTACACAGGAAGCGCTCAATAAAATTACGACTGAATGAAGAATGGGGTTTATGGGCGCTAGGTACAGTGCGCTGCACACAGGGAGCGCTCAATAAAAGTACGACTGAGTGGAGAATGGGGTTTTCGGGCACTAGGTACAGTGCTCTGCACACAGGAAACGCTGAATAAAAGTTCGACTGAATGAAGAATGGGGTTTACGGGCGCTTTGTACAGTGCTCTGCACACTGGAAGCGCTCAATAAGAGTACGACAATCAAGAATGGGGTTTACGGGCGCTTAGTACAGTGGCTCCATCTTCATGCCTCCTAAAAATGATTTCTTACTTTGGCAGAAGTTTACTTAAAACGTTTGTCTGTGGGGTGCGATGAAACCAATCCAATAATCTGCTTTTAACGTCCAACTCCTCCTCTAAACTCCTTGTGGGCAGGGGTCACATCTACCAACTCTGTTGTAGCGTACCCTCCGGAGCATTTTCTACGGGGCTCTCCGCAAAATAAGCGAGAGCTCAGTACATACCAGAGATCAATCGATAACCATCGAGAGATAAGCAGTATGGCTTAGGGATAGGGTACTGGCTTGGGAGTCAGTAGGTTTGCTGCCATTTGTCTGCTGCATACGGATAGAGCACGGGCCTGGGAGTCAGAAGGTTTGCTGCCATTTGTCTGCTGCAGAGGGATAGAACACGGGCCTGGGAGTCAGGTAGCCATCTAGTCTCGGCTTGCTATCGCTTCAGCAGAACCCTTTAATTTTTGCTTCATGATGGCTTCTGCTTAGTTACTCGGTTTTATGAAGAAAAACTTGATCTGACACCTGCATTATTGGGGAAAATCCAGCTCCTCAATTTTACTCACTTTTGGCCTGCTACAAATCCAACATACACCCCATGGCCTGGAATCCCTCCCGCCCCGGCATCCGCCAAGCTAGCTCTCTTCCTCCCTTAAGGCCCTACTGAGAGCTCACCTCCTCCAGGAGGCCTTCTCAGACATAGCCCCCTTCTTCCTCTCCCCCTCCTCCCCGTCTCCATCCCACCCGCCTTACCTCCTTCCCTTCCCCACAGCACCTGTACATATGTATATATATTTGTATGTATTCATTACTCTATTTATTTGTTTATTGTACTTGTTCTTATCTATTCTATTTATTTTATTTTGTTAATATGTTTGGTTTTGTACTCTGTCACCCTCTTCTAGACTGTGAGCCCACTGTTGGGTAGGGACCATCTCTACGTGTTGCCAACTTGTACTTCCCAAGCGCTTAGTACAGTGCTCTGCACACAGTAAGCGCTCAATAAATACGATTGTTTGATTGATTGCTTTACACACAGGAAGCGCTCAATAAAAGTATAGCTGAATGAAGAATGGGGTTTACTAGGTACAGTGCTCTGAACACAGGAAACACTCAATAAAAGTACGACTGAATGAAGAATGGGGGTTACAGGCGCTTGATACACTGCTCTGCAAACAGGAAGCGCGCAATAAAGGTATGACTGAATGAGGAATGGGCTTTACGGGTGCTTAGTACAGTACTCTGCACACAGGAATCGCTCAATAAAAGTACGACTGAATGAATAATAGGGTGTACGGGCGCTTAGCACAGTGTTCTGCACAAAGGAAGCGCTCAATAAGTACGACTGAATGAAGAATGGGGTTTACGGGCGCTTAGTACAGTGGCTACATCTTCATGCCTCCTAAAGGTGATTTCTTACATTGTCATTGGTAGGCATTTACTTAAAACGTTTGTCTCTGGGGTGTGATGAAACCAATCCAATAATCTGCTTTTAACGCCCCACTCCTCCTCTAAACTACTTGTGGGCAGGGGTCACATCTACCAACTCTGTTGTACGGTACTCTCCAGAGCGTTTTGTACAGGGCTCTCCCCAAAATAAGCGAGCGCTCAGTACATACTAGAGATCAATCGATAACCATCAATAGATAAGCAGTATGGCATAGGGTTAGGGTACGGGCCTGGGAGTCAGAAGGTTTGCTGCCATTTGTCTGCTGCATAGGGATAGAGCACGGGCCTGGGAGTCAGAAGGTTTACTGCCATTTGTCTGCTGCATAGGGTTAGAGCATGGTCCTGGGAGTCAGGTAGCCATCTAACCTCGGATTGCTACCGCTTCAGCAGAACCCTTTAATTTTTGCCTCATGATGGGTTCTGCTTAGTTACTCGGTTATATGAAGAAAAATTGGATCTGCCACTTGCAGTATTGGGGAACATCCAGCTCCTCCATTTTACTCGGTTTTGGCCCGCTACAAATCCGGCACACACCCCCTGGCCTGGAATGCCTCCCCCGCCCCGCCCCCCCATACCCGCCAAGCTATCTCTCTTCCTCCCTTCAAGGCCCTACTGAGAGCTCACCTCCTCCACGAGGCCTTCTCAGACTGAGCCCCCTCCTTCCTCCGTCCCTCCGCCCCCTCTCCATCCCTCACGCCTTACCTCCTTCCATTCCCCACAGCACCTGTATAAACGTATATATGTTTGTACGTATTTATTACTCTATTTATTTTACTTGTACATATCTATTCTATTTATTTAATTTTGTTAATATGTTTTGTTTTGTTCTCTGTCACCCCCTTCTAGACTGTGAGCCCACCGTTGGGTAGGGACCATCTCTATGTGTTGCCAACTTGTACTTCCCAAGCGCTCAGTACAGTGCTCTGCACAAAGGAAGCGCTCAATAAGTGCGACTGAATGAACAATGGGGTTTACGGGCGCTTAGTACAGTGGCTACATCTTCACGCCTCCTAAAGATGATTTCTTACTTTGTCATTGGCAGGCATTTACTTCAAATGTTTGTCTGTGGGGTGTGATGAAACCAATCCAATAATCTGCTTTTAACGCCCAACTCCTCCTCTAAACTCCTTGTGGGCAGGGGTCACATCTACCAACTCTGTTGTACTGTACTCTCCGGGGCGTTTTGTATAGGGCTGTCCACAAAATAAGCGAGCGCTCAGTACATACCAGAGATCAATCGATAACCATCGATAGATAAGGAGTATGGCATAGGGTTAGGGTACGGGCCTGGGAGTCAGAAGGTTTGCTGCCATTTGTCTGCTGCATAGGGATAGAGCATGGGCCTGGGAGTCAGAAGGTTTGCTGCTATTTGTCTGCTGCATAGGAATAGAACACGGGCTTGGGAGTCAAGTAGCCATCTAGTCACGGCTTGCTACCGCTTCAGCAGAACCCTTTAATTTTTGCCTCATGATGGCTTGTGCTTAGTTACTCGGTTTTATGAAGAAAAATTGGATCTGCCACCTTCAGTATTGGGGAACATCCAGCTCCTCAATTTTACTCGCTTTTGGCCCGCTACACATCCGCCATACACACCCTGGCCAGGAATCCCGACCCCCCCCTACAACTGCCAAGATAGGTCTCTTCCTCCCTTAAGGCCCTACTGAGAGCTCACCTCCTCCCAGAGGCTTTCTCAGACTGAGCCCCCAACTTCCTCTCCCCCTCCTCCCACTCTCCATCCCTCCCGCCTTATCTCATTCCCTTCCCCACAGCACCTGTATATATGTATATATGTTTGTACGTATTTATTACTCTATTTATTTATTTATTTATTTTACATGTACATATCTATTCTATTTATTTTATTTTGTTAATATGTTTTGTTTTGTTCTCTGTAACCGCCTTCTAGACTGTGAGCCCACTGATTGGGGAGGGACCGTCTCTATGAGTTGCCAACTTGTACTTCCCAAGCGCTTAGTACAGTGCTCTGCAAACAGTAAGCGCTCAATAAATATGATTGATTGTTTGATTGATTGCTCTGTACACAGGAAGCGCTCAATAAAAGTACGATTGAATGAAGAATGGGGTTTACGGGAGCTAGGTACAGTGTGCTGCACACAGGGAGCGCTCAATAAAAGTACGACTGAGTGGAGAATGGGGTTCTAGGGCACTAGGTACAGTGTTCTGCACATAGAAAGCGCTCAATAAAAGTGCGACTGAAGGAAGAATGGGGTTTACGGGCCCTTAGTACAGTGCTCTGCACACAGGAAGCGCTGAATAAAAGTACGACTGAATGAAGAATGGGGTTTACGGGCGCTTTGTACAGTGCTCTGCACACTGGAAGCGCTCAATAAAAGCATGACAATCACGAATGGGGTTTACGGGTGCTTAGTACAGTGGCTCCATCTTCACGACTCCTAAAAATGATTTCTTACTTTGGCAGGCGTTTACTTAAAACGTGTGTCTGTGGGGTGTGATGAAGCAAATCCAATAATCTGCTTTTAACGCCCAACTCCTCCTCTAAACTCCTTGTGGGCAGGGGTCACATCTACCAACTCTGTTGTAGCATACCCTCCGGAGCATTTTCTATGGGGCTCTCCGCAAAATAAGCGAGCTCAGTACATACCAGAGATCAATCGATAACCATCGATAGATAAGCAGTATGGCATAGGGATAGGGTACGGGCCTGGGAGTCAGAAGGTTTGCTGCCATTTGTCTGCTGCATAGGAATAGAGCACGGGCCTGGGAGTCAGAAGGTTTGCTGCCATTTGTCTGCTGCATAGGGATAGAGTACGGGCCTGGGAGTCAGGTAGCCATCTAGTCTCGGCTTGCTACCGATTCAGCAGAACCCTTTAATTTTTGCCTTATGATGGCTTCTGCTTAGTTACTCGGTTTTATGAAGAAAAATTAGATCTGCTACCTGCAGGATTAGGGAACATCCAGCTCCTCAATTTTACTTGCTTTTGGCTCGCTACACATCCGCCATACACCCTGTGGCCTGGAATGTTCACCCCCCACCCCCCATCCACCAAGCTAGCTCTCTTCCTCCCTTAAGGCCATACTGAGAGCTCACCTTCTCCAGGAGGCCTTCTCAGACTGAGCCCCCTCCTTCCTCTCCCTCTCCTCCCCCTCTCCATCCCACCCGCCTTACCTCCTACCCTTCCCCACAGCACCTGTACATATGTATATATGTTTATACGTATTTATTACTCTATTTATTTATTGTGCTTTGTTAATATGCTTTGTTTTGTTCTGTGTCACCCACTTCTAGACTGTGAGCCCACTGTTGGGTAGGGACCGTCTCTATGTGTGGCCAACTTGTACTTCCCAAGCTCTTAGTACACTGCTCTGCACACAGTAAGCGCTCAATAAATACGATTGATTGATTGATTGCTTAGCACACAGGAAGCGCTCAATAAAAGTATGACTGAATGAAGAATGGGGTTTACTAGGTACAGTGCTCTGAACACAGGAAACGCTCAATAAAAGTATGACTGAATGAAGAATGGGGGTTACGGGCGCTTGATACACTCCTCTGAACACAGGAAGCGCTCAATAAAGGTACGACTGAATGAGGAATGGGGTTACGGGTGCTTAGTACAGTGCTCTGCACACAGGAATCGCTCAATAAAAATACGACAATGAAGAATGGGGTTTACGGGCGCTTAGCACCGTGGCTACATCTTCATGCCTCCTAAAGATGATTTCTTACACTGTCATTGGTAGGCATTTACTTAAAACGTTTGTCTGTGGAGTGTGATGAAACCAATCCAATAATCTGCTTTTAACGCCCAACTCCTCCTCTAAACTCCTTGTGGGCAGGGGTCACATCTACCAACTCTGTTGTACCGTACTCTCCGGAGCGTTTTGTACGGGGCTCTCCACAAAATAAGCGAGCGCTCAGTACATACCAGAGATCAATCGATAACCATCAATAGATAAGCAGTATGGCATAGTGTTAGGGTACGGGCCTGGGAGTCAGAAGGTATGCTGTCATTTGTCTGCTGCATAGGGATAGAGTACGGGCCTGGGAGTCAGGTAGCCATCTAGTCTTGGCTTGCTACCGCTTCAGCAGAACCCTTTAATTTTTGCCTCATGATGGCTTTTGCTTAGTTACTCGGTTTTATGAAGAAAAACTGGATCTGCCACCTGCAGTATTGAGGAACATTCAGCTCCTCAATTTTACTCGCTTTTGGCCCGCTACAAATCTGCCATACACCCCCTGTCCTGGAATCCCTCCCCGCCCCACCTCCGCCAAGCTAGGTCTCTTCCTCCCTTAAGGCCCTAGTGAGAGATCACCTCCTCCCGGAGGCCTTCTCAGACTGAGCCCCCTCCTTCCTCTCCCCCTCCTCCCACTCTCCATCCCTCCCGCCTAACCTTCTTCCCTTCCCTACAGCACCTGTATATATGGATATATGTTTATATGTCTTTATTACTCTATTTATTTATTTATTTTACTTGTACATATCTATTCTAGTTATTTTATTTTGTTAATATGTTTTGTTTTGTTCTCTCTCACCCCCATCTAGACTGTGAGCCCACTGTTGGGTAGGGACTGTCGCTATGTATTGCTACCTTGTATTTTCCAAGGGCTCAGTACAGTGCTCTGCACACAGTAAGCGCTCAAGATATACGACTGATTGATTGATTGATTGCTCTGCACACAGGAAGCGCTCAATAAAAGTACGACTGAATGAAGAATGGGGTTTACGGGCACTAGGTACAGTGCTAGGCACAGAGGAAGCGCTTAATAAAAGTACGACTGAATGAAGAATGGGGTTTATGGGCGCCAGGTACAGTGCTCTGCACACAGGAAGCGCTCAATAAAAGTATGACTGAATGAAGAATGAGGGTTTAAGGGCGCTTAATACAGTGCTCTGCACACAGGAAGCCTTCAGTAAAAGTACGACTGAATGAAGAATGGGGTTTACGGGCGCTTACTACAGTGCTATGCACACAGGAAGCGCTCAATAAAAGTACGACTGAATGAAGAATGGGGTTTACGAGTGCTTAGTACAGTGCTCTGCACAAAGGAAGCGCTCAATAAGTACGACTGAATGAAGAATGGGGTTTACGGGCGCTTAGTACAGTGGCTACATCTTCACGCCTCCTAAAGATGATTTCTTACATTGTCATTGGCAGGCATTTACTTAAAACGTTTGTCTGTGGGGTGTGATGAAACAAATCCAATAATCTGCTTTTAACGCCCAACTCCTCTTCTAAACTCCTTGTGGGCAGGGGTCACATCTACCAACTCTGTTGTAGTGTACCCTTCGGAGCGTTTTGTACGGGTCCCTCCACAAAATAAGCGCGCGTTCAGTACTTACCTGAGATCAATCGATAACCATCGGTAGATAAGCAGTATGGCATAGGGATAGGGTACGGGCCTGGGAGTCAGAAGGTTTGTTGCTATTTGTCTATTGCATAGGGATAGAGGACGGGCCTGGGAGTCATAAGGCTTGCTGCCATTTGTCTGCTACATAGGGATAGAACACGGGCCTGGGAGTCAGGTAGCCAGCTAGTCGCGGCTTGCTACCGCTTCAGCAGAACCCTTAAATTTTTGCCTCATGATGAATTCTGCTTAGTTACTCGGTTTTATGAAGAAAAATTGGATCTGCCACCTGCAGTTTTGGGGAACATCCAGCTTCTCAATTTTACTTGCTTTTGGCCCGCTACAAATCCGACATACACCCCCTGGCCTGGAATCCCTCCCCCCAACCCACATCTGCCAAGCTAGCTCTCTTCCTCCCTTAAGGCCCTACTGAGAGCTCACCTCCTCCAGGAGGCCTTCTCAGACATAGTCCCCTCCTTCCTCTCCCCCCCGCCTTCATCCCACCCGCTTTACCTCCTTCCCTTCCCCACAGCACCTGTACATATGTATACATGTTTGTATGTATTTATTACTCTATTTATTGTACTTGTTTGGTTTTATACTCGGTCACCCTCTTCTAGAATGTGAGCCCACTGTTGGGTAGGGACCGTCTTTATGTGTTGCCACCTTGTACTTCCCAAGCGTTTAGTACAGTGCTCTGCACAAAGTAAGCTCTTAATAAATACGATTGATTGATTGATTGCTTTGCACACAGGAAGCGCTCAATAAAAGTATAGCTGAATGAAGAATGGGGTTTACTAGGTACAGTGCTCTGAACACAGGAAACGCTCAATAAAATTATGACTGAATGAAGAATGGGGGTTACGGGCGCTTGATACACTGCTCTGCACACAGGAAGCGCTCAATAAAGGAAGGAATGAATGAGGAATGGGGTTTACGGTTGCTTAGTACAGTGCTCTGCACACAGGAATCGCTCAAGAAAAGTACCACTGAATGAAGAATAGGCTTTACGGGCGCTAAGTACAGTGTTCTGCACAAAGGAAGCGCGCAATAAGTATGACTGAATGAAGAATGGGGTTTACGGGCGCTTAGTACAGTGGCTACATCTTCATGCCTCCTAAAGATGATTTCTTACATTGTCATTGGTAGGCATTTACTTAAACCTTTTGTCTGTGTGGTGTGATGAAACCAATCCAATAATCTGCTTTTAACGCCCAACTCCTCCTCTAAACTCCTTGTGGGCAGGGGTCACATCTACCAACTCTGTTGTACTGTACTTTCCGGAGCGTTTTGTACAGGGCTCTCCACAAAATAAGCGAGCGCTCAGTACGTACAAGAGATCAATCGATAACCATCGATAGATAAGCAGTATGGCATAGGGTTAGGGTACGGGCCTGGGAGTCAGAAGGTTTGCTGCCATTTGTCTGCTGCATAGGGACAGAGCACGGGCCTGGGAGTCAGAAGGTATGCTGTCATTTGTCTGCTGCATAGGGATAGAGTACGGGCCTGGGAGTCAGGTAGCCATCTAGTCTCAGCTTGCTACCGCTTCAGCAGAACCCTTTAATTTTTGCCTTCTGATGGCTTCTGCTTAGTTACTCGGTTTTATGAAGAAAAATTGGATCTGCCACCTGCAGTATCAGGGAACATACAGCTCCTCCATTTTGCTCGCTTTTGGCCCGCTACAAATCCGCCATACACCCCCTGGCCTGGAACCTCTCCCCTCCCCACATCCGCCAACATAGGTTTCTTCCTCACTTAAGGCCCTACTGCGAGCTCACCTCCTCCAGGACGCCTTCTCAGACTGAGCCCCCTCCTTCCTCTCCCCCTCCTGCCCCTCTCCATCCCTCCCGCCTTACCTCCTTCCATTCCCCACAGCACCTGTATATATGTATATATGTTTGTAGGTATTTATTACTCTATTTATTTTACTTGTACATATCTATTTTATTTATTTAATTTTGTTAATATGTTTTGTTTTGTTCTCTGTCACCCCCTTCTAGACTGTGAGGACAGCGTTTGGTAGGGACCATCTCTATGTGTTGCCAACTTTTACTTCCCAAGTGCTTAGTACAGTGCTCTGCACACAGTAAGCGCTGAAGAAGTATGATTCATTGACTGACTGATTGCTCTGCACACAGGAAGCGCTCAATAAAAGTATGACTGAATGAAGAATGGGGTTTAGGGACGCTAGGTACAGTGCACTGCACACAGGAAGCGCTCAATAAAATGATGACTGAATGAAGAATAGAGTTTACGGGCACTTAGTACAGTGCTCTGCACACAGGAAGCGCTCAATAAAAGTATAACTGAATGAAGAATGGGGTTTACGGGTGTTTAGTACAGTGGCTACATCTTCACGCCTCCTAAAGATGATTTCTTACTTTGTCATTGGCAGGCATTTACCTAAAACGTTTGTCTGTGAGGTGTGGTGAAACCAATTCAGTAATCTGCTTTTAACGCCCAACTCCTCCTCTAAACTCCTTGTGGGCAGGGGTTACATCTACCAACTATGTTGTAGTGTATCCTCAGAGCATTTTGTACGGGGCTCTCCGCAAAATAAGCGAGCGCTCAGTACATACCAGAGATCAATCGATAACCATCGATAGATAGGCAGTATGGCACAGGGATAGGGTACGGGCCTGGGAGTCAGAAGGTTTGCTGCCATTTGTCTATTGCATAGGGATAGACGACGGCCCTGGGAGTCAGAAGGTTTGCTGCCATTTGTCTGCTGCATAGCGATAGAGTACGGGCCTGGGAGTCAGGTAGCCATCTAGTCTCGGCTTGCTACCGATTCAGCAGAACCCTTTAATTTTTGCCTCATGATGGCTTCTGCTTAGTTACTCGGTTTTATGAAGAAAAATTGGATCTGCCACCTGCAGGACTGGGGAACATCCGGCTCCTCAATTTTACTCGCTTTCGGCCCGCTACCCATCCGCCATACACCCCCTGGCCTGGAATGCCCACCCCCCCCAAATCCACCAAGCTAGCTCTCTTCATCCCTTAAGGCCTTACTGAGAGCTCACCTTCTCCAGGAGGCCTTCTCAGACTGAGCCCCCTCCTTCCTCTCCCTCTCCTCCCCCTCTCCATCCCACCCGCCTTACTTCCTTCCCTTCCCCACAGCACCTGTACATATGCATATATGTTTGTACGTATTTATTACTCTATTTATTTATTTTTCTTGTTCTTAACTATTCTATTTATTTTATTTTGCTAATATGTTTTCTTTTCTTCTCTGTCACCCTCTTCTAGACTGGGAGCCCACTGTTGGGTAGGGACCGTCTCCATGTGTTGGCAACTTGTACTTCCCAAGTGCTTAGTACAGTGCTCTGCACAGAGTAAGTGCTCAATAAATACGATTGATTGATTGATTGCTTTGCACACAGGAAGCGCTCAATAAAAGTATGACTGAATGAAGAATGGGGTTTACTAGGTACAGTGCTCTGAACACAGGAATCGCTCAATAAAAGTATGACTGAATGAAGAATGGGGGTTACAGGCGCTTGATACACTGCTCTGCACACAGGAAGCGCTCGATAAAGGTACGACTGAATGAGGAATGGGGTTTACGTGTGCTTAGTACAGTCCTCTGCACACAGGAATTGCTTAATAAAAGTACGACTGAATGGAGAATGGGGTTTACGGGAGTTTAGTACAGTGCTCTGCACACAGAAAGTACTCAATAAGTACGACAGAATGAAGAATGGGGTTTACGGGCGCTTAGTAAAGTGGCTACATCTTCATGCAATCAATCAATCAATCAATCAATCAATCATATTTATTGAGCGCATACTATGTGCAGAGCACTGTACTAAGCGCTTGGGAAGTACAAATTGGCAACACACAGAGACAGTCCCTACCCAACAGTGGGCTCACAGTCTAAAAGGGGGAGACAGAGAACAGAACCAAACATACCAACAAAATAAAATAAATAGGATAGAAATGTACAAGTAAAATAAATAAATAAATAAATAAATAGAGTAATAAATATGTACAACCATATATACAGGTGCTGTGGGGAAGGGAAGGAGGTAAGATGGGGGGATGGAGAGGGGGAGGAGGGGGAGAGGAAGGAAGGGGCTCAGTCTGGGAAGGCCTCCTGGAGGAGGTGAGCTCTCAGCAGGGCCTTGAAGGGAGGAAGAGAGCTAGCTTGGCGGAGGGGCAGTGGGAGGGCATTCCAGGCCCGGGGGATGACGTGGGCCGGGGGTCGACGGCGGGACAGGCGAGAACGAGGTACAGTGAGGAGATTAGCAGCAGAGGAGCGGAGGGTGCGGGCTGGGCAGTAGAAGGAGAGTAGGGAGGTGAGGAAGGGGGGGTGAGGTGATGGAGAGCCTTGAAGCCCAGGGTGAGGAGTTTCTGCCTGATGCGCAGATTGATTGGTAGCCACTGGAGATTTTTGAGGAGGGGAGTAATATGCTCAGAGCGTTTCTGGACAAAGATAATCCGGGCAGCAGCATGAAGTATGGATTGAAGTGGAGAGAGACACGAGGATGGGAGATCAGAGAGAAGGCTGGTGCAGTAGTCCAGACGGGATAGGATGAGAGCTTGAACGAGCAGGGTAGCAGTTTGGATGGAGAGGAAAGGGCGAATCTTGGCATGCCTCCTAAAGATGATTTCTTACATTGTCATTGGCAGGCATTTACTTAAAACGTTTGTCTGTGGGTTGTGATGAAATCAATCCAATAATCTGCTTTTAACGCCCAACTCCTCCTCTAAACTCCTTGTGGGCAGGGGTCACATCTACCAACTCTGTTGTACTGTACTCTCCAGAGCGTTTTGTACGGGGCTCTCCACAAAATAAGCGAGCGCTCAGTACATACCAGAGATCAATCGATAACCATCGATAGATCAACAGAATGGCACAGGGATATGGTACGGGCCTGGGAGTCAGAAGGTTTGCTGCCATTTGTCTGCTGCATAGGGATAGAGCACGGGCCTGGGAGTCAGAAGGTTTGCTGCCATTTGTCTGTTGCATAGGGATAGAACACGGGCCTGGGAGTCAGGTAGCCATCTAGTCTCGGCTTGCTACCGCTTCAGCAGAACCCTTTAATTTTTGCCTCATGATGGCTTCTGCTTAGTTATTTGGTTTTATGAAGAAAAATTGGATCTGCCACCTGCAGTATTGGGGAACATCCAGCTCCTCAATTTTACTCGCTTTTGGCCCGCTACAAATCTGCCATACACCCCCTAGCCTGGAATCCCTCCCCCCCCACAACATCCGCCAAGCTAGCTCTCTTCCTCCCTTAAGACCCTACTGAGAGCTCACCTCCTCCTGGAGGTCTTCTCAGACTGAGCCCCCTCCTTCCTCTCCCCCTCCTCCCACTCTCCATCCCTCCCGTCTTACCTCCTTCCCTTCCCTACAGCACCTGTATATATCTATATATGTTTGTACGTATTTATTACTCTATTTATTCATTTATTTTACTTGTACATATCTATATTATTTATTTTATTTTGTTAATGTGTTCTGTGTCTTTCTCTATCACCCCCTTCAAGACTGTAAGCCCACTGTTGGGTAGGGACCGTCTCTATGTGTTGCCATCTTGTACTTCCCAAGCGCTTATTACAGTGCTGTGCACACAGTAAGCGCTCAATAAATACGATTGATTGATTGATTGATTGCTCTGCACACAGGAAGCGCTCAATAAAAGTACGACTGAATGAAGAATGGGGTTTACGGGCGCTGGGTACAGTGCTCTGCACACAGGAAGCGCTGAATAAAAGTACGACTGAATGGAGAATGGGGTATTCGGGTGCTTGGTACAGTGCTCTGCACACAGGAAGCGCTCAGTAAAAGTATGACTGAATGAAGAATGGGGTTTACGGGCGCTTAGTACAGTGCTCTGCACACAGGAAGCGCTGAATAAAACTACGACTGAATGAAGAATGGGGTTTACGGGCGCTTAGTACAGTGCTCTGCACACAGGAAGCGCTGAATAAAACTACGACTGAATGAAGAATGGGGTTTATGGGCGCTTAGTACAGTGACTACATCTTCACGCCTCCTAAAGATGATTTCTTACTTTGTCATTGGCAGGCGTTTACTTAAAACTTTTGTCTATGGGGTGTGATTAAACCAATCCAATAATCTGCTTTTAACACCCAACTCCTCCTCTAAACTCCTTGTGGGCAGGGGTCACATCTACCAACTCTGTTGTAGTTTACCCTCCGGAGTGTTTTCCGCGGGGTTCTCCACAAAATAAGCTAGCGCGCAGTACATACCAGAGATCAATCGATAACCATCGATAGATAAGCAGTATGGCATAGGGTTAGGGTATGGGCCTGGGAGTCAGAAGGTTTGCTGCCATTTGTCTGCTGCATAAGGATAGAGCACGGGCCTGGGAGTCAGAAGGTTTGCTGCCATTTGTCCGCTGCACAGGGATAGAGTACGGGTCTGGGAGTCAGGTAGCCATCTAGTCTCGGCTTGCTACCGCTTCAGCAGAACCCTTAAATTTTTGCCTCATGATGGCTTCTGCTTAGTTACTTGGTTTTATGAAGAAAAATTGGATCTGGCACCTGCAGTATTGGGGAACATCCAGCTCCTCAATTTTACTCGCTTTTGGCCTGCTACAAATCCAACATACACCCCATGGCCTGGAATCCCTCCCCCCCCGGCATCCGCCAAGCTAGCTCTCTTCCTCCCTTAAGGCCCTACTTAGAGCTCACCTCCACCAGGAGGCCTTCTCAGACTTAGCCCCCTTCTTCCTCTCCCCCTCCTCCCCCCTCCATCCCACCCGCCTTACCTCCTTCCCTTCCCCACAGCAGAAGTACATATGTATATATATTTGTATGTATTTATTACTCTACTTATTTGTTTATTATACTTGTTCTTATCTATTCTATTTATTTTATTTTGTTAATATGTTTGGTTTTGTACTCTGTCACCCTCTTCTAGACTGTGAGCCCACTGTTGGGTAGGGACCGTCTCTATGTGTGGCCAACTTGTACTTCCCAAGCGCTTAGTACAGTGCTCTGCACACAGTAAGCGCTCAATAAATACGATTGATTGATTGATTGCTTTACACACAGGAAGCGCTCAATAAAAGTATAGCTGAATGAAGAATGGGGTTTACTAGGTACAGTGCTCTGAACACAGGAAACGCTCAATAAAAGTATGACAACAAAGAATGGGGGTTACGGGCGCTTGATACACTGCTCTGCACACAGGAAGCGCTCAATAAATGTACGACTGAATGAGGAATGGGGTTTACGGGTGCTTAGTACAGTTCTCTGCACACAGGAATCGCTCAATAAAAGTACGACAATGAATAATGGGGTTTACGGGCACGTAGTACAGTGTTCTGCACAAAGGAAGCACTCAATAAGTACGACTGAATGAAGAATGAGGTTTACGGGCACTTAGTACAGTGGCTACATCTTCATGCCTCCTAAAGATGATTTCTTTCATTGTCATTGGTAGGCATTTACTTAAAATGTTTGTCTCTGGGGTGTGATGAAACCAATCCAATAATCTGCTTTTAACGCCCAACTCCTCCTCTAAACTCCTTGTGGGCAGGGGTCACATCTACCAACTCTGTTGTAGTGTACCCTCCGGAGCGTTATGTATGGGGCTCTCTGCAAAATAAGCGAGCACTCAGTACATACCAGAGATCAATCGATAACCATCGATAGATAAGCAGTATGGCATAGGGATAGGGTATGGGACTGGGAGTCAGACGGTTTGCTGCCATTTGTCTGCTGCACAGGGATAGAGTACGGGCCTGGGAGTCAGGCAGCCATCTAGTTTCGGCTTGCTACCGCTTCAGCAGAACCAATTAATTTTTGCCTCATGATGGCTTCTGATTAGTTACTTGGTTTTATGAAGAAAAATTTGATCTGGCACCTGAAGTATTGGGGAAGATCCAGCTCCTCAATTTTACTCGCTTTTGGCCCGCTACACATCCGCCATACACCCCCTAGCCTGGAACTCACCCCCGCCCCCCTGACATCCGCCAAGCTAGCTCTCTTCCTCCCTTAAGGCCCTACTGAGAGCTCACTTCCTCCAGGAGGCCTTCTCAGACTGAGCCCCCTCCTTCCCCGCCCCCTTCTCCCACTCTCCTTCCCTCCCGCCTTACCTCCTTCCCTTCCCCACAACACCTGTATATATGTATATATGTTTGTACGTATTTATTACTCCATTTATTTATTTATTTTACTTGTACATATCTATTCTATTTATTTTAATTTGTTAATATGTTTTGTTTTGTTCTCTGTCACCCCCTTCTAGACTGTGAGCCCACTGCTGGGTAGGGACCGTCTCAATGAGTTGCCAACCTGTACTTCCCAAATGCTTAGTACCGTGCTCTGCATAAGGTAAGCGCTCAATAAAAACGATTGATTGATTGATTGATTAGTCTGCACACAGGAAGCGCTCAATGAAAGTACGACAATGAAGAATGGGGTTTACAGGCACTAGGTACAGTGCTCTGCACACAGGAAGCGCTCGATAAAAGTACGACTGAATGAAGAATGGGTTTACGGGCACTTAGTACAGTGCTCTGCACACAGGAAGCGTGCAATAAAAGTAAGACTGACTGAAGAATGGGGTTTACGGGCACTTACTACAGTGCTCTGCACACAGGAAGCCCTCAATAAAGGTACGACTGAATGAAGAATGCGGTTTATGGGCGCTTAGTACAGTGGCTACATCTTCATGCCTCCTAAAGATAATTTCTTACATTGTCATTGGCAGGCATTTACTTAAAACGTTTGTCTGTGGGGTGTGATGACACCAATCCAATAATCTGCTTTTAACGCCCAACTCCTCCTCTAAACTCCTTGTGGGCAGGGGTCACATCTACCAACTCTGTTGTAGTTTACCCTCCGGAGTGTTTTCCGTGGGGTTCTCCACAAAATAAGCTAGCGCTCAGTACATACCAGAGATCAATCGATAACCATCGATAGATAAGCAGTATGGCATAGGGATAGGGTACGGGCCTGGGAGTCAGTAGGTTTGCTGCCATTTGTCTGCTGCATAGGGTGAGAGCACGGTCCTGGGAGTCAGGTAGCCATCTAGTCTCGGATTGCTACCGCTTCAGCAGAACCCTTTAATTTTTGCCTCATGATGGCTTCTGCTTAGTTACTCGGTTTTATGAAGAAGAATTGGATCTGCCACCTGCAGTACTGGGGAACATCCAGCTCCTCAATTTTGGCCCGCTACAAATCCGGCACACACCCCCTGGCCTGGAATGCCCCCCCGCCTCATATCCGCCAAGCTATCTCTCTTCCTCCCTGCAAGGCCCTACTGAGAGCTCACCTCCTCCACGAGGCCTTCTCAGACTGAGCCCCCTCGTTTCTCCGCCCCTCCTCCCCCTCTCCATCCCTTCCGCCTTACCTCCTTCCATTCCCCACAGCACCTGTATAAATGTATATATGTTTGTACGTATTTATTACTCTATTTATTTTACTTGTACATATCTATTCTATTTATTTAATTTTGTTAATATGTTTTGTTTTGTTCTCTATCACCCCCTTCTAGACTGTGAGCCCACCGTTGGGTAGGGACTATCTCTATGTGTTGCCAACTTGTACTTCCCAAGTGCTTAGTACAGTGCTCTGCACACAGTAAATGCTCAATAAGTATGATTGATTGATTGCTCTGCACACAGGAAGCGCTCAATAAAAGTATGACTGAAGGAAGAATGGGGTTTATGGGCGCTAGGTACAGTGCATTGCACACAGGAAGTGCTCAATAAAAGTATGATTGAATGAAGAATGTCGTTTACGGGCGCTTAGTACAGTGCTCTGAAAAGAGGAAGCGCTCAATAGAAGTACAACTGAATGAAGAATGGGGTTTATGGGCGCTTACTACAGTGGTCTACACACAGGAAGCGCTCAAGAAAAGTACAACTGAATGAAGAATGGGCTTTACGGGCACTTAGTACAGTGCTCTGCACAAAGGAAGCGCTCAATAAGCACAACTGAATGAAGAATGGGGATAACGGGCACTTAGTACAGTGCCCTGCACACAGGAAGCGCTCAAGAAAAGTACCACTGAATGAAGAATAGGCTTTACGCGCGCTTAGTACAGTGCTCTGCACAAAGGAAGCGCTCAATAAGTACGACTGAATGAAGAATGGGGTTTACTGGCGCTTAGTACAGTGACTACATCTTCACGCCTCCTAAAGATGATTTCTTACTTTGTTATTGGCAGGCATTTACTTAAAACATTTGTCTGTGGGGTGTGATGAAACCAAT
The DNA here is from genome assembly GCF_015852505.1 of Tachyglossus aculeatus. NCBI lineage: Eukaryota > Metazoa > Chordata > Mammalia > Monotremata > Tachyglossidae > Tachyglossus > Tachyglossus aculeatus. The sequence continues at coordinate 137,401,667 of NC_052069.1, read as the reverse complement.
CCAATAATCTGCTTTTAACGCCCAACTCCTCCTCTAAACTCCTTGTGGGCAGGGGTCACATCTACCAACTCTGTTGTACTGTACTCTCCAAAGCGTTTTGTACAGGGCTCTCCACAAAATAAGCGAGCGCTCAGTACATACTAGAGATCAATTGATAACCATCGATAGATAAGCAGTATGGCATAGGGTTGGGGTACGGGCCTGGGAGTCAGAAGGTTTGCTGCCATTTGTCTGCTGCATAGGGATAGAGCACGGGCCTGGGAGTCAGAAGGTTTGCTGCCATTTGTCTGCTGCATACGGATAGAGCACGGGCCTGGGAGTCAGAAGGCTTGCTGTCATTTGTCTGCTGCATAGGGATAGAACACGGGCCTGGGAGTCAGGTAGCCATCTAGTCTCGGCTTGCTACCGCTTCAGCAGAACCCTTTAATTTTTGCCTCATGATGGCTTCTGCTTATTTACTCGGTTTTATGAAGAAAAATTGGATCTGCCACCTGCAGTATCAGGGAACATCCAGCTCCTCAATTTTGCTCGCTTTTGGCCCGCTACAAATCCGCCATACATCCCCTGGCGTGGAATCCCTCCCCGCCTCGACATCCGCCAAGCTAGGTCTCTTCCTCCCTAAAGGCCCTACTGAGAGCTCACCTCCTCCAGGACGCCTTCTCAGACTTAGCCCCCTCCTTCCTCTCCCCCTCCTCCCCCTCTCCATCCCTTCTGCCTTACCTCCTTCCCTTCCCCACACCACCTGTACATATGTATATATGTTTGTACGTATTTATTACTCTATTTATTTATTTATTGTAGTTGTTCTTATCTGTTCTATTTATTTTATTTTGTTAATATGTTTTGTTTTGTACTCTGTCACCCTCTACTAGACTGTGAGTAGTCTGCCGGTCTCAGCTCCACAACATTGCCAAGAGCCGCCCTTTCCTCTCCATCCCAACCGCTACCCTGTTCATTCAAGCTCTCATCCTATCCCGTCTGGACTACTGCATCAGCCGTCTCTCTAATCTCCCATCCTCGTGTCTCTCTCCACTTCAATCCATACTTCATGCTGCTGCCCTGATTATCTTTGTCCAGAAACGCTCTGGGCATATCACTCCCCTCCTCAAAAATCTCCTGTGACTACCAATCAATCTGCGCATCAGGCAGAAACTCCTCACCCTGGGCTTCAAGGCTCTCCATCACCTTGCCCCCTCCTACCTCACCTCCCGTCTCTCCTTCTACAGCCCACCCCGCACCCTCCGCTCCTCCACCGCTAATCTCCTCACCGTACCTCGCTCTTGCCTGTCCCGCCATTGACCCCCAGCCCACGTCATCCCCCGGGCCTGGAATGCCCTCCCTCTGCCCATCTGCCAAGCTAGCTCTCTTCCTCCCTTCAAGGCCCTGCTGAGAGCTCACCTCCTCCAGGAGGCCTTCCCAGACTGAGTCCCTTCCTTCCTCTCCCCCTTGTCCCCCTCTCCATCCCCCTCATCTTACCTCCTTCCCTTCCCCACAGCACCTGAAAATATGTATATATGTTTGTACATATTTATTACACTATTTATTTATTTATTTATTTTATTTGTAAATATCTATTCTATTTATTTTATTTTGTTAGTATGTTTGGTTTTGTTCTCTGTCTCCCCCTTTTGGACTGTGAGCCCACTGTTGGGTAGGGACTGTCTCTATATGTTGCCAATTTGTACTTCCCAAGCACTTAGTACAGTGCTCTGCACATAGTAAGCGCTCAATAAATACGATTGATTGATTGATTGTGAGCCCACTGTTGGGTAGGGACCGTCTCTATGTGTTGCCAACTTGTACTTCCCAAGCGCTTAGTACAGTGCTCTGCACACAGTAAGCGCTCAAGAAATACGATTGATTGATTGATTGCTTTGCACACAGGAAGCGCTCAATAAAAGTATAGTTGAATAAGGAATGGGGCTTACTAGGTACAGTGCTCTGAACACAGGAAACACTCAATAAAAGTATGACTGAATGAAGAATGGGGGTTACGGGCGCTTGATACACTGCTCTGCACACAGGAAGCGCTCAATAAAGGTACGAATGAATGAGGAATGGGGTTTACGGGTGCTTAGTACAGTGCTCTGCACACAGGAATCGCTCAAAAAAAGTACGACTGAATGAAGAATGGGGTTTACGGGCGCTTACTACAGTGTTCTGCACAAAGGAAGCGCACAATAAGTATGACTGAATGAAGAATGGGGTTTACGGGCATTTAGTACAGTGACTACATCTTCATGTCTCCTAAAGATGATTTCTTACATTGTCATTGGTAGGCATTTACTTAAAACGTTTGTCTGTGGGGTGTGATGAAATCAATCCAATAATCTGCTTTTAACGCCCAACTCCTCCTCTAAACTCCTTGTGGGCAGCGGTCACATCATCATCATCATCAATCGCATTTCTACCAACTCTGTTGTACTGTACTTTCCGGGGCGTTTTGTACAGGGCTCTCCCCAAAACAAGCGAGCGCTCAGCACATACCAGAGATCAATCGATAACCATTGATAGATAAGCAGTATGGCATACGGTTAGGGTACGGGCCTAGGAGTCAGAAGGTTTGCTGCTACTTGTCTGCTGTATAGGGATAGAGCACGGGCCTGGGAGTCAGGTAGCCATCTAGTCTCGGCTTGCTACCGCTTCAGCAGAACCCTTTAATTTTTGACTCATGATGGCTTCTGCTTAGTTACTCGGTTTTATGAAGAAAAATTGGATCTGACACCTGCAGTATCGGGGAACATACAGCTCCTCAATTTTGCTCGCTTTTGGCCCGCTACAACTCTGCCATACACCCCCTGGCCTGGAATCCCTCCCCGCCCATATCCGCCAAGCTAGGTCTCTTCCTCCCTTAAGGCCCTACTGAGAGATCACCTCCTCCTGGAGGCCTGCTCAGACTGACCCCCCTCCTTCCTCTCCCCCTCCTCCCACTCTCCATCCCTCCCGCCTTACCTCCTTCCCTTCCCCACAGCACCTGTATATATGTATATATGTTTGTACATATTTATTACTCTATTTATTTATTTATTTTACATGTGCATATCTATTCTATTTATTTAATTTTGTTAATATGCTTTGTTTTGTTCTCTGTCACCCCCTTCTAGACTGTGAGCCCACTGCTGGGTAGGGACCGTCTCTATGAGTTGCCAACTTGTAATTCCCAAGCACTTAGTACACTGTTCTGCACACAGTAAGCGCTCAATAAATATGATTGATTGATTGATTGCTCTGTACACAGGAAGCGCTCAATAAAAGTATGACTGAATGAAGAATGGGCTTACGGGCACTAGGTACAGTGCGCTGCACACAGGGAGCGCTCAATAAAAGTACGACTGAGTGGAGAATGGGGTTTTCGGGCACTAGGTACAGTGCTCTGCACACAGGAGGCGCTCAATAAAAGTACGACTGAAGGAAGAATGGGGTTTACGGGCGCTAGGTACAGTGCTCTACACACAGAAAGCGCTCAATAAAAGTACGACTGAATGAAGAATGGGGTTTACGGGCGCTAGGTACAGTGCTCTGCACACAGGAAGCGCTCAATAAAAGTACGACTGAATGAAGAATGCGGTTTAAGGGCGCTTAGTACAGTGCTCTGCACACAGGAAGCCTTCAGTAAAAGTACGACTGAATGAAGAATGGGGTTTACCGGCGCTTACTACAGTGCTCTGCACGCAGGAAGCGGTCAATAAAAGTACGACTGAATGAAGAATGGGGTTTACGGGCACTTAGTACAGTGCTCTGCACAAAGGAAGCGCTCAATAAGTATGACTGAATGAAGAATGGGGTTTACGGGCGCTTAGTACAGTGGCTACATCTTCACCCCTCCTAAAGATGATTTCTTACTTTGTCATTGGCAGGCATTTACTTAAAACGTTTGTCTGTGGGGTGTGATGAAACAAATCCAATAATCTGCTTTTAACGCCCAACTCCTCCTCTAAACTCCTTGTGGGCAAGGGTCACATCTACCAACTCTGTTGTAGTGTACCCTCCCGAGCGTTCTGTACGGGTCCCTCCACAAAATAAGCGAGCGTTCAGTACTTACCAGAGATGAATCGATAACCATCGACAGATAAGCAGTATGGCATAGGGATAGGGTACGGGCCTGGGAGTCAGAAGGTTTGCTGCTATTTGTCTGTTGCATCGGGATAGAGGTCGGGCCTGGGAGTCAGAAGGTCTGCTGCCATTTGTCTGCTGCATAGGGATAGAGCACGGGCCTGGGAGTCAGGTAGCCATCTAGTGTCGGCTTGCTACTGCTTCAGCAGAACCCTTTAATTTTTGCCTCGATGGCTTCTTCTTAGTTACTCGGTTATATGAAGAAAAATTGGATCCTCCACCTGCAGTATTGGGGAACATCCAGCTCCTCAATTTTACTCGGTTTTGGCCCGCTACAAATCCGCCACACACACCCTGTACTGGAACCCTGTCCTGAGGTGACCCTCGGGTACCGGCCATCTCAAGGTCAAAAGCTATCTCGTGACCACCTGAGCCAGCAGGCGGAACTCGGAAGTGAGGGTGGGATACCGCCCCCACGACCAAATCTGCTAGATTGACAGCCCAAGCTGGGAATACAGAAGGTGTCCCTCGCCCCCGTGCCAATCAAATTAGGTAGGGAGGAGGGGGGGAGGGCAGAGATTGGATAGACTGAGGCCGGAAGCTGGAATGGCCTAGGGGCACAGGCAATAAATACCTGTCGCCTCTGACCTTCGGGATCAGAACACCAGGATACGCAGCAGCAGGAGCAGGAGCAGCCGCTGCAGCAGCAGCAGCAGAAGCAGCCGCTGCAGCCCACGTGTCTCTCCCTGCCCAGAAGGCCAGATGCCCGCTCTACAACCAAAACCAACACACTGAGAAAAGGGCCGCGGGATGGGTGAGTGTCTCGTGGGTGGGACCCAGGTATCCCGCTGCTGATGAGAATTATGAGTGGATTCCTCCCATGTAGGGAGAGCACATTGTGAGAGCTAGCCGCCCACCACGTGCGCGGGTAATGTAATGAATTCTTCCCATGTGGGAAAGTAAGTGGATTCTTCCCGAGTGGGAAGTGCACATGGGTGAGAGTTAGCCAACTAACCCACGTGCGATTAACGGATGATTGTGTTCCTCCCGTGTAGGGAAGCTCTAATATTGCTAATTGATTATATTCCTCCCAAAAGGGAAGCTCAATCCATTGCGCCTAAACAAATACATAAATTCAATTCACCTCGCGGAATAAATTTCATATAAAACTTAGGCTTTCCGTCCCCGGCCTCTCTCTCTCTCTCGCCTCGCCGATCACTGAACGAACCCGTCCCCGGACGACGGGTGACATAAATGGCGACGGGGAGGGGATCGGCGATAGGCGACAGAGAGCCGAGAGGGCTTTTTGAATTCCTCGCGGATCAGGGATGGAAAACCCCAAAATGGGATAGCAGCTGGGTGGAAAGCACTGGGAGGGCCCGCCCAATTTGGTGAGGGAATTTTGTGATTGGCGGGAGGCTACCCAAATCAGGAAAAGGAAAGGAAAGACCGCCCTCCTCGGTCTCCTAGCAACGGCGCTGCTGGCCTCCGCCCCGGACCGCCCTCGAGGCAAAACTAAAGGAAAGTGAGACGAAGTGCCTCTTACTGCAGAGAGCGGCCGAGGTAAAAATGCAGCAGGCGATCCTTTTAGAGCAGAAATGGGCACCCCGGGTGGCTAAGGAGTTAAAAGCACAGAGGAAACTTCCCGTAACTGAGCAGGAGATCAAGCGGGTCATGTACTCGGAGCTGGGTGGGAAAAAGGCCTCTGGGGAGGAGAAGGGGGGGTCCTGATCCTCTACCACAACTGGAACTAGCCTCTTCCTCTTGGGATTGGGAGGTGACCCTGCAGAACCCTGAGGGGCAGCCCAAGCCCCTCTATCCTATTATCAAGGAAAAGCGGAATCCTGAGGGAAAGGTCACCACGCAAACTGCTCACTTCACAGCCACTGAACTCAGGCAGCTCTCTAAGGAGTTTTCCCGGGACCCCGGGGAGCCGGTGATAGGCTGGTTGGCCAGGGTATGGAAGGGAGCGGCAGCCCAGCTGGACCTCAGCCCAAATGAAAGCAGCCGCCTCGATTTGGGCCCAGGGGTGGATGTGACCCACACTCACACTCAAGGTCGTACCCTCTGGACCCTCGCGGTACGCTGGGCTCGGACAGTCCCCCGGAGTGAACTGGGAAGGGCCGGCACCCTCCGCTGGACCGACCCAGCTACATTAAACCAGCATCTCCTGGTGCTTGGAATTGAACAACTCCTGGATCATTGATGATGATCATCATCAATCGTATTTATTGAGCGCTTACTGTGTGCAGAGCACTGTACTAAGCACTTGGGAAGTACAAATTGGCAACATATGGAGACAGTCCCTACCCAACAGTGGGCTCACAGTCTAAAAGGGGGAGACAGAGAACAAAACCAAACATACTAACAATATAAAATAAATAGAATAGATATGTACAAGTAAAATAAATAGAGTAATAAATATGTACAAACATATATACAGGTGCTGTGGGGAAGGGAAGGAGGTAAGATGGGGGGGATGAGAGGGAGAAAACTCAGGAACCAAGCCCCTGGTCCCTCCCCGCCCAAGAGGGCCTACTTCGGGCAATAGTAATGGGTGCACCCCCAGGGCCGGAGCGCGGTCTGGCCCACCGTTTGAGGGATAGGGCCACTGGGGTACAAACTTGGAGCACTTTGGCCAACGTGGTCAACAGTGACTGGTCCCTATTCCAGTCCCCTAAGACGCCGATTACCCGGCGTGTAGCAGCCATGATTAGGAAAGGCCTGGGGTTCAGGGGGGCAAAGCCGGTTCCAACGAATAGTAAAAGGGATACCCACCGACCCCCACGGCGTGTCGGCTCAGGAAGGTTGGGCCCAGGAGAACGGGTGATCATATGAAGGGAGTTAAGGAAGAGGGGATTTCCTATGGACGAGCCGGATGGGCTGCCCACATATATCCTGAAGCTGCTCACTCAGGAAGATAGACTAACGGCCCCAACCACCACGGAGCGGGGAAATTAGAAGGGGGATCCGGCGGGCCCGGCCGTTGGACCGCGGCCCTCTCGCAACCCGGGTGCCCCCCCCCGTCATATGACCGTCCCAGTAAATGATCGTCGGAAAGTCTTACCGGTAGACATCAGGGCCCGGGTATCTATGATGAGGAAGGATGCTTGGCAAGGAGGCCAAGCATCAATTACAGGAAATAATTCCATAATTGGGGTTACTGGGAAACGGGGGACCCTTCCCGTCACCCGAGCACCCAGCTACTCAAGAAATTTGCAAGCTAAAGCATGGGGGTAGGAAACTTAACCACTTTGCCTTCAGGGCGAGAGCTATCAGATGGGAGATCAAAAGGGAATTCCTTTGAGGGAAGGCACCTCCCTCTAACAAAGGGTTGCCTCCCTCCTAGTGAATGACTGTCTTCCTCAGTCTAAGGCACTTCCCCATAGAAACTACAATGGCGGTCATTAGGAATGAATTGGGAGTGAACTTGCCATTGTTCTCCCAGCCTAGGAACAACTGGAGGGGTGGTGATTTAATCATATCTGAAATGCCATTGCCTTAAATTTCTCTAACTTAGTAAACGGTAAAAGCAGACCAAATACAAAAGTCATCTTGATGTATTTGAAATGATAAATGAATCTGACTGGGCAAACCTGTGCAGCTAATCCCAATGAGGGCTGCCCACTAACTTTGGTAGAGGCTTGGAGATCCTCCAAGACCTAGACCCTTCTCTTTTGCAGACATCACGCCTGGGAGTGGGGGAATGAGGACACATCACTATGTGAAACTGCTTGGCCTGCTCGTCACTTAACGTGTTAAATATTAGAACATGCAAAGTCCAGATTTAATTGCTGCATATTACAAATTATATGTATTAGAACTGGGGTTTGTTCGTCTTTGCTTGTTAAATTGGTTCAGATGGTCTTTAATATAAAATCTCCATTTTTCAGGGTTGACAATGCAAGTTCTGCATGCTGTCTCTGCTATAACCTAGCTAATGGGCAAAAAGCAGCTGTATGTTATTCGGTATCATACATATGTACAGATCTGGATGTCTACTTTGTCTTTGCGATTGTTTCCTTTTAAGGGATTGAAAAGGTTTAGTCGTCATATCCCAAGGATTTGGAAAGCAACAGAAGAATAATTGGAAAATTTGTTAAAATTGTTAGTAGTTTTTAAGAATGAGTTAAGAATAATTGTTTAATGTTATTAGGAAAAAGCTATTATTTCAAACTTTATCAATCATATCTGGCTATATGATGCTCCTGGATACTTCTCTGCCTCACAATTCTATGGTCAGGATTGCCTGACTTCCAGACAGGCCCAGCAAAGGAATCATCACTGAACTGCCTCCCAGAGAGCCTGTCTTCAGTCTTAGCCATGGTGTGACATCATCAGGGAAAGGAACCTATTTCTACCAGGCGACCTGTTCCTGTTTCAACATGACCGGTGCTTCTCGCCCCCTCATTCCAGTGACTCTGAACAACTGGACACGATGATCTCTGGCAGTGTACCATGCAGCTAATGAAGAGTCCCCACCACCAGAGGAGTTTTGTACTGGTTCTATGGACTCTTTAGACTTGAGGAGGGAAGCTCACTATTCCAGGGGTTGCTGCTACTTTTGCTCCTGGTGGTGGGCTTAGTGGGAGGATGGTGGTTACTAAGTTGCTGTTGCTTGGCCCTTTTCACACAGGTGCGACAAACACACAGTCGCCCCCAGCTCTTGCCTCTGTGCGCTATTTTAAGACCGTTGTGGTAGTAAGGGAAGGGGTTGTTATCTGTCCCAGTGTTACACTGCTCTATCTGTGGATAGCGGCCACTTCAACCATCCTTGGCCCGTTTCCTCAGTGCAGTGCCTCAAAACCATGGTGGGCCAACGACCACCTTCCATACCTCCATACCTCCTACTCGCACGCCTTGAGGGCGGGGCGTCGCCTTCTGTTGCCCCTGGCCATGGGATAGGAAACATCCTCTGCCCCAACCCATGGATCTGCTTTTCTGGTTCCCGTGGCAATCCAGGGAGGTTATCAGCCCATGCGGTCAGGGGAGGGACAGCGCCGGAAGGCACGGCTTCCAGTGCAACCCTACCACTATGCGACCTGGAGGGGATGCAGGAAGAGGTGGGGTCAGGTGGGCACGGATGGCGAGGACCAAGGGGTGGTATGTCCCGAGGTGACCCTTGGGTACCAGGCATCTCAAGGTCAAAAGCTATCTCGTGACCACCTGAGCCAGCAGGTGGAACTCGGGAAGTGAGGGTGGGATACTGCCCCCACGACCATTGACAGCCCAAGCAGGGAATACAGAAGGTGTCCCTCGCCCCCGTGCTAATCAAATTAGGTAGGGAGGAGGGGGGGAGGGCAGAGATTGGATAGACTGAGGCCGGAAGCTGGAATGGCCTAGGGGCACAAGCAATAAATACCTCTGACCTTCAGGGTCAGAACACCAGGACACGCAGCAGCAGGAGCAGCCGCTGCAGCAGCAGCAGCAGCAGCAGCAGCAGCCCACATGTCTCTCCCTGACCAGAAGGCCAGATGCCCACTCTACAACCAGAACCAACACACTGAGGCAAGGGCCGCGGGATGGGTGAGTGTCTCGTGGGTGGGACCCAGGTATCCAGCTGCTGATGGGAATTATGAGTGGATTCCTCCCATGTAGGGAGAGCACAATGTGAGAGCTAGTCGCCCACCACGTGCGCGGGTAATGTAATGAATTCTTCCCATGTGGGAAAGTAAGTGGATTCTTCCCGAGTGGGAAGTGCACATGGGTGAGAGTTAGCCAACTCACCCACGTGCGATTAACGGATGACTGTGTTCCTCCCGTGTAGGGAAGCTCTAATATTGCTAATTGATTATATTCCTCCCAAAAGGGAAGCTCAATCCATTGCGCCTAAACAAATACATAAATTCAATTCACCTCGCGGAATAAATTTCATATAAAACTTAGGCTTTCCGTCCCCGGTCACTCTCTCTCTCTCTCGCCTTGCCGATCACTGAATGAACGCGTCCCTGGACGACGGGTGACAAACCCCCACCCCCAACATCAGCCAAGCTAGCTCTCTTCCTCCCTTAAGGTCCTACTGAGAGCTCACCTCCTCCAGAAGGCCTTCTCAGACTGAGCCCCCTCCTTCCTCTCCCCCTCCTCCCCCTCTCCATCCCTCCCGCCTTACCTCCTTCCATTCCCCACAGCACCTGTATATACGTTTGTACGTATTTATTACTCTATTTATTTTACTTGTACATATCTATTCTATTTAATTTTGTTAATATGTTTTGTTTTGTTCTGTCACCCCCTTCTAGACTGTGAGCCCACCGTTGAGTAGGGACCATCTCTATGAGTTGCCAACTTGTACTTCCCAAGAGCTTAGTACAGTGCTCTGCACAAAGTAAGCGCTCAATAAGTACGATTGATTGATTGACTGATTGCTCTGCACACAGGAAGCGCTCAATAAAAGTATGACTGAATGAAGAATGGGGTTTACGGGCGCTAGGTACAGTGCACTGCACACAGGAAGCGCTCAATAAAAGTACAACTGAATGAAGAATGGGGTTTGTGGGCGCTTAGTACAGTGCTCTGCACACAGGAAGCCTTCAGTAAAAGTACGACTGAATGAAGAATGGGGTTTATGGGCACTTAGTACAGTGCTCTGCACAAAGGAAGCACTCAATAAGTGCGACTGAATGAAGAATGGGGTTTATGGGCGCTTAGTACAGTGGCTACATCTTCACGCCTCCTAAAGATGATTTCTTACTTTGTCATTGGCTGGCATTTACTTAAAACGTTTGTCTGTGGGGTGTGATGAAACAAATCCAATAATCTGCTTTTAACGCCCAACTCCTCTAAACTCCTTGTGGGCAGGGGTCACATCTACCAACTCTGTTGTAGTGTACCCTCCGGAGCGTTTTGTACGGGGCTCTCCACAAAACATGTGAGCGCTCTGTACATACCAGAGATCAATCGATAACCATCGATAGATAAGCAGTATGGCATAGGGATAGGGCACGGGCCTGGGAGTCAGAAGGTTTGCTGCCATTTGTCTGCTGCATAGGGATAGAACACGGGCCTGGGAGTCAGGTAGCCATCTAGTCTCGGCTTGCTACCGCTTCAGCAGAACCCTTTAATTTTTGCCTCACGATGGCTTCTGATTAGTTACTCGGTTTTATGAAGAAAAATTGGATCTGCCACCTGCAATATTGGGAAACATCCAGCTCCTCAATTTTACTCCCTTTTGGCCCGCTATACATCCACCATACACCCCCTGGTCTGGAATGCCCCCCCACCCCACCCCACCCCCCACCACATCTCTTCCTCCCTTCAAGGCCCTACTGAGAGCTCACCTTCTCCAGGAGGCCTTCTCAGACTGAGCCCCTTCCTTCCCCTCCCCCCCCATCCCTCCCGCCTTAACTCATTCCCTTCCCCACAGCACCTGTATCTATGTATATATGTTTCTATGTACTTATTACTCTATTTATTTTACTTGTACATATCTATTCTATTTATTTTATTTTGTTAATATATTTTGTTTTCTTCTCTGTCACCCCCTTCTAGACTGAGCCCACTGTTGGGTAGGGACCGTCTCTATGTGTTGCCATCTTGTACTTCCCAAGCACTTATTACACTGCTCTGCACACAGTAAGCGCTCAATAAATACGATTGATTGATTGATTGCTCTGCACACAGGAAGCGCTCAATAAAAGTACCGCTCAATAAAAGTACGACTGAATGAAGAATGGGGTTTACCGGCGCTAGGTACAGTGCTCTGCACACAGGAAATGCTCAATAAAAGTACGACTGAATGGAGAATGGGGTTTTCAGGCACTAGGTACAGTGCTCTGCACACAGAAAGAACTCAAAAAAGTATGACTGAATGAAGAATGGGGTTTACGGGTGCTTAGTACAGAGCTCTGCAAACAGGAAGCGCTCAATAAAAGTACGACTGAATGAAGAATGGGGTTTACGGGTGCATAGTACAGTGGCTACTACATTCTACATGCCTCCTAAAGATGATTTCTTACTTTGTCATTGGCAGGCATTTACTTAAAACGTTTGTCTGTGGGGTGTGATAAAACCAATCCAATAATCTGCTTTTAACACCCAACTCCTCCTCTAAACTCCTTGTGGACAGGGGTCACATCTACCAACTCTGTTGTAGTGTACCCTCCGGAGTGTTTTGTACGGGGCTCTCCACAAAATAAGCGAGCGCTCAGTACATACCAGAGATCAATCGATAACCATCGATAGATAAGCAGTATGGGATAGGGTACGGGCCTGGGAGTCAGAAGGTTTGCTGCCATTTGTCTGCTGCATAGGGACAGGGCACGGGCCTGGGAGTCAGGTAGCCATATAGTCTCGGCTTCCTACCGCTTCAGCAGAACCCTTTAATTTTTGCCTCATGATGGCTTCTGCTTAGTTACTCGGTTTTATGAAGAAAAATTGGATCTGCCACCTGCAGCATTGGGGAACATCCAGCTCCTCAATTTTACTCTCTTTTGGCCCACTACAAATCCACCATACACCTGGCCTGAAACCCCCCTGCCACCCCACATCCGCCAAGCTAGCTCTCTTCCTCCCTTAAGGCCCTAGTGAGAGCTCACCTCCTCCTGGAGGCCTTCTCAGACTGAGCCCCCTCCTTCCTCTCCCCCTCCTCCCACTCTCCATCCCCCCCGCCTTACATCCTTCCCTTCCCCCCAGCACCTGTATATATGTATATGTTTGTACGTATTTATTACTCTATTTAACTTGTACATATCTATTACATTTATTTTATTTTGTTAATATGTTTTGTTTTGTTCTCTGTCACCCCCTTTTAGACAGTGAGCCCACTGTTGGGTAGGGAGCGGCTCTATGTGTTGCCATCTTGTACTTCCCAAGCGCTTATTACAGTGCTCTGCACACAGGAAGCGCTGAATAAAAGTACAACTGAATGAAGAATGGGGTTTACGGGTGCTTAGTACACTGCTCTGCACACAGGAAGCGCTGAATAAAAGTACGACTGAATGGAGAATGGGGTTTTCGGGCGCTAGGTACAGTGCTCTGCACACAGGAAGCGCTCAATAAAAGTACGACAATGAAGAATGGGTTTACGGGCGCTTAGTACAGTGCTCTGCACACAGGAAGCGCTCAATAAAGGTACGATTGAATGATAAATGGGGTTTACAGGTGCTTAGTACAGTCCTCTGCTCCCAGGAAGCGCTCAATAAAAGTACGACTGAATGAAGAATGGGGTTTACGGGCGCTTAGTACAGTGCTCTGCACACAGGAAGCGCTGAATAAAAGTACGACTGAATGAAGAATGGGGTTTACGGGTGCTTAGTACAGTGCTCTGCACACAGGAAGCGCTCAACAAAAGTACGACTGAACGGAGAATGGGTTTTCGGGCGCTAGGTACAGTGCTCTGCACACAGGAAGCGCTCAATAAAAGTACGACAATGAAGAATGGGTTTACGGGCGCTTAGTACAGTGCTCTGCACATCAATAAAGGTACGATTGAATGATAAATGGGGTTTACAGGTGCTTAGTACAGTCCTCTGCTCACAGGAAGCGCTCAATAAAAGTACGACTGAATGAAGAATGGGGTTTACAGGCGCTTAGTACAGTGCTCTGCACACAGGAAGCGCTCAATAAGTACGACTAAATGAAGAATGGGGTTTCTGGGCACTTAGTACAGTGGCTACATCATCACGCCTCCTAAAGATGATTTCTTACTTTGTCATTGGCAGGCATTTACTTAAAACGTTTGTCTGTGGGGTGTTATGAAACCAATCCAATAATCTGCTTTTAACGCCAAACTTCTCCTCTAAACTCCTTGTGGGCAGGGTTCACATCTACCAACTCTGTTGTAGTGTACCCTCCAGGGCGTTTTGTACGGGGCTCTCCACAAAACAAGCGAGCGCTCAGTACATACCAGAGATCAATAGATAACAATCGATAGATAAGCAGTATGGCATAGGGTTAGGGTACGAGCCTGGGAGTCAGAAGGTTTGCTGCCATTTGTCTGCTGCATAGGGATAGAGCACGGGCCTGGGAGTCAGGCAGCCATCTAGTCTCAGCTTCCTACTGCTTCAGCAGAACCCTTTTAATTTTTGCCTCATGATGGCTTCTACTTAGTTACTCGGTTTTGTGAAGAAAAATTAGATCTGCCACCTGCAGTATTGGGGAACATCCAGCTCCTCAATTTCACTCGCTTTTGGCCCGCTACACATCCACCATACAACCCGTGGCCTGGAAAGCCCTCCACCCCCCTCCCCCCGGCCACAGCCGCCAAGCTAGCTCTCTTCCTCCCATCAAGGCCCTACTGAGAGCTCACCTCCTCCAGGAGGACTTCTCAGACTGAGCCCCCTCCTTCCTCTCCCCCTCCTCCATTTCTCTGTCCATCCCGCCATACCTCCATCCCTTCCCCACAGCACCTGCATATATGTATATGTTTGTACGTATTTATTACTCTATTTATTTTTTTTACCTGTACGTAACTATTATTTTATTTTATTTTGTTAATATGTTTTGTTTTGTTTTCTGTCACCCCCCTTCTGGACTGTGAGCCCACCGCTGGGTAGCGACCATCTCTATGTGTTGCCAACTTGTACTTCCCAAGCGCTTAGTACAGTGCTCTGCACACTGTAAGCACTCAATCAATATGATTGATTGATTGACTGCTCTGCACACAGGAAGCGCTCAATAAAACTATGACTGAATGAAGAATGGGGATTACGGGCACTAGGTACAGTGCTCTGCACACAGGAAGTGCTCAAAAAATGTACGACTGAATGAAGAATGTGGTTTACGGGCGTTTGGTACAGTGCTCTGCACACAGGAAGCGCTTAATAAAAGTACGACTGAATGAAGAATGGTGTTTATGGGAGCTTAGTACAGTGCTTTGCACACAGGAAGTGCTCAATAAGTACGACAATGAAGAACGGAGTGTACGGACGCTTAGTACGGTGGCTACATCTTCATGCCTCGTAAAGATGATTTCTTACTTTGTCATTGGCAGGCATTTACCTAAAACGTTTGTCTGTGGGGTGTGATGAAACCAATCGAATAATCAGCTTTTAACGCCCAACTCCTCCTCTAAACTCCTTGTGGGCAGGGGTCACATCTACCAACTCTGTTGTAGTGTACCCTCTGGAGCGTTTTGTACGGGGCTTTCCACAAATCATGTGAGCGCTCTGTACATACCAGAGATCAATCGATAACCATCGATAGATAAGCAGTGTGGCATAGGGATAGAGCACAGGCCTGGGAGTCAGAAGCTTTGCTGCTACTTGTCTGCTGCATAGGGATAGAGCACGGGGCCTGGGAGTCAGGTAGCCATCTAGTCTCAGCTTGCTACCGCTTCAGCAGAACCCCTTAATTTTTGCCTCATGATGACTTCTGCTTAGTTACTCGGTTTTATGAAGAAAAATTGCATCTGGCACCTGCAGTATTGGGGAACATCCAGCTCCTCAATTTTACTCGCTTTTGGCCCACTACACATCCGCCATACAACCCCTGGCCTGGAATGCCCCCCCACCTCCCCACATCCACCAAGCTAGCTCTCTTCCTCCCTTCAAGGCCCTACTGAGAGCTCACCTCCTCCAGGAGGCCTTCTCAGAGTGAGCCCCCTCCTTCCTCTCCCCCTCGCCATCCCTCGCGCCTTACCTCCTTCCCTTCCCCACAGCACCTGTGTATATGTATATATGTTTGTACGTATTTATTACTCTGTATACTTATTTATTTTACTTGTACATATCTATTCTATTTATTTTATATTGTTACTATGTTTTGTTTTGTTCTCTGTCACCCTGTTCTAGACTGTGAGCCCACTGTTCCGCAGGGACCGTCTCTATGTGTTGCTAACTTGTACTTCCCAAGTGCTTAGTACAGTGCTCTGCACACAGTAAGCGCTCAATAAATACGATTGATTGACTGATTGCTCTGCACACAGTAAGCGTTCAATAAAAGTACAACTGAATGAAGAATGGGGTTTACGGGTGCTACGTACAGTGCTCTGCACACAGGAAGCACTCAATAAAAGTAAGACTGAATGAAGAATGGGGTTTACGGGCGCTAGGTACAGTGCTCTGCACACAGGAAGTGCTCAATAAAAGTACGACTGAATGAAGAATGGAGTTAACGGGCACTTAGTACAGTGCTCTGCACACAGGAAGTGCTCAATAAAAGTACGACTGAATGAAGAATGGGTTTACGGGCGCTTAGTACAGTGCTCTGAACACAGGCAGCGCTCAATAAAAGTACGACTGAATGAAGAATGGGTTTACGGGCGCTTAGTACAGTGCTCTGCACAGAGAAAGTGCTCAATAAAAGTATGACTGAATGAAGAATGGGGTTTTTGGGCCCTTAGTACAGTGCTCTGCACAGAGAAAGCGCTCAATAAAAGTTTGACTGAATGAAGAATGGGGTTTTCGGGCCCTGCTCTGCACACGGGAAGCGCTCAATAAGTACGATTGTATGAAGAATGGGGTTTACGGGCATTCATTCATTCATTCATTCAATTGTACTCATTGAGCGCTTACAGTGTGCGGAGCACTGTACTAAGCGCTTGGAAAATCCAAGTGGGTAACTTCTAGAGACGGTCCCTACCTGACAGCGGGCTCACAGTCTAGAAGGGGGAGATGGACCACACAACAAAGCATATTAATGCAGTAAAAGAAATAGAATAGTAAATATATACAAGTAAAATAAATAGAGTTATAAATCTGTACAAATATATATACAGGTGCTGTGGGGAGGGGAAGGAGGTAGGGCAGGGGAGTTGGGGAGTCGGAGAAGGGGAAGAAGTGGGCGGCTCAGTGTGGGAAGGCCTCCTGGAGGAGGTGGGCTCTCAGAAGGGCCTTGAAGGGAGGAAGAAAGCTGCATGGCGGATGTGCGGAGGGAGGGAATTCCGGGTCAGGGGGATGACGTGGGCCGGGGGTCGACGGCGGGACGGGCGAGAACGAGGCCCGGTGAGGAGGTGAGCGGTGGCAGAGGAGCGGAGGGTGCGGGCTGGGCTGGAGAAGGAAAGAAGGGAGGTGAGGTAGGAGGGGGCAACGTGATTCAGTGCTTTACAATGGTAAGGGGTTTCTGTTTAATGCAGCTGGATGGGAAACTATTGGAGGTTCTTGAAAAGTGGAGAAGCGTGGATTGAACGGTTTTGTAGAATAACGGTCTGGACGGCAGAGTGAGTGGGCAGAAACAGGAGGCAGGGAGGCCAGAAAGGAGGCTGATGCAGTAATCAAGGCAGTGTAGGATAAGTGCTTGGATCAGTGGGGCTGCAGTTTGAATGGAGAGGAAGGAGTGTCAGGATCCTCACTCTCAGTCTCCAGTTTCTCCCCTCCAGATGATACATCACTCTGCTGCCAAGATGATTTTTCTAAAGCCAACTGGCCACTTCTCAAACACTTCCATTGGTTTGGGGTCATTCCTATCGACAACAAGTAGAAACTCCTGACCATTGGCTTTAAAGCACTCAATCAGCTTTCTTTTCTTTTCTCCTTTCCTTCCCTCCCTCCCTCCCTCTCTCTCCCATCCACTCCATTCTCCCACTACACCCCAATTGGCGGTCTTCACTCTTCTCAAGCTAACCAACACTAAGTGCCTTATTAATGTATCTCCTGCTGCACACTTCTTACCCAGGCCTTCCCTGAAGCAAAGGCCTTCGTCCCCTGTCAGTCAATAGTATTTATTGAGCACTTACTGTATGCAAAGCACTGTACTAAGCACTTGAGAGTACAATATAACAATAAACAGACAAATTCCCTGCCCACAGTGAGCTTCATGTCTGAAAAATGATAACTCTCACCAGCTTAAAAAGCCCTTCTGAAATCACATTTCCCTACGCAAGCCTTCTCTGTAAGCTCATCTGAACTGCAAACTTGTTTTGAGCAGGGAGCATGTTTGGTTTTGTTCTGTCTCCCCCTTTTAGACTGTGAGCCCACTGTTGGGTAGGTACTGTCTCTATATGTTGCCAACTTGTACTTCCCAAGCGCTTAGTACAGTGCTCTGCACACAGTAAGCGCTCAATAAATACGATTGATGATGATATCTGCTAATTCTGTTGTACTGTACTCTCCCACGTACTTAGTACAGTGCTCTGCACATAGTAAGTGCTCAATAAATAGCATTGATTGATTGATTAATCTTTACTATCCCCATATTACAGTCCCAAAGTTTACTAAGCTCTTCTATGCCACTGGCGTATTTAAATTCCCACAACCCCCAAAGCATTTCCTTACACAACTTGTACAATTGTTAGTAAGTACTCAGCGCTCATTGTGAGCAGAGCACTGTACTAAGCGCTTGAGAGAGTACAATCTTAAACATTCTCCTTTATCTCCCATGTAACTGTTTGTCCCACCAGCTAGTCTATAAAACCCTTGGGGAGCAGGGATTGTAATTTCTAAATCTTTTTACTCTCCCAAGCACTTAGTAGACTGCTCTGCACATAGTAGTGACTCAACTGATAGTATTTTTATGGTATTTGTTCAGCTCTTACTATGTGCCAGGCATATAGTACTGATTAGTTGGCTGATTTGAGCAAAGGGAGAATGGGCTAAGGTCAATCAATCGACAATAAGAGATATTCATTGAGTACTTACTGTGTGCAGAGCACTGAACTAAGCACTTTCGAAGTTTCAATATAACAGTTATCAGGAACATGCCCTGCCCACAGGGAGCTTACTATCTATCTAGAGAGGCACTTACTATTTTATTAGCCAGGGCAGTCCCAGGCTGCCAGGGCAAATTCGGAAAGGGGTCTTACTTATCCAGCAAAATAAAAATTAATAAAAGGACTGGAACTGAGAAATTCTAATAGTTAAAAGAACCTCAGTTATTTCTGTTTTGAAGTCCGTAAACCAGAGATGAATTTATCTCTCCAATTCCACTGCACCCTCCACTGTCAGCAGGCATAGAGGCATGCAGGGGCTAGTGATTATCTTTTGTTTCTCAATTCAGTCCCTTTCCATTTTAGATCCCTGGATCGTCTTCCAGGCTCTGTCTACACCCACTCTTTTGGAGAACTCATTCACTTCCACGGCTTCAACTACCATCTCTGTGTGGATGATTCCCAAATCTACATCTCCATTCCTGACCTCACTCTTTCTGCAGTCTCACATTTCCTCCTGCCTCTGTAGGACACCTCTACATGGATATCCCATCAATGCCTCAAACTTAAACAGAGCTCCTCATTTTCCCACCATAACCCTCTCCTCCCCTTGACTTTCCCAGCACTGTAGACAGCACCTCCAAACTCCCTGTCTCATAAGCCCATAACCTTGGCATTATCCTGGACTCACCTCTCTCATTCAACCCACACATTCAACCTTCACATCACCACTAAAATCCACCCTTTCCTCTCCATCCAAACCGATATGTTAATCCAAGACCTTTTCCTATCCCACCTTGATTACTGCATCAACTTTCTTGCTGACCTCCCTTCCTCCTTTCTCTCCTTACTCCAGTCCACACTTCACTCCATTGCCTGGATCATTTTTCTACACAAAGGTTCAGTCCCTGTTTCCCCACGCCTCAAGAACCTCCAGTGATTCACCCACCCACCTTTGCACCAAACAGAAACCCTTTACCGTGGAGTTTAAAAAGCACAATCGCCTTGCGCCTCCTACTTTACCTCTCGGATTTCCTACTACACCTTCTAGACGGTAAGCCCGTTGTTTGGTTGGGATTGTCTCTGTTGCTGAACTGTACTTTCCAAGCACTTAGTACAGTGCTCTGAACACAGTAAGCACTCAATAAATACGACTGAATGGATGAATCCCAGACCCCATGTTTCACTTCTCTAATGGTAACTACTCACCGTAGCGTGATCGTGTCTGTATCTCCCCACCAGCACCTTCGCCACATCCTGTCTCTGGCCTGGAATTGCCCTCCCTCTTCATATCCGACAGACAATCACTCTTCCCACCTTCAAAGCATTACTGAAGGCACATCTTCTCCAAGAGGCCTTCCCCAACTAAGCCCTCATCTCCTCTTCATCCCACTCCCTTCTGTGTTCCCCTTGGACTTGGATCTGTATCCTTTAGTCAACCATTCCCCCAGCCCCAAGGCACTT
Source organism: Tachyglossus aculeatus (assembly GCF_015852505.1). Lineage (NCBI taxonomy): Eukaryota > Metazoa > Chordata > Mammalia > Monotremata > Tachyglossidae > Tachyglossus > Tachyglossus aculeatus. Next base: position 137,381,629 of record NC_052069.1, on the reverse strand, counting down.
ATGTACACTTACCCTTCATTTATTCATCTGTATTCAATGTCTCTCTCCCCCTCTAGACTGTCAGCTGGTTGTGGGCAGGGAACCTGTCCACCAACTTTATGGTGTACTCTCCTAAGCGCCTAGTACAGTGCTCCACACACAGTAAGCACTCACTCAATAGGATTGATCCCTCAACTAGACAAAAGGCAGACACACTGTAGCCTTGCTCTCTTTCTCCCAAGTCCCACCTCCCATTCTTCACCACTGGTTAGATTACAGTAGGTGCTGGCCACGACAACTCTGAAGATTTCTGAAAATTTCACCTTGCTTTGACCAAGAAACCCTTCTCTTCATCCCCTTTCTCTTCTGTGTACACCGACACTTTGGCGAAACTGCACGGCCAGGACCAATTTCATTTCATCTCATGGTGTAGTAGATCGGGTACAGGCCTGGGAGTCAGAAAGCCATGAGTTCTAATCCTCACTCTACCACTCATCAGCTGGGTGACCATGGACAAGTTATTTAACTTCTCTGTGCCTCAGTTACCTCATCTGTAAAAAATGGGGATGAAGAATTGAGCCCACTGTGGGACAGGGACTGTGTCCGACTGTATTAACCTGTTCCTACCCCAGTGCTTAGAATGGGGCTTGGCACGTAGTAAGTGCTTAACAAGTATCATAACTCTTATTATGTGATTCTACCTCAACTGCCGGTAATTTTGAAGTGGGGATGCAGACAAACACACACACACACACACCCCACCCCCCCACCCCGAAGGTAGCAGCATTACTGACTTAAGAAGCCAAGTTTGCCCCAGTCAACAGCAATGGCAGTCGCCCATGGGGAATTTTTTTATGTGTGGTTTTATGATACGCTCACCATGTGCCAGACACTGTGCTAAACGCTGGGGTGGATACAAGCTAATTAGGTTGGACGCAGTCCCTGTCCCCCATGGGGCTCACCGTCTTCACCCCTATTTCCCAGATGAGAGAACTGAGGCCCAGAGAAGTGAAGTGACTCGTCCGAGGTCACCCCGCAGTCAAGGGTTGGAACTGGGACTGGAATCCAGGTCTTCCTGACTCCCAGGCCATGGCTCTAATAATATTGATGGTATTTGTTGAGTGCCTACTATGTGCCAAGCACTATTCTAAGCACTGGGGTAGATACAAAGTAATCAGGTTGTCTCAAGCGGGGCTCACAGTCTTAATCCTCATTTTAACAGATGAGGTAACTGAGGCGCAGGGAAGTGAAATGACTTGCCCGAAGTCACACAGCTGACAAGTGGAGGAGTCGGGATTACAACCCATGACCTCTGATTCCCAAGCCCACGCTTGTTCCACTAAGCCATGGGCTCTAGCCACTGGGCCGCGCTGCTTTTGACGGACAGAACCCCCCGACGGCCGCGGTGATCACAGCCGGGCCGCAGCGCCGGCCCTGAGGGCGGGGGCCTCAGTAGCCACCACAGTCTTCCCTGCCAGGGTCGGCGGGCCCCTTCAGGCTTCCCGCTGGGCCTGTCCACCTTGCAGAATGTTGTTCTTTACCATTACCAAGCGCTTAGTGCAGTGCGTTGCAAACAGTAGGTGGTCAAGAGTACTCTTGACTCATTCCCATCCAGATAGGAAAGCTCCAGAAAAATCAGCTGGAGCAACACAAAATCTACAGGACAATGGATTCAAAAGCTAAATCCAAGAGGCGTAATCAAAGTAAAGCATGGACCGCTTAAAAAGAAACCTGCCTGTCCCATGAAGACCTAACCGGAAGAGAAATACTGCTGTAGACATAGGTAAAAAAAAAAAAAAAAAAAATCAATAACTATTTGGAAGCCAATTTCTAGAGAGAATAAACATCTAAACGACAACATGATTTCATTATTCATGAGAATTTCTTCAAGCTACAGCTTGCATAGACAGTGGAGGAGCAGCTTGGCCTAATGGCTAGAGCCCGGGCCTGGGAGTCAGGAGGACCTGGGTTCTAATCCCAGCTCCGCCACTTGTCTGCTGTGTGACCTTGGGCATGTCGCTTCGCTTCTCTGGGCCTCAGTTCCCGCATCTGTTAAATGGAGATTAAGACTGTGAACCCCACGTGGGACAGGGACTGCGTCCAACCTGATAATCTTCCATCTACCCTAGCACTTTGAACAGTGCTCGACACATAGTCAAGGCTTAACAAAGAACACCGTCATCATCGAAACAAAGTGAGACGTAAGTCTGATATGAAGAAAGAGAACGTGAGCCACAATTCCACCTCATTTTTCCAGCTGGTCAGCGGGAAATGAACCGCTGTGGCCTCATTAAGACGAGGACCCCGTAGCTGCCTTCTCTCCCACACTCAGAGCGACCTTCAGGCGCTAAGCAAGTAGAACCGTCACCTCAGAAAGTTCCCGCAGACAGGCCCCGGGGCACCTTTTACAGCGATGGCACCGCCTGGCCCTACTTAAGGATGGCGACCACAAGGTCCTAATCAAAGACGGTGGCCTACTAGCCCTATTTGAAGATGGAGGCAGGATGGAAAGCCCCCATTTATGAGGAGTAAGTCGGGGTCCCAGAGCCAAGCTACATCAGATGATTGGTTGAAGGAGGGCTAAAGGTGGTGGGAGGGCAGTTAATAATAATGAGAATAATAATGATGGCATTTGTTAAGTGCTTACTATGTGCAAAACACTGTTCTAAGCACTGGGGTTGATACAAGGTAATGAGGCTGTCCCACGTGGGGCTCACAGTCTAAATCCCCATTTTTCAGATGAAGTAACTGAGGCAACGCTCAATAAATACGATTGAATGAATGAATGAACGAATGAAGTGACTTGCCCTAAATCACACAGCTGATAAGTGGCAGAACCAGGATTAGAGCTCACGATCTCTGACTCCCAAGCCCGGGCTCTTTCCATAGAGAAGCAGCGTGGCTCAGTGGAAAGAGCTCGGGCTTTGGGGTCAGAGGTCATGGGTTCGAATCCCTGTTCTGCCAACTGTCAGCTGTGTGACTTTGGGCAGGTCACTTCACTTCTCTGTGCCTCAGTTCCCTCATCTGTAAAATGGGGATGCAGTCTGTGAGCCCCACATGGGACAACCTGATCACCTTGTAACATCCCCGGCGCTTAGAACAGTGCTTAGGATATAGTAAGCAATTAATAAATGCCATTATTATTATTACTGAGCCACGCACTGCACTCTGTTTCTCAACAATCAATCGTATTTATTGAGCGCTTACTGTGTGCAGAGCACTGTACAACCGCGAGGCCCACGTCCTACCTCTGGCCTGGAATGTCCTCCCTCCACATATCATCATCATCAATCATATATATTGAGCGCTTACTGTGTGCAGAGCACTGTACTAAGTGCTTGGGAAGTACAAGTTGTCAACATATACAGTCCCTACCCAACAGTAGGCTCACAGTCTAAAAGGGGGAGACAGAGAACAAAACCACACATACTAACAAAATAAAATAAAAAGAATAGATATGTACAAGTAAAATAGAGTAATAAATATGTACAAACATATATATATATATATATATATATACAGATGCTGTGGGGAAGGGAAGGAGGTAAGATGGGGGGGATGGAGAGGGGGACGATGGGAAGAGGAAGGAAGGGGCTCAGTCTGGGAAGGCCTCCTGGAGGAGGTGAGCTCTCAGTAGGGCCTTGAAGGGAGGAAGAGAGCTAGCTTGGCAGGTGGGCAGAGGGAGGGCATTCCAGGCCCGGGGGATGTCGTGGGCCGGGGTCGATGGCGGGACAGGCGAGAGCGAGGTACGGTGAGGAGATTAGCAGCAGAGGAGCGGAGGGTGCGGGGTGGGCTGTAGAAGGAGAGAAGGGAGGTGATGGAGAGTCTTGAAGCCCAGGGTGAGGAGTTTCTGTCTGATGTGCAGACTGATTGGTAGCCATCGACAGATAAGCAGTATGGCATAGGGATAGGGTATGGGCCTGGGAGTCAAAAGGTTTGCTGCCGTTTGTCTGCTGCATAGGAATAGAGCATGGGCCTGGGAGTCAGAAGGTTTGCTGCCATTTGTCTGCTGCATAGGGATAGAGCACGGGCCTGGGAGTCAGAAGGTTTGCTGCCATTTGCCACTTAAGAGAGAGAAGGAGAGAGAGAAACGTTATTTTTTTTCTTAGTATGCATCCCTTAGTAGACAGAGCATTTTACTTCATTATTAAACTGACACAGACAGACAGGGAAGAAATGCATTAGGTTAAGGCAGATACACCTGTACATTTACAACCCTATTTTACTTTACGCAAACACTTATACACACCCTCATAATTACACCCTATAGTACTTATCTTTATACAGGCGCACAGGGACACACATTGTAGTTACCGACTGACTCTGCTCGTTCAAGCTCTCATCCTATCCTGTCTGGACTACTGCATCAGCCTTCTCTCTGATCTCCCATCCTCATGTCTCTCCCCACTCCAAGCGCTTAGTACAGTGCTCTGCACACAGTAAGCGCTCAATAAATACGATTGATTGATAGTACAGTGCTTTTCACAGAGCAGGCGCCCAATAAATACGACTGAAATGAATGCTTTGTTGTCTGTCTCCCCCTTCTATTCATTCATTCAATCAATCGTATTTATTGAGAGCTTACTGTGTGCAGAGCACTGTACTACGCGCTTGGGAGTACGAGTTGGCAACACATAGAGACGGTCCCTACCCAACAGTGGGCTCACAGCCTAGAAGGGGGAGACAGAGAACAAAACAAAACATATTAACAAAATCAAATAGAATATGTACAAATAAAATAGCGTAATAAATACGTACAAACATACATACACATATACAGGTGCTGTGGGGAGGGGGGGGGCTCAGTCAGGAAAGGCCTCTTGGAGGAGGTGAGCACGCTGTTGGGTAGGGACCGTCTCTATATTTTGCCAGCTTGCACTTTCCAAGCGCCTAGTACAGTGCTCTGCACACAGCAGGCGCTCAATAAATACGACTGAATGAATGAGAGCAGAGGTAACTTTAACTCTCTCCTGGTGTGAGGGCCTAACGTCTTTCCTTTCCTCCCCGTCTGTTACCGCGATCCCACGCGGGCCGCTCTACTACGCACGCGCCCCCGGGGCACCCCGAGGTACGCCCGTGCCCTTTTCGGCTCCCCTGCCGGAAAGAGGGGCCTCGGAGGCACTGCGCAGGCGCCTGCCGGGGTTGGCGGGAGCCAGTGCGCTTGCTCCCCTGCCCCCTTAGGCGGCGACAATGGCGGCCCAGGCGGAAGGAGATGGAGGAGAGGGAAGCTTGGGGGTGAAGAACCTGTCGCACGGATTGGCCTGGCCGGCTTAGGTAGGGCCGGGCTCGGAGGGAGAGGAGGATGGCCGTGAGGAGAGGGCGGGGGACGGTCCCCGGCCGGGCCCGGCGGCCGTTATTGTGGTCGGGCACGGTGGCTGCCCACAAAATGGCGGCGAGGCGGTGGGCCGGGGCCTGAGGAGGCCCCCGCAGCACTCGTGTGTAGTTGTACAAATTTACCCCTCTATTTATTGTACTCATGATGTGTACCTAGCTCTAATTATACTTATTCGGGTGGCATTGACACCCGTCTACTTGTTCTGTTCTGTTGCCTGTCTTGCCCCTTCTAGACTGGGAGCCCGTTGTTGGGTAGGGGCCGTCTCTATCTGTTCCCGATTTGTAATAATAATGGTATTTGATAAGCGCTTACTGTGTGCTTAATACTGCTATAAGCGCTGGGGGAGATACAAGGTGATCATGTTGTCAACTTGTAATAATAATAATGGTATGTGTTAAGCCCTTACTATGTGCCAAGCACAAGGTGATCAGTCTTCTAGACTGCGAGCCCGTTGTTGGGTAGGGACCGTCTCTATATGTTGTCAACTTGTAGTAATAATAATAATAATGGTATGTGTTAAGCCCTTACTGTGTGCCAAGCACTGCTATAAGCGCCGGGGGCGATACAAGGTGATCAGTCTTCTAGACTGCGAGCCCGTTGTTGGGTAGGGGCCGTCTCTATGTGTTGCCAACTTGTGATAATAATAATAATGGTATTTGTTAAGCGCTTACTATGTGCCTTGCACTGCCCTAAGCGCTGGGGGAGTTGCAAGGTGTTCAGTCGTCTAGACTGTGAGCCCGTTGTTGGGTACGGACCGGCTCTATCTGTTCCCGATTTGTAGTAGTAATAATAATGGTATTTGTTAAGCGCTTGCTGTGTGCCAAGCACTGTTCTCAGCGCTGGGGGAGATACAAGGTGATCAGTCTTCTAGATTGGGAGCCCGTTGTTGGGTAGGGACGGTGTCTATATGTTGCCACCTTGTAATAAATAATAGTAATAATAATAATAGTATTTGTTAAGCGCTTACTGTCTGTCTAGCAGTGCTCTAGCGCTGGGGGAGATACAAAGTGATCAGTCTTCTAGACTGTGAGCCCGTTGTTGGGTAGGGACTGTCTCTATCTGTTCCTGATATGTAATAATAATAATAATAATGGTTTTTGTTAAGCACTTACTATGTGCCAAGCACTGCTCTAAGTGTTGGGGGAGGTACAGGGTGATCTGTCTTGTAGACTGGGAGCCCGCTGTTAGGTCGGGACCGTCTCTGTATGTTGCCAGCTTGTACTTCCCAAGCACGTAATACAGTGCTCTGCACACAGTAAGTGCTCAATAAATACGACTGACTGACTGAATGAATAAATCAGTTGTCTCCAGTGGGGCTCACAGTCTTTACCCCCATTTTCCAGATGACGTCACTGAGGCCCAGAGAAGCTAAGTGACTTGCCTGAAGTCACACAGCTGACAGTACATTCATTCAGCCGTATTTATTGAGCGCTTACTGTGAGCAGAGCACTGGACTAAGCTGGCAACCGCCTACTTAATAATAATAATGATAATGGAGGTATTTGTTACGCGCTTACTATGTGCCGAGCACTGTTCTAAGCACTGGGGGAGATACAAGGTAAGCGGGTTGTCCCCCGTGGGGCTCACAGTCTTCACCCCCATTTTCCAGATGAGGTCACTGAGGCCCAGAGAAGCTAAGTGATGTGCCCAAAGTCACACAGCTGACAATCCATTCATTTAACCATATTTATTGAGCGCTTACTGTGTGCAGAGCACCAGACTAAGCTGGCACCCATCTACTTAATAATAATAATGATAATGATGGTATTTGTTAAGCGCTTACTGTGTGCCAAGCACTGTTCTAAGCATTGGGGGAGATACAAGGTAAGCAGGTTGTCTCCTGTGGGGCTCACAGTCTTCACCCCCATTTTCCAGATGAGGTCACTGAGGCCCAGAGAAGCTAAGTGATGTGCCCAAAGTCATACAGCTGACAAGTCATTCATTCAGTTGTATTCATTGAGCACATACTGTGCGCAGAGCACCGGACTAAGCTGACACCCATCTACTTAATAGTTGTAATGATAATGATGATATTTGTTAAGCGCTTACTATGTGCCAAGCACTGTTCTAAGCACTGGGGGAGATACAAGGTAAGCAGGTTGTCCCCCGTGGGGCTCACACTTTTAATCCCCATTTTACAGGTAAGGACACTGAGGCCCAGAGAAGTGAAATGACCTGCCCCAGGCCACACAGCAGACAAGTGCTGGATCTGGGATTAGAGCCCACGTCCTCTGACTCTTAAGCCCGGGCTCTTGCCACTAAGCCACTTTTGTTGTCTGTCTCCCCTTTCTAGACTGTGAGCCCATTGTGAGGTGGGGATTGTCTCTATCTGTTGGCGATTTATACTTTCTAAGCGTTTACTACAGTGCTCTGCACACGGTAAGCGCTTAAAAAGTACGATGGAATGAATGAATGAGACAGTGGGCCTGAGGTGGTAAGGAGGGCCCCCCCTCCTTGAAGGTGCTTTGTACGAAGACAAAGCGCTTTTGTCAGGGAGGTGCTTTTCATTCATTCAGTCGTATTTATTGAGCTGGGGAAGGGGGAGCAGGGGAAATTCCCCTCCCTGGAACATGCGTGCATGCTCCCCCTCCCCCCAGGAACCGTCTTCAAAGGAACATTAACAATAATAATGATATGTGTTAAGCGCTTACTATGTGACAGGCACTGTTCTAAGCACTGGGGCAGATACAAGGTAATCAGGTTGTCCCACGTAGGGCTCACAGTCTTCATCCCCATTTTATAGGTGAGGTCACTGAAACACAGAGAAGTGAAGTGGCTTTCCCAAGATCACACTGCAGACAGGCGGCGGAGTCGGAAGGAGAACTCATGTCCCCTGACTCCCAAGCCCGTGTTCTTGCCACTGAGCCACTCTGCTTCTCAAGGAGGGAAGGGTCTTCAGCTGGTGCATTGTGGGGAAACTGAGGAAATCCCCCCCGTTGTAACGCTGTACGCCCCCACCCCCTTCAGGGGAAGCAAAGTGCGGCCCAAACTGCGATTGTAGAGAAGTGGCATTGAGCAGGAAGCCCAGAGGGAAGGGATGGGAGTAATAATAATAATAATAATGGTATTTGTTAAGCACTTAATAATAATAATGATGGTGGCATTTGTTAAGTGTTTACTATGTGCAAAGCACTGTTCTAAGTGCTGGGGAGGATACACGGGGATCAGCTTGTCCCACGTGGGGCCCACTGTCATAATCCCCATTTTACAGATGAGGTAACTGAGGCACAGGGAAGTTAAGCGACTTGCCCAAAGTCATACAGCTGACAATTGGCCGAGCTGGGATTTGAACCCATGACCTCTTACTCCCAAGCCCATGCTCTTTCTACTGAGCCATGCTACTTCTCTACTCTACCTACGCTGCTTCACTTACCGTGTGCCAAGCACTGTTTTAAGCGCTGGGGAAGATACAAGGTAATTCATTCATTCAGTCATATTTATTGAGCGCTTACTGTGTGCAGAGCACTGTACTAAGCACTTAGTGCAAGTCGGCAACATATGGAGACGGTCCCTACCCAACAACAGGCTAGCAGTGTAGAGTGGGGAATCCCACATGGGACTCACAGTCTTCATCTCCATTTTACAGAGGAGGTCACTGAAGCACAGATAAGTGAAGCGACTTGCCCAAGGTCACACAGCTGGCAAGTGGTGGAGTTGAGATTAGAGCCCGTGGCCTCGAACTCCCAAGCCCGGGCTCTTTCCACTGAGTCACGCTGCTTCTCTAAGCCACTTTATCTGCAGGGAAGGGTGTGCAAGAAGCAGTGGGAAGTAGGGAACGTGAAGAGAACCCCTCGTTCTGGTGAGTTGCAGAGAATAATCCCTTCTAACCAATATCCTACTTAATAATAATAATAATAATAATAATTAATTATGGTACTTGTTCAATGCTTACTGTGTGCCGAGCACTTCTAAGCACAGGGGTAGATACAAGGTAATCAGGTTGGACACACTTCCCGTCCCCAATGAGACTCCCACTCTTAATCCCCATTTTTTCTTTTACAGATGAGGCCCAGAGAAGAGAAGTGACCTGCCCATGGTCACACAGCAGGCACGTGGCAGAGCTGGCATTAGAATCCAGATCCTTTTCACTTCCAGGTCCGTGCTCTATCCACTAAGCCGTGCTGTGTGTAGCGCACTTCTCTGGTGAAAAAAGATCATTTCAGTCATTAGATCAGTGCAGACTTTAGTAAATCCCAGACCTAGGCTACATAATTCTGATTAAAGTTAAAATTCAGGATCGGAAATACCACCTCCTCCAATACAACTTATTTCCATGCTTAAAAAACCCTATAATCAGGTGTTTGTCATGGCTAGTCTCTAAGTTCCTTGCAGGCAGGGATCATGCCCAGTAACTCCGTTGTATTCTCCCAAGCGCTCATTACAGTGCTATTTACAGAATAAATGCCAACTACGTACTATTGCTTGATTTTATTTCTCCCACTCAGGTTACCCAGAGGAGCTTTTGAATGGGGGGTGGTCCTTAAAACAAAATAGCTACTTTAAATATCACAGTGCAAGTTGTTCACTTTAAGAGGTGATACAAACTACTTACAGTTCAAATTTGATCTGTCATTGTTTTGTGCCAAGAATATGCATTTTATTGTAAAGTCCGTCTCTCCCTGTAGCCTGTAAACTCCTTGTGAACAGTGAGCTTGTCTGTCTGTTCTGTTGTAATTGAACTCTCCAAGAGCTTTACAGTGCTCTGAACACATTAAACACTCAGTAAGTACCAGTGATTGTATGTTGGTGAGGGTTAGATTCCTGGATTCTATTTTCAGCAGTTGCAGAGACCTTGGAGGTTCCCAGTCGGAGGGTGATAATTAGGGACACACACAAACCACATTGCTGTTGAAGGCAGAACTATACCTCCAGTGAGGTGGGAAGTAGACATTAATACTAATAGTAATAATAATTCTGGTATTTAAGTGCTTACTGTGTGCCAGGCACTGTTCTAAGCCCTGGGGTGGGTACAAGCAAATTGTGTTGGACATAGACCCTGCCCCACGCGGGGCTCACCATCTCAATCCCCATTTTTCAGATGAGGTAACTGAGGCCCAGAATAGTGAAGTGACTTCCCCAGGGTCACACAACAGACAAATGATGGAGCTGGGATTAGAACCCATGACCTGCTGACTCCCAGACAGATGCTCTATGGACTAGGCCATGCTGCTTTTCCATTAGCCTATTTCAGTGCTCGTCGCCGCTTGTAGACGGTAAGCTCCTTGTGGATAGAGGTCTAATTTACCTATTCTCTAGTGTGCTTTTCCAAGCACTTAGTACAGTGCTCAGCACACAGTAAGTCCTCAATAAATAACATTGACTAAACGTCTCCCAGAGAAACTGAATTGACAAGGCAGCTGGAGGAGTGTTAGCACTTCCTTATTCCTTGAGGAGTCTGAGAGTAGGGAATATTCTTGGTGATTCTGTGAGAGAGTAAGGAATATTTAAATGGATAACCCTACATTGGTTCGCCTCCTAACGTTTCTTCATATGTGGTGCTTGTAGAGGGAGTGCACAGAAACATTTTTGGTTCTCATTTCATGGGTTTGATTCCCAAGAACAAGTCATCGAGTAATAAAAACAAGCTGTACAGCTCAGAGTTTTCTCTCGGGGACCCTTTTCTAAGGGTGTGATTTCTGGCCATTTGTTCTCATGTAGCACAAGAAAATAATAGCTTTGAAAGGCTGAATTTTCTAGTGTGTGAAAATCACCACATGTGCTGTTTATGCAGTCCTGGCTTTAAAAATAAGCTAAATGAGGGGGATAGCATTTTTTTTACACCGTCATCTTAAGTCCCATGTAGAACACAAAATTTGAAGAAGTGTTTTTATAGTCTGTGTGTGTTTTCTTGTTGGGACACATAGTTGGCCGAGATTTTTGCAGTTTTGTGTAGAGGAAATGCAGTGTAAGTAATCCCTCTTAGTAGGGTCTCCTTTTAGCACTGAAATGATTTTTAATTTTGATATATGCATTTTCCCTCTTTGGACCCACAGCCATCATTTTTTAATCTCCCTCTTCCTCACCTGTTCAGCATCCAAGTCTTCAACTTTTTAAATTAGTATTCGTGCTTACTCTGTGATGGGCATTGTTGTAAGCGCTGGGGTAGATACAGGATCATCAGGTCAGACACAGTCCCTGACCCACGTGGACCTCACGGTCTAATTTGGAGGGAGGAGGATTTAATCCCCGTATGACAGACGAGGTGACTGAGCCCCAGAGGAATAGTGACTTGTCCAAGGCCGTACAGCAGACAAGCGACAGAGCCGGGATTAGAACCCAGGGCCTCTGACTCCCAGACCTGTGCTCAATTCAGTAGACCACACTGCGTCTTTTCCACTAGTCTGTTTCCAAGGGTCTTCACGTAGACCATGATCGCAAGGGTAGAAACTGGTTCAGCCTGGGCAGAAGCTCTGCACTGGGACAATGGAACTCAGGACTTCAATCAATCTAGTGGCTTGTCAGGGGTGCTTACTGCATGCAGAGCACTGTGCCAAGCGTTTGGGAGAGACCAAGCTGAGAGGCCCAAGGGAAAAGCCTGGACCTGGCTTCTACTCCCAGCTCTGCCACTTACTTGCCTCAGTTAGCATGTCACTTACCATGCCTCAGTGCCTCAACTGCAAAATGGGGATTCAAAACCTGGCCCCCCACCACTTAGACTCTGATCCCCAAGTGGGATAGGGGTTATGTCTGACCGGATTAACTTGTACATAAGAATAATGAAACCAACTGTGGTATTTAAGCGCTTACTTTGTGGCTGGCAGTGTATTAAATGCTGGGGTGGATACAAGTAAATCAGGTTGGACATGAGTCCTTGTCCCACATGGGGTTCATATTCTTCATCCCTATTTTACAGGCTGAGAGGAAGTGAAATGACTGGCCCAAGGTCTCAGAGCAGATAAGTGGTGGAGCTGGGATTAGAACCTGACAACCAGGGTCTTGCTCTATCCACTAATAATAATAATAATAATAATAATTATGGTATTTTGTTAAGCGCTTATTATGTGTCAGGCACTGTACTAAGCGCTGGAGAGGGTGCAAGCAAATCAAGTTGGACACTGTCCCTGTCCCACATAGGGCTCAAAGTCCTCATCCCCATTTTACAGATGAGGTAACTGAGGCACAGAGAAGTGAAGTGAGTTGTTCAAGGCCACACAGCAGACAAATGGCAGAGTTGGGATTAGAACCCATGACCTTCTGACTCCCAAGTCTGTGAACTCTATCCAGTAGGCCATGCTGCTTCCCCCTTTACCTGCCCTGGCTCTTAGAACAGTGCTTGATTAACAATTACCATCGTTAATTATTATCATACAATTAAGTTGGAAGACAGGATCCCTGCCCTCAAGAAGCTTCCACTCTGTGGCTCTCTCTTAAGTGCTTAGTACAGTGCTCTGTACTGAGTAAATGTTCAGTGAATACTAATCAATCAATACCCCCAGAGCACCATTAAGGGAGACAAGCATTCAAATACCTGTAGGGGAAGCAGCAGTGTGTAGGGCAAAATGCACTTAAATATTTGTGGGCCATCCTTTGAGAATTTCTCCAGTAAAGTTTAGGATCTGTTTCTACCTTCCGCAGATTTATAAAAGTTAATCTTTGTGTAAGGCTCTAGAAAGGGCTTCATGGGGTGGAGTCAGCACCTCTTTTTTTTTCTTTTGAAAGCATTTCATAGGATTATTTTCTTTCTAAAATTTACCAGTGTCAATGCTGAGGTATTTAGCTGGCGTCCTCCAAAAGGGAGGGGTTTTAAGGGTCACTGGAAATTTCCCCACAATACAAGTTGCTCAATATCTACTCAAGGGAGTGAATATGATAAAGCAGAGGTGGACCAAATGCAAAAATATTTTTCCAGTGATATTTAAGCGCTTACTATGTGTCAAGCACTGTTCTAAGTGCTGGGGTAGATACAAGAAAAGCAGGCTGGACTCAGTCCCTGTCCCACATAGTGCTCACAGCATATGTCAGGGAGGAGGAATTAATCCCCATTTTACAGATGAGGTAACTGAGGCACAGAGTAACTTGCCCACAGCAGACAAGTGGCGGAGCCGGGATTAGAACTCAGGTCCTCTGACTCCCAGGCCTGAATTCTGTCCACGGGCCCCGCCGTTTCCCAACACTCGTTCCCGGATCTTGGCCAACAGAAATCAGTAGTGATCTTAAAGGATGGCAGCAGCAGCAGCATTTATTGAATGCCTGGGCACAGAGCACTGTACAAGGCATTTTGGGATCCTGCAGACTAGTCCCCCCCCTCAAAAGCAAGCAGATCTCTGTCTGAGAGAGAGAGGGTGGTGTGGCCAGACAAGGGGGCCACTTGAAGGCGGCTCCTTTGGTTTGGCGGCGTTAGAACTAGGAGGGGGGTCCTGTGCCTTGGGGGAAAAGGGGTGAATGGAGGTTGGGAGGCAGGAGAGTCGGGAGTGAAGCCAATGATGAAGAGTTTTGTTTTGGGGTGGAGGAGCTCTGGGTTGCCCCTGAAAGCTTTGGAGGCAGCGAGTGAGATGATGCACCCAGTCTTCTTCTCCCATGGGGGTCCCATCCTCACCCAGGGTCTGATGCCGGGGGTGTGCACACAACTGAGAAGCAGTATAGTGTAGTGGATAGCACGGGCCTGGGAGTCCGCCGTGTGACCATGGGCAAGTCACTTCACTTCTCTGGGTCTCAGCTACCTCATCTGGAAAATGGGGATTGAGACTGTGAGCCCCACATGGGACAGGGACTGTCCCCAACTCAGTTTGTTTGTATCCACCCCAGCGCCTAGTACAGTGCCTAGTACATAGTAAGCATTAAAATACCACCATCGTTATTGTTATTAATATTGTTTGATGAATCCTGCCAGATCCAGTCACCCACAGTATCTGCTGAGAAGGGCAGATTTTGTACCTACTTTCCCGAGTCTTAGAGTTGTGAGGGTTTTTCGTTCTGGTTGCTTTGTAAATTGAATTGAGAGATGTGTCTAGGATAGAATCTTGATTTGAATTTCTCCTTCAGTCCCGAGACAAAGGGTCTCTATTTCCCCACTAATAAAATAGGAACGCAATCCTACCCCTGCTGAACATAGACATGATAGGTTGGGGCTGCATGTGTGAAGGCTGTATTCTCCTCACTCTTCAGAAAACCTCCCATGGTTTCTCATTCCTCTTTTGCATCAAGCAGAAATGCTCGGCCATAGGCTTTAAGGCGCTCAACTGGCTCTCTCTGTCCTGCTTCTCCACTTTCATCTCTCATTACCCCCCAGATCCCACTCTGTGCTCTTCTCAAGCTAACATTCCCATTGTACCTCACTGTCAATTTTCCCGCCAACCCCTCACTCATACCTTGCTTCCTGCCTGGAATTCCCTCCTGCTTCACATTCATCAGACCACCACTCTTCCCCCATCTTCATAGCCCTCCTGAGATCCCATGTCTTCCAGGAGTGAGTCCAGTTACTACCTAGGCTTTCCTTTTTCTCCTCACTAACTGCCAGTTCGGCATGTCCACAACTCCTAAGCACACACAACTCCCAGTTAACGCTTAGTAACATACCATTTGCACTCTTATTACTTTCTCCTGTCTGAGGTTTATTTTAGTCCGGGTTCCCTGCTGGATTGTGAACCTGAGGGTAGGGGTTGGGTCTACTCCGATCCGATTGGTTTTGTACCCTCCCAGGATGCTTAGTCCTTGTCACACAACAGTACCTAATAGTAGTAATAGCATTTGTTAAGTGCTTACTATGTGCAGAGCACTGTTCTAAGTGCTGGGTCACGCTGGATTCCTGTTACAGTTATTCGTTTAGAAGCATTATATAGGAAAGCAATTGGAATATGATTATTTTCTGGAAACTGAACTTGAAACTATTGCAGATGGGTTTTGAGGGCCTAATAATAATGAGGAAAACTTAAAACAGGCCTTTTCTTGTCATTGCTCTTCCTTCAGTCATAACTGAGTGATTAGTTTGTGCAAAGCACTGTACTAAGCGCTTGGGAGATTACAGGATTGTCCAAAACTTTCTGGACATTGACCCAAGAAATCAGCTAGTCTTTAGAGCACGGACCTGAGAGTCAGAAGGATCTGGGTTCCAATTCCGGCCCCGCCTCTTATCTGCTGTGTAACCTTGGGCAAGTCACTTCACTTCCTCTCTCTGCCTCATCTGTAAGATGGGGACTAAGACTGTGAGCCCCATTTGGGACATGGACTGTGTCCCACATGATTAGTTTGTGTCTACCCCAGTGCTTAGAACAGTGCTTGACACATAGTGCCTAACAAATAACCATCGTTATTATTATTATTATCCTTCCCCCAACTTTAGCATTGGAACAGCAGTTCACCCAAAAGTACCAAGCGTTTTCAAGAATGGCTCTGTATTACTAAATGGCTGCCATTGGGCTCACCTGAAAAGGTTGATCATCAGGATTCCAACCAATTATTGTAGTGATTGATTTAAATGACCATTAATGAGGTTGTTTTGTTTTTATCCTTGGCTGGGGACAGGTATTGATTTCAGTTTATTTACATGCTGTTGGCTAGGTAGTAAATTTGCTCTGAGCCTGTGTTAGTATGCTGTTTGTTTTCTCCCAGTTTCCCAAATGCTTGTCTTGTCTTATGCTGTCGAGTCGTCTCCGACCCATAGCGACGCCATGGACACATCCACTCAAATTGGTTTTTCTTTTGCTAAACTATTGTGTGTACTTTTTATCTGCTTGCTATTTTTGCTACGAGTATCAAACTTTAAAAATCATTTCTTTCACTGCAAGTAGCACATAATTGCAAGGATATATATGTGCACAGCAACAAAAGCTTAAATTTCAAATACGTATACAGGGAGAATATACAAATACATTAAAATATATGAGCATACAAAGCGCGGTTGCAATCTGATGAACAGACGCCCACTTTCCTAGGCAGGCCGACTGCTGGTTGTGGTAGCGGTGTTTAAGTCCCAGACTGAGCCACCTCCTT
Source organism: Tachyglossus aculeatus (assembly GCF_015852505.1). Classification (NCBI taxonomy): domain Eukaryota; kingdom Metazoa; phylum Chordata; class Mammalia; order Monotremata; family Tachyglossidae; genus Tachyglossus; species Tachyglossus aculeatus. The sequence continues at coordinate 137,365,386 of NC_052069.1, read as the reverse complement.
CCTCTCGCCCTCCTCCCCCTCCCCACAGCACCTGTATATATGTATATATGTTTGTACGTATTTATTACTCTATTTATTTATTTTATTTGTACATATTTATTCTATTTATTTTATTTTGTTAATATGTTTTGTTTTGTTGTCTGTCTCCCCCTTCTAGACTGTGAGCCCGCTGTTGGGTAGGAACCGTCTCTGTATGTTGCCAACTTGTATTTCCCAAGCGCTTAGTCCTGTGCACACAGTAAGTGCTCAATAAATACGATTGAATGAATGAATGAATGAAGTGCCTGCCCTATTCCAGACCAGCGGGTACCTATATTTTATGAGCACCCCAACATTCCTGCAGGGGCTGGAGTTTCCACTGCGATGGCCTGGTGGCATTGGGCAGGCTTGACTGGGCTGAACCACCAACCTTAAAGGAATACGTGGACCCCCCCCCAGAGTTTTCTGACCATCTCCCCCGCACCCGGCCGAGACCCGGAGTTGTATCAGTCAGCGATGTTTACTGAGCGCTGACTGTATGTGGAACAATGCATTAAGCACTTGAGAGAGTACAGAACAATAGAGTTGGTAGACACATTCCCTGCCCACAAGGAATTTATAGTCAACAACCCCGACGGGGTCTAAATCATGAGGCCTGCCCCGTGGTGGCATGAGGATACAGTACATTTGTTCAGTTTGGGGTGACGCCAGGCCCCGCTTCTACCATCTGATCCTGGTTTTTTGTTTTTTTGTTTTTTGGTGAGGCTGGCCACTGGGCTCGGGAACTGCTCTTTCAAGATTTCCCCTAGCACCTTTACTCAGCCTCATGTCTGCTCACTGAACTGTCTGCTGCTGTGGAGTCCCGGCCTTTACCAGCAGAACTGCATTGTTGGAAGTTATGCTGGACTTATCTTGAAGATATTTAACTACCTCTTCCCTCCTTTAGACAGCTTCACGTAATTTCACCAAACAGCAGTTCCTTGAGGGTGACGTCATTCAACACAGGCACATTTCTTGCTCAACAGTATTATGTTTTTCGGTCAGCATGGCCACAGTGTTTGTAAGCCACACACTCCTAGAGTCTCCTAGGTAGTTACTGCTCCTCTCATTATTTATGATGTTATCCAGGAAGCTGGACGTGGCATTTATGGTAGGCCCTAGACTCTCAGTTATTCTAGTAGTTGCATATGGGCACGGGCACTTTCTGTAGCCATCTACTTTGTCCTTTGTTTGTCAGCATCACTGCCCATTGGTTCCTGAGAACATTCTGACCATCTCGATGGAATCGCCTGTTCAGTCGGTCTGTCGTCTCTTGATGAGCAGTAGAACAGAGTTCAGAAGAAATACAAGGCATTCTAATAGTGTGTGTGTGTGTGTGTGTGTGTATGTGAGTGAGAGAGAGAGAGAGAAAGTGTGTGTGTGTGTGTGTGTGTGTGTGTGTGTGTGTGTGTTGGGGCAGGGGTTGTTCTTGAAGGTATCTCCAATGGGAAATAATGGGCTAGTGTAACCATATTATTTTAAAAAAATACTATAAAGTGGCCGAGGCTGACCCTAACAGTAAAGCAGGGAGGAGGCTACAGACTGTAAGCTCACTGTGGGCAGGGAATGTGTCTACCAACTCTGTTGTATTCTCCCAAGCATTTAGTCCCGTGCTCTGCAGTCAGCACTCAGTAAATCCCATTGGTTGATTAACTGAGGCTGACCCGTCCAGTGGCTGGGAAGTTTAACAGTACCCTGCCTTTGTCTGAGGCTCCGCACGCAACCACTTCTTCCTACTCTTCACACCGGCTTATGGATCGTGTTCAACCAGAACAGACTTGTGGGAAGACCTTTCTCTGATTTTTCCATTGCGCTATATCCAAATCGTTTCATGGCAACACACTTCTCCAGCTGAATCAGGTGCAGCCATGGGTTCTCCTGCAGTCTTGGTCGGGTGTAGAGTACGCTTGAGACAGACAAGTAAATCCCCTTTTTGTGTGTGAAATTCTATCATTAAATCTCCTCCCTCTGTTGCCTAAATGGTGCATCGGGTCGGGAGGGAACTCACAGGAAAACTGCTTTGCCTTCCATCACATTCCAGACTCCACACTCCGGAGCCCTGAAATTTACCTGACCTGACCTCTGACAAAGCATTGTTGGGCTCCACTGTGACTCATCACATTCAAGGTGTATCGGAGAGTTTTGCGTGCTCTAACTGGAACCAACTTTCACGTAGACTCATTGAAAGTCTGGGCAAATGGTCTTCATAATTGCAATGCTGAGTAAAGGAGAGGAGAGGTTTTTCACCCAACTCCCACCCAGGGTCGACAAACGCTGAGTCTTGAGTGACTTTAGACTCAAGGGTACTTTTCGAGTTTGATTTCGAAGACCGTTTTATTGGGATCCTTTTTTAATTCTTGCTACTAAGAGAGAATTCATTTGGATGTTGCTATTCTGAAACAGGCAAGACAGTAACATTCTTACCGTGGCTTGCGCTATGAAGGAAAAAAATGCCGTTGATTAACATGGACTTTTTTTTTCAAGGCGCAAGGGTATTTTCAGAATTACTTGTGTATGTGAGTGTGCATGTGTGTTTTTCTACCAACTTTTGAAAGCTGTGCTCTTTGAACTCTGCAAATGAATTTTCTAGTGCCACACCAATAAACTACCCCAGGTGTCATGATGAAACTTTTTATTTTTTTTTCCCAGTCTTGATTCCCCAAGTACCTAACCACAAAGAGCCATCAGGTATGGTGATGGGTCCTACTAGGCTAAAAGACTACACCCATACGGCCCTGACAATCAGGTAGTAGGGCTTTTTTCCCGGCTGGGGTCCCGATTTGACGGTTGGACCTAACGGGCAGTCATTCACATGGCCCCAAGGGGCTTGGTTTTCTTGCCACCGTGTCTTCGGTTAGCCTGACAAAGACCTTTGCTTCTAGGTGAGTTTGTTTTTCCCTGTTGGTGTTTTGGAGGGGGCTTCCCATTGAGCCCCTTTCCCAGTGAACTCGCCAAACCTGCCCGTCTTAGATGCTCTCTGGGGTGTCTAGGAGCTGCAGACCCACCGTAATCCGGCACTTGGGTTCTAGTAACGAGAAGACCGTAAATAGTCTGGTTGGAATGTTTGCATTGGTAGGCATTATCCAAAGATGAAGAAAAACCTGAAAACAGAAAAATCCGCCATTCACTGAAAGCGTACCCGATAAACCCTACCTGCCTAATTGCTTTTGAAGTTAAATATGACTTTGTGAAAGTCATTTCAAACCTGACACTTTTCCAGGTCCTTGAAGGTCTACTCCTTTACTTGAAAGTATTTGTCATCGGTAGACTTGGTATGTGCTTTTTTTTCCCTTTTTTTAAAGCACACTTCCAAATTAAAGTGGCACTCTAAAATTTGCCCCCCCCCCCCCCCCTTGAGTATTTTCTTAAAGAGAAATTTCAGGCGTTTGGAAGCGGCTCTTCTGCCCCATCCACAGTACCTTTGTGCTCCAGTGAATATCAATTCCCAGAGGTGGGCAAAGGTGACAGATCTCACTGGTGGGGAGGAGGCAATCCTGTTTTCAAAATGGTTGTCTTGATTGTGGGGGGAAACGAGCAACTGGGCTTGTGGTGAAGTTTTAAATTCCTCCCGAGCCTTCATTGGATAGTTGTCAAGCATTCTTCCGGTGACTTTATTTTGCAAATGTGTCTCACTGGCTATAGAACCCACTGCATGAAGGAGTTGGAGATAAATGATCTAATGTTTGTGTTTTGACTTTCAGCTTTGTGTTATTCTTGGAAAATTTCGCTCCACTTGTGAATTCCTTGAACCTGGGCATTGCAAGCCCACTTCTGTTGGGCCCATCTCCTTTGCAGCTTGCTCAGATTAAGACTCAGTTGGCTTTGCAGCAGTTGAGCACCATTGCCTCGCATGTGGGTTCGGCAGCACCCTGTGCCTTGCTCAATCAGGCTGTCCTGAAAGTAGCCATGTCGAGGCCTATGTTCAATCCTCGTGGACCCTTTCCAGGTCAGAGGCCGAGAGCACCTAATTCTTCCGGAATGAAGCCTCAGGGAGCTTTTATGAGAACGGGACTGGCGGGCCCCCCCAGGCTGCCCCCGGCGGGAAGAGCCCAAGGAATTCCACCGCGATTTGGGGGCCAAGATTCTTACCAGAGGACGGGGTCCCCGAGAGCGAACGTTCAAGCCGTGCAGCCCAGGATGGGACCGAGACTGACCAAAACAAAAGCGGATTTGCAGGCAACGCCGCTGAAGATCAAGACCCGTGTCAGCCGGTGGGACAACAGCCCCCACCCCCCGGCCACCGGCCCCACGCGCCCCGTGCCACCCACCCCTGAGCAGAGTTCCAAAGCCCAGAGTCGTTACACAAACGAAAGCGCCTCGAGCATCTTGGCGAGCTTCGGGCTGTCCCACGAAGACCTGGAGGAACTCAGCCGCTACCCCGACGAGCAGCTAACCCCGGAGAACATGCCACTGATCTTGAGAGAGATCAGGATTCGAAAAATGGGACGCCGGCCGCCTCCTCTGCCCTCTCAGAGTAGGGGGAAAGAGCCGCTCGGCCGTCAGGCCGTTTCTAGCAGCGTGATCGATTACGGACACGCGAGCAAATACAGCTACACTAAAGATCCACACGGGGTGCGGGTGTACGACCCCGAAGTCCCCACCGAAGATAGCGGGCCCGAGTTTCCGCCCCAGGCAGACATTTCCCTGTCCAGTCCTCCTACGCCTGCGTGCAGCTCGATGTTTCCCGTTGGAGATGTGACGAGACCGATGGGTTTCCGCGGGGAGCCCTCGAGCGGTCGGCTGTTTTTCCCAGCTGACGGGGTGAGCGAGATGTCCAGACCGAAGGCCTCTCCGGGAGGACAGGCGGCCCTTGAGCCGGGGAAGTGTAGGAGCCAGTCTCTTGTCCATCCCCTGAGCCATTCCGTCGGGTCACCGGCGAGCCCGTCTGTAGCGCCGTCCTCCTTTCCGGCTGAATTGATTTCAGCTCCGAGCCAACCAGACAGGATGCCGCACGACCCCGGGATCAATCCGGCCAATGCGCAGATTGGATCTGCCGCAGGTCAGAAGGGTTACCCGGCACAGGATGAAGCTCCCATCCAGTCTCCCTTTGGAGTTGTCAAAGCATCTTGGCTCCCTAAGTTTTCCCAGGCAGATGCCCAGAAGATGAAGAGACTCCCAACTCCTTCTATGATGAACGATTATTATGCTGCGTCACCAAGAATATTTCCACATATGTGTTCTCTATGTAACGTAGAGTGTAGTCATTTGAAGGTGAGTGTTTTTAAAGATCACTGTATAATGGTACACCACACTCAGTTTAATTCTGGATTCTGATGTCTGAATTAGCATTTACTGGGATTCCTGGAGTTTGATCTCAAGTGTGAACTACTTGGAGATTGATCCTTTCGAATGCTACTCAGATCCCTGTAGTTGAATCCTAAAGTCTCTCTCTTCCTTGCTTTCTTTCTCTCCTTCTCTCTCTTGCTCTATCTCTCTCTTTCTCTATATTACACACACACACACACACACACACACACACACACACACACACACACACACAGAGGAAAGGTTTATGTAAAACTTTTAGTAATCCATGCCACAACCTTTCGGGGTAGAATCAATTAAAAGAAGTGATTTGTTCAAGCTGATAGTACCAAATATTCATGTGATCTACTGCCCATGGGGGATGGATGGGTTGATGATTTTCCATTTTTATCATCAGGGCAAATATAAAGAACTTCTGGGACCCATTTTGGCATCCATGGCAGAATGGAATTTATAAGACATTCTGTTTCAGAGCCTGAAATTATTCTAAGCCAAATATACTACAAGTTTAAGTTAAGGAGGGTGAAAAGTTGGAAACTGGGAAAAATGTCAGTCAGTAACCTTTTATTGATCTCAAGAACCCATCTTGTTTTATTTTGTTGAGACTTTGAGACTTTAGACTTGACTTGAGACTTTGAGACTTGGTGGAAATGATTGTTGATGGCATAAAACATCGGTAACCCCCCTGTGGAATAGGGCGTGACTTTGAAAGTAATTGGTTTCATTTAGTGACTGTACTTAAATGTAAACTACTTTTAAAGTCAATTTGATTAGTACACTGAAAAAGACACTCTATTCTAGTTGGAATATCTTAGACCTTTTGGGGCATTAGGAGCAGTGAAAAAACTCAGAAGAACTTTAGAAACGTGACACCAAAGCACGTGGCTTTAAGATTCCCACACGTGGACTGGGCGAACAGAGAGGCCTGTTGAAGAAAATCTGAAAATTCCAGACATTCATCAGGGGAGACTGGGGAATTCGGAGGACTTCAGGCTCTGTTTTTAGCTTCAGTTTCAAGCAAAACAAGACTCTTTTGGGTGCGGTACTTTGGGAACCAAATAGAAGTGGTTCGTCCCCTGAACTACAAGGCTGATCTGGACAGTGCAGTTGACTGAGCAATCTGCCCATCTAAGCCCTCTATCCTTTGTTGCCCCAAGGGGTAATAATCGATGTCTTTTGAATTCCTTACGCCCAGGGCTTGAAGTACAAAAACACTGTTGAAATGTAGGTTCAGAGATGAGGATTGATGGAGTATGAATGTAGGGTAGAGGAATTAGATTCTTTTTGCTATACTTTTGGTATACAGAAGAAGATTACAGAGTTCTGAAAGTTCAACTTTACAGTGCCATTCTTTAGCAGTGAGTTAAAGGCCCACCTGAAATGTTAGCAAGAAAAGAAAGGTAGATATCCCTGTTAAAGCCACAGCACTGAGCCATAAAAAGCTTGAGAAGCGATGAGAAATGGAAAAAAAAATCCCTCTCTCGACCTTTTCGGAATCTTGTTGAAAGTCACCAGTGAAAACCTTAAGGAGCGTCTTTTAAAAAAGTGCAAACTTTGACTCAGTGTTTGTAAAGAAGAGCAGTTGTCTTGTGCGTCAAGCTGCCTTACTGTACATACGGAGAATGGCCTATTTCCCGATATCAGCTTCTTCATAGAGGGAACTGCAGCTGTTTGAATGACTGTATAGAGGCCAGTTTGTTAAATCTTGGTTTAGACCAATGCCCCATTTCTTCAAAAGCACTAAATATGCCAGGATGCAGTGTAGCCTAGTGGAAAGAGCACGGGCCTGGTAGCAGGGGGGACCTAGGTTCTTATCCCAGCTCCACCCCTTGTCTACTGCGTGACCTCGGGCAAGTCACTTCTGTACCTCAATGACCTCATCTGTAAAATGGAGATTAAGACTGAGCCGCACGTGGGACATGGACTATGGCCAATCTTATTTATCTTGTATCTACCCCAGCCCTTAGTACGGTGCCTGGCACATAGTAAGTACATAAGAAATACCATTAAAAAAAATAACGAATCTCCTTAAAATCCTGAACACTCTTGGTTGTGAGATGCAATAGTGGAGAAATAGTTTTTAAGTAGCCACTCTGCTTCCCGTGTATTATGTTGTTTCCCCAGTGGCACCTGATAGTCCCTGATTCATATGAGGGCCTCCTGTGTCTGAAGACGTTAGAGAAGTATGAAGCGGAGCCTGGCATGGAAGGAGAATTCAGGGAAGAAATTAACAAGGATTGGTAGTTTTTGTTAAGGAACAAAGAGGAAAAGATAGTCAGTCACATTTGAGCTCTTAATGTGTGCAGAGCACTGTACTAAGTGCTTGGAAGAGTCCAGCATAACTGAGTTAGTAGGCATGTTCCCTGCCCACAATGAGCTTGCAGTCTAGAGGTCCTGAAGAGATTTCAGATCACTAGTTCCAAGGCATGAAGGAAAACTTCGGTTTGAAAGTTGAAGGTGACTCCCAAGAAATAGTTGCCGAAATCGACGTTGAGACTGACGACCTCCAAGAACTGTAGTCCCGGAGGTCTACTCTTAGGAATTACCTTCCAGTGATTCCTCCTTGCCAGTGACCTCGCTGATCAGAGCCACGGCGGGAGGCAACGTCGACGTCAAGACTGCTTTACCATCCTCCTTTCTGCCACACAGAGTGGTTTGTTTCATTGGAAAAACGGTTGATGGTCTTTCCTACTTCCGGGCAGCATGTCCTCTCCACTCGGACATCCTGACTGAAGTAGAAAAGATGGGTAGTCAGAGAAACAGACTCAGCTGGATGAGGAAGTGAAGAAGAGAACAGAACAGTCCTCAAAGGACTTTCTAGCCTGCCAACAACCAGAAATGAAAGTGGACCATTGACTGATTGATTAATTGATCATCCTCATTGATGATTTGACCTGGTGGTGTTCCCAGTGGAAAGAGCCCTGTTCTAGGAATTGGAGTTCTGGTTTCCGGTTCTGCCGGTAGCCGGCTGGCATGGGCAAAGCCCACTCACGCACTTCACAGTGCACTGTATGTCCACCCATCTGTCTGGTGCCCCAGTGGAAACGAGAGCACAAGTGGCTCAGTACAAACCACGATCACCAGAATCGCTTCCTGTGCAGATTCTTGGGCCCGAAGTCTGACAGGAGACTCCAACTAGGCGACTCCCTGAGGGTGAAATTTTTTTTCCCCCTCCCTCCTCACTAGAACCATGCAAAATGTGGTTCTCAAATCATTTTTGACAGGTGAAACCTCAACTCCAGAACTTTGCAGGGGGATAGAAAGGGAATGGCAGTTCCGATTAAAAATAAACAAACCACTAAACAAGTACTCATTATAAACTCATTTTCCTGATGTGTTCTGGGGGAGATAGGGAGTGGGCTGAAGCACACCACAAACTTGGAAGTCCAGCAGATGTGGGTCGCCGTGGTCAAGTGGCTCCCAGAACGCCTTTGAGATTGGAATCAAACTCTTGGGGAATCCGTGTTATTGCACTCTATTTGAGGAGGATGCCAGTCTTTCTCTGACTTGCAAGAATACAATTTTTAAGCAGGAATGCCAGTGCTGTTTGGTTGTAAATGCTCAACTATTAATTTTGCAACTACTCCATGGCCGAAAACCTTTCTCCAATTAAGTTGCTACCATTCAGCTGCTTCTGAGTATGTTATGGGTTTATTGCTGGCTTTTCAAATTTATTAGTGAATGAATGCTTTGGGTGTGTTGATATTCCCTTTAAACAGTTTTATCGTAGGACCAAAGGGCCTGTTTTTTCCTGAGTGGGCAGGTAATCAGGGTAGTCAGAATGGTTGTCAGTAGACCCTAAGGATATTTGTTGTCTGAATTCTGATGGCCTGAAGAGCATGGTTATATTACATTGTCCTTTTCCTCAGTGACTGCAGTGAAAGTAATGGGAGAATGAGAGCCTGCTTTCTGCCGTTTGTGTGCAAGAGAGAGAGAAAGAAAATATACATGTACATACACACTGCAGTTCCTGTGCTGGTGGACATCTGATGGGTTATTGGTGTATTTTTAAGAGGTTATGGAAGGTATTCATAGAAGATATCAAAGATGGGGGTGTATGTGTGCCTGTTAATGTGTTGGAAAGATGGAGAATAAGACTACACTTGGAGAAAGAGAAACAATTCTCTGAAAGGAGAAAGTTGAACTGGATGAAATGAAGGGTAAACGAAAAATGAATGGGCTCAGATCCTGTACATAGGAAGAGGAATGGCGAGATGTTCCCTGGAGTAAATTAACCCACAGAAAGAATTCTTGTGCACATTCACTTAACTCAGTGCAATTTCTCTGGCCGCTGTTCTTTTCTCCTCAAAGTTTGGAAGCTGGTTCCGTCTTCCCATTTTATCTGTGCTGGTCCTAATAACAGACCAGTATGTGTGGCATATACATTGTAATATGCTGATAATTTCAACCAAAAAACTCGGGGGTTGCTAAGAATAGTTAGATAACTGGGGGTGAATTTTAGTGAATATAATGGTATGTGCCTAGAAATTCTCCAGAGGTGAATTTGGTTCAGAGATTTAGAACAATTCCAAGCACAAGCCTAAATTCCCTTTCGTTGACCAGAAAAAGCATTATTAGTGCAGTGTCACCCAAGATTTATGTTCAATTTCTTTGTAGAGAGCTTCCAGACTTTCCTTAACCAAGGCCTAAGTCTCTTTCTGTAGCACTAAACAGTAGATCGTTACTGACTCAGCGTGCTTCGGTTCTTAAAGATACGGCAGTAACTTCTGAACCACATCTTTCATTTGTGTTGAATTTCATAAGTTTATGAGAATTTAAGAGGAGTTCAAAAGAGCTCTGCCCTGCCTCATGTTTCTGCAGCATATTGTCCCTAAACAGGATTCTGTTTCTGCCTTTGTTCTGTGAATTCAGATGGTAAACATTTTTAAAGAACGAAAATTTTTTAAAAAATCACACAAGCAAACCCACAGAGGTCCAGTGTGTGTGGATTCTGTGGCTTCCAAGTGAGCTTTCTGTCTGTAAAGAATAGCACTCCAATCTGGATTGTCAACTCTGTTTGCTGCATATGCTAAAGTTGGTCAAGCAGAAGAATTTTAAATTATAATGAATTTGATTTCAATATCACACTACTTAAACTTCTGGAATTTGAGCTACAAAAAAAATTGGGTTTTTAAAATTTTTTATTATTATTATTATTTTTTGCAACAGGCTGTCTCTCCCAGGAACCCTTTCTGAGCACAGATGATCATCGCGGCACATTTAGTTCTGCTTCCATTTTTGAAACTGCGTGCTTCCTCCACTTTAGCAACTGCATTTGTATGAATCGCATTGCTTTCAAGTCTCTAAAACCAATTAAAAATGAAGTAGTATGCAAGCTTCTTCCTCTTCCCTGGTAGTAAGTTAGAGAGAGAGAATTGGGAGAATTGGATCGGTATTTTTAGCCCCACTTCGGAACAGGTCCACTGAAATCTTTCTAAGGCACTTGGCTAATGCTGGCCCAGATTTAATGGTAATTCTTATGGAATTTTAATGAGAGCTCACTACTTGCCGAGCACTGTATTGAGTGCTGGGGTCGATGCCAGATAATTGGGTCAGATGTGGGCTCTATCCCACATGGGACTCACAGTCCGAAGATGGGAGAGAACAGAAGTCTCCACTTCAGAGATGAGGAAACTCAGGTCCAGAAAAGTGAAGTGACTTTCCCAAGATCACATGGAAGGCTAATGTCAGAGCCAGGATTAGAACCCAGGCCTGTGCTCTTTCCACCACATCATATTGTTTCTTAGGTTTCTCTTCCAAATTCTGGTACTTTTCAATCCTTTGTGGCCCTGGGTTTGTGTACATTAAGTAGGTAGGCACATACTCTCATTTGTAATGTGTCATTGAAAGGTTTAAAAAGTATTTTATGCATTACTTGTTTTTCTTGTCCATCCATCAGTGGTATTTATTGTACTAAGCAGATGGGAGAGTAAAACGCGACAGAGTTGGTGTACACTTTCCTGCCCACAGCTACACAAAATAAGTTGGGCCTGGTAGAGATTCAGATTAGGAGTTTGTGGGGGGCGAGGCAGGATTGGGTAAACAGAACATTAAAATTGTGTATTAGAAACACCACTGGTCAAGGAAATAGGATGGTCCCCTAGATAGGTTTCACCCACGTTGGGTTTCTTCCATTAAATAACACAGTTGATTGCCCACGTTGAGTAGCTCTAAGGCATTTGTTTTTAAGTATTTTTTTCTCATGGTGCAGTTTGTTGGCAAATGAGATTGTACTTAATACCTGATTCTAAATTAGGTGTTTGTGGTATAAGAACTTGTAGTGTAGCTTTCCCATATAAAACAAAAAAGTTTGAAAACTGACCGTCCCATGAGGTTGAAATGTTATAAAGGTTTTTGAGTCTGGGACTTCTTTCTGGTGCTAGTCAAATTTGTCAGAGAAGCAGCATGGCTCAGTGGAAAGAGCCCGGGCTTTGGAGTCAGAGGTCATAGGTTCAAATCCCAGCTCCGCCAATTGTCAGCTGGGTGACTTTGGGCAAGTCACTTAACTTCTCTGGGCCTCAGTTACCTCATCTGGAAAACGGGGATTAAGACTGTGAGCCCCCCGTGGGACAACCTGATCACCTTGTAAGCTCCCCAGCGCTTAGAACAGTGCTTTGCACATAGTAAGCGCTTAATAAAAGCCATAAGAAAAGCAGCAAGGCCTAGTGGGAAGAGCACGGCCCTGGGAGCCAGAGGACCTGAATTCTCCTCCCAGCTCTGCCACTTGTTTGCTGTGTGACCATGGGCAAGTCACTTTAATTCCTTGTGCCTGTTTCCCTACCTGTAAAATGGGGGTTCAATTCCTGTTCTCCTTTCCCCCTCAGACTGTGAGCCCCCGGTGGGATAGGGACTATGTGACTTGATTTCTTGTGTATCTACCCATTGCTTAGTACAGTGCTGGGCACACAGTAAGCTTTTAACAAATACCACAGTTGTTGTTGTTAATTTTCATGTGCTAATCAACGGCTTCTATTTTAGTCCGTGAGGATTAACCATTGGTACACATAGACACAAACCATTTGTAGCTCTATGGAATAAGTGCCATTATTTGGGATATTCCAATTTCACCTTGTTTTTCCTCCTTCCTCTTTTCATTAGGATTGGATTCAGCATCAGAACACCCCTATCCATATCGAGAGCTGCCGACAATTACGCCAACAGTAAGGATGCTTTTGCTTCTTGAAGGCTGATAGCCTCTAGTTCGTCCTGAAATTGGAGTGGGGAGGGACAGATTGAAAAGAACTAATTTTTTAGACATTCAGTGTCACTTGGGACCTTTTC